>NW_027168106.1:314658-629317 GCF_040954835.1 Lepisosteus oculatus
TTCCTCTTTTTCCATACTCTAAGAAATGATTTGGGAAACCTGTGGGACACTGGAGGTCATTATACATGAGCCTCTTTCTGCACCTTTTAAGCCATTGAAACCTAGTTGCCTTGTTACAAGGTCTAATATTACAGTAGGTGTGGTTTCCGTCTCCTAATTTCTGAGAATGATCAAATTGGGGAATAAGTTGTAGGGAATACCACTCTTGCACTTCTAAGAAAAGACTATCTCAAATGAAACTCGCTATAGAAAGACATCTTGTTGAAAAATTCTTTATTTTTTGTCATTTCTAAAGAAAAAACATTCATCAAGTCCTTCACAAATGTTTTGTTTGTGACTTTCTCTGTTGTTCCCTTTCACACTCAACTGAACTATGTGTTATGTCTTGTAAACGTAATCAAACATTTCACTTAGGTGTGTGGGTTAACACAAACCCATATTGTATGAAACATTCAGTTTTTCATTCAAGTTTTTTCTAACAATTGCATCCATGCTAGGACTACAGTAAACAACACTTTTTACTAAAGTAAATGAAATTGTTCATTTAACAAGACACATTGTTTTAAATGTATGCAATACGACGACACTAAAAACAACACTGAAACTTTTCATTGAAATACTGGACGAGATTGTGCATATTCAATGGATTTCTCCTGGTGCTTTTTTTCATCAGTCTTTTCATATTCTTGTTCTCTACTCAGGTGTCTCCTGTTCCTTTGGTGATGTCTGCTGTATACACATGGTATCATACACTTGAGCAAAGTGTGATACCACCGTTTGTTCTTCTCCTAAAATAAAGATGAACATTGACAAAAGTCAGAAGCACTCTTTTCTTTGACAGACGAACAAAACAATGCAAGAATAACCATACTCTCTGTTCCTTACTCATTTCTACCTACCTGTTTGACCACTTTGTCTGCTTCAGTCAGGACAGGGTGCTGGGGCTGACTCTGAGCAATCTGAGAAGAGCTCTCTGTGATCTTCTCCCCTACAGTGGCTACATTGTACTCTGTTTGAAATCCAGGTATCGCCTCCGGTAAGTTCCTCGGTCCTTTTTGGGACTTGAAAGGGTAGAATCATTTTGTGACTACATTTCCTTGTCATGCACTGATATGTTCTGGTTTGTGTTCGATTACTGCAGGCGTTCAAGTACTTTCTTTTTGTTCTAGATTGGCAGTGTTTGAGATGGTAGGAACTTGTCATATTCTCAACTCTGAATGCTCTGTAAACATACTATTTTAGCAATTCTTAGAAATCTGAAAGCAGTGTTACCTGTATCATTTTTTGTCTTGGTAGTAGTATTGCAGCTCCAACATCAGCACTTAAATAATGGTTTGTGATGTTACTTGTCCTTGGAGTTAGTATACTCCTGAGAAGTCAAGAGAAATCTTACGTAAGCATTAATTATGTTTCACTTTTGAAAGCAAAGTACGTGTCAAGTACTTTGAAGGCATTTGTTGATACTTTTAAGCACTTTCGTTGATTATTATTATCCTTCAATTAGTTATTACAAGTCCAACATTCTCTACATGATCTCACTCCATATTCCGAATGTGGGAATACAGTTGTTTTAAGGAAATGCCACTGAATAGATAGTAGCTGCACTCTACAAAGATGAATTTGCTAATTAATCAGTCAGGGACACAGCTTATACTTCAGTAGTCTTAGATCATGTAATGATGATTATTGTACTTTATAACTAGCAAAATCCCCATATCCTGTTCATTGCCCCCTTTTCAGTTATGTGGATTGACTTATCCCTGAAGTGGTTAATTCTCACCTTGACATCTCATAGAACAACTGAATCTACCAAGGGTGAATGTGTCCTTCCTCTTAATGTCTAAAAGAAAAGGTTAAAATTCATTGAAGCAAAATGCAACAACCCAAAATGTTGGGGAGGTCGTTTCCACAGTTATTTCATATGACAGTGCTTGGAGTGAAACTACATGACCATGGTGAAGAAGAAAAAACACTTTACCTTGTTCCTCCTGACTGATGTCCTTATGCGTGTTTTGCACAGTTGAGTGTTTTGTGTCTTGTCGTCTGTGTAGGCAACAGCCCTCTTCCCTGGGATAGAACTAGATGATATTTAGACACGTTAATTTGACTTCTCCATTGCTCACATTGATGTGGATATGATTATAATGCTCTGTTTTGTGGGCTTCCCAAGAAAACAATAAATCCCTTACTACTTGTTCGAAATGCAGTAGCACAGATCCTAACCAATACAAGAAAGAGAATATCATTCCTATTTTGAAAAAACTTCACTTTTCACCTGTATTATCTAGGATAAATTTGAAAGTTATTTTACTTGATTTTTAAGCTTTAAGCGACGTAGCACGTCTGTACCTTCCTGAATGTCTGTCTTCCTATGTTCCTATACGTGACCTGAGATCTGCACATACTGGCCTACTGCAAATACCACATGTGAAATGCAGAAAGAGTGGAGAGGCTGCTTTTTGTTTTTATGCTTCTAAATTATGAAACTCACTTCCACTTTTTATTAGGCAGTCAAGCTCGGTACATTGTTTTAAAAAACATTTGAAAATGTTGCTTTTAGTTAAAGTGGTTCTTTGTTCTTTCTATTTCTGTTTCTTTTTTTAGTTCTCTTTAATTGTTCTTATTTTATTACGACTTTCCTAATTTTTATTTATTTAGTTGACATGTATGTTGCTTTACTGTATTGCTGTATTTTCCTTGACAACTGAAAGTATATCTCTCAATTTTAATATTTTACTTTTACGCTTGGTTTTTAAAGCACCAAAGCACTATTTGTATGAAAGGTGCTCTATAAATAAAGTTTATTATTATTATTTTTAATATTATTATTATACTTTGTTACATTTTTGGTTAGGACAAAGATTCTAGTAGAGGTGACCTCTTTTACCCCGTTCCAAAAAATTGGAAAACTACCTTCAGAATACACTGACCATGACCATCTACTGTCTCCTTTAACTGTGTATTGTCATCATGCATATCTTGTGTATTATTTATTGTAGTTGGTTTTGTCATTCTGTAAAGAAGCCACCTTTCAAGGCACTATATAAAATAATGTTTGTTATTATTATTTACATTTTTCATCGTAAAATCTGGCGAAGAGTCTTAAGAGAATAACAAAGAACACGTTGCTCTTACCTTTCCATTCCAAGAAATGCCCTCAGCTCGGATTGCAGAGATTGACCTCTCTGTCTCAAATTCTGAGAAACATAGACTCGATTGAAAAACAACCATTTCCTAAGATTCACATAACATCACCAGTCAACATTTGCCACTTGACATCAATAGAAACCATAGAGTACATGACATTTCCAATCAGTTTTCTTTCAAGGTACAATACCAATCGCCTTGCCAGAAGAGTTATACTGCGGTAGATAAATATTACAAATGTCAGATACACGCAGAGTTGTTTGGATTACTATGAAAAGATTGGCAAATATATTTATGTTCATTATATTTCTTGGAGTGACCGAGCTAAAGAGAAAAAAATACTTACCTTTATCTCTGCAGACAGGATCGCAAGGGATTCCCTTATACTGGGTTCCTATATAACAAATAATACATTATTCAAAAAACATGATATTTCTCTGTCCATTGGCAGCATGATTGTTTATCATTACAGTTTTAGTTAGCTTTAATTTTGTAAACCCCAAGTAAACATAGTTTGTGCCTTTCTCTGAACTTTTTGGCATTTCAATTCAGTTGTTTGTAAGCTTATTTTACAGTTGCTAGGTTGATGAAGTTCCTGAACTGTGCAGTATTTCTTTTGGGTTTGGTGCGAATCATATTCTAGTGGTTGGGGGAAAAAAGCACAGGTGCCATCCCACCATTTAACCCTGAAACTTACCTTAGCCGATTCTTCAACTAAACCAGACATGTTAACTAAGTGTTACAGTATGTTTCAAAGTGTGTATTTTAGCAAACACAACTGAAGTTCTTTTGTCTCCTTGGAGACACCTGGAACTGGTGTGATGCTGGTTCTATGACATCATTTGTTCTAAATGTAAATGCAGGTATTGGCACAACATAGTAAATTGGTGTAAAGTTATGGATCCATTTATGATTTTCACTCAGTTTGAAAGAGTTCCTGTCGTGTAGTTAAACTTTGTGTTACGGAGGGTTAACTGGGGTTCTGGCTACTAGTTAGGCTTGGTCATTCAGTCATCTGGTTCATGAAATAGGAAGCTAAGAGATCTGTGTTTTAGTTTTACTGTTTGTTTTTGTTCCATAGAATAAGAAATGTTTCATTAATATTAGTAATAGAGTAGCTGTTTCTCTAAACAGTGTGTGTCAGTTTGCACTGCAGGTGTGCCAGGTAGAGACCATTTAAGAACCCAAAAATATGCTGTCATTTACTGCCGTGGCTAATTTCTGTTAACCTTGTCTCTCACTCACTTTGATGAGCAAAATGTTCATACATAAAGCATACATTTCTGATTGGTCAGAAGAAGCTTCTTAACATATAAGGTATAAACAAAGTCAGAAAGTTAGGCACTTAGGTCAGCCTTAGGCAGTTAACCAAGACCATAATCTGATAAGAAGCTATTCCCTTTCATGTTGCTAAATCACATGTAGGATACATGAGTTACACCTCCACTTAAGAGACCTTAAAGAGACCTTGGCCAGCCAGGAGTGTAGAAAACCGTAAAACAGTTCTTGAGGACCTAATTGTTAACTCTTAACAGGCAAAGGTTCCTTCAGTCCTATGAGAAATATTTTAGAATTGAACTAAAGTGTGTTTCCGATACAGGAGCATATGTCTGTCAGGGCCTGTTGGAGAGGCCCTGCATGAGAACCCCTGGCTGCAGTTCCACATCCCCCTGAAAGTAAATAGAGCCATAAGCACGGAGCTAAGGACACTGCTCCAGGACATGCTGGCTGTCGATCCTGACCAGCGACCAGAAGCCATCCAGCTGAAGAAGCAAGTCAGGCAAGCCATGGCACGAGAGAAAACATCTTTGTAGTGACTGATAGCAAGATGTCCGTGACCAAGGGCAAATCGTCTGAGTAAAGTCTGATTTCATTTTTATGTCCCGAAAGGCCACTGCCTTTGTGCTGTAGATTTCTGATTTAGACGGGCATTTCTATGGACAACTTTGACTTTTCTGTGGGTCCAATGAAAATAAGTTTTTTAACTTATTCTTTGTTACAGTTTTCGAAAGTTTAAAGACATTCACTGAGTTGACGATAAAGGAAAAGTTTCATCTTTCACCTCTTGGAAGGTAGGCCGGTCAGAGGTACAATATATGTCTTCATGTCTTCATCCTCCATGTTTGTAACTACAGGTTTCAAAGTGTTGAGCTAAGACACAAAAACACCTACAAATGGCAGTTCCAAATGTATCAAATGTATAAACCTGGGCTGAAAAAGTGTGTACAGTATATACTCTGTGTAGGTCTGATAAAAGTATTCGAGTCAAAGTGTCATATGGATACAAATTCTCATGATTTTGTATTGTGTGTTTTTTCTCTGTTCTGCTTTATTGAAAGAAATCAGATGCTCTTCCTGAAACTTACCTTAGCTGATTCTTCAGCTAAACCAGACAGACTTCTGAAATTCTCAAATATTATCAAATCTTGTTGGTTCAGAGGTGGTGGAGCCCATTACCAACAGACTCACAGCTGAAATTGCTGTGAAAAGGGCTTCTACCAAATATTAACATGTGGGTGAAAATGTATACAATTGTAATATTTCCTTTTTTCCCTTTGAAAGTATAACATATGTGGTGTGAGAAAGAGGTCCTCATTTAATTGCATGAAACTCTGGCACTGGCGCAACAAACTGAACAAAGTTCAAGGGGGTATACGCTTTCTGTAGACACTTTATTTCCTCTTTTTCCATACTCTAAGAAATGATTTGGGAAACCTGTGGGACACTGGAGGTCATTATACATGAGCCTCTTTCTGCACCTTTTAAGCCATTGAAACCTAGTTGCCTTGTTACAAGGTCTAATATTACAGTAGGTGTGGTTTCCGTCTCCTAATTTCTGAGAATGATCAAATTGGGGAATAAGTTGTAGGGAATACCACTCTTGCACTTCTAAGAAAAGACTATCTCAAATGAAACTCGCTATAGAAAGACATCTTGTTGAAAAATTCTTTATTTTTTGTCATTTCTAAAGAAAAAACATTCATCAAGTCCTTCACAAATGTTTTGTTTGTGACTTTCTCTGTTGTTCCCTTTCACACTCAACTGAACTATGTGTTATGTCTTGTAAACGTAATCAAACATTTCACTTAGGTGTGTGGGTTAACACAAACCCATATTGTATGAAACATTCAGTTTTTCATTCAAGTTTTTTCTAACAATTGCATCCATGCTAGGACTACAGTAAACAACACTTTTTACTAAAGTAAATGAAATTGTTCATTTAACAAGACACATTGTTTTAAATGTATGCAATACGACGACACTAAAAACAACACTGAAACTTTTCATTGAAATACTGGACGAGATTGTGCATATTCAATGGATTTCTCCTGGTGCTTTTTTTCATCAGTCTTTTCATATTCTTGTTCTCTACTCAGGTGTCTCCTGTTCCTTTGGTGATGTCTGCTGTATACACATGGTATCATACACTTGAGCAAAGTGTGATACCACCGTTTGTTCTTCTCCTAAAATAAAGATGAACATTGACAAAAGTCAGAAGCACTCTTTTCTTTGACAGACGAACAAAACAATGCAAGAATAACCATACTCTCTGTTCCTTACTCATTTCTACCTACCTGTTTGACCACTTTGTCTGCTTCAGTCAGGACAGGGTGCTGGGGCTGACTCTGAGCAATCTGAGAAGAGCTCTCTGTGATCTTCTCCCCTACAGTGGCTACATTGTACTCTGTTTGAAATCCAGGTATCGCCTCCGGTAAGTTCCTCGGTCCTTTTTGGGACTTGAAAGGGTAGAATCATTTTGTGACTACATTTCCTTGTCATGCACTGATATGTTCTGGTTTGTGTTCGATTACTGCAGGCGTTCAAGTACTTTCTTTTTGTTCTAGATTGGCAGTGTTTGAGATGGTAGGAACTTGTCATATTCTCAACTCTGAATGCTCTGTAAACATACTATTTTAGCAATTCTTAGAAATCTGAAAGCAGTGTTACCTGTATCATTTTTTGTCTTGGTAGTAGTATTGCAGCTCCAACATCAGCACTTAAATAATGGTTTGTGATGTTACTTGTCCTTGGAGTTAGTATACTCCTGAGAAGTCAAGAGAAATCTTACGTAAGCATTAATTATGTTTCACTTTTGAAAGCAAAGTACGTGTCAAGTACTTTGAAGGCATTTGTTGATACTTTTAAGCACTTTCGTTGATTATTATTATCCTTCAATTAGTTATTACAAGTCCAACATTCTCTACATGATCTCACTCCATATTCCGAATGTGGGAATACAGTTGTTTTAAGGAAATGCCACTGAATAGATAGTAGCTGCACTCTACAAAGATGAATTTGCTAATTAATCAGTCAGGGACACAGCTTATACTTCAGTAGTCTTAGATCATGTAATGATGATTATTGTACTTTATAACTAGCAAAATCCCCATATCCTGTTCATTGCCCCCTTTTCAGTTATGTGGATTGACTTATCCCTGAAGTGGTTAATTCTCACCTTGACATCTCATAGAACAACTGAATCTCTACCAAGGGTGAATGTGTCCTTCCTCTTAATGTCTAAAAGAAAAGGTTAAAATTCATTGAAGCAAAATGCAACAACCCAAAATGTTGGGGAGGTCGTTTCCACAGTTATTTCATATGACAGTGCTTGGAGTGAAACTACATGACCATGGTGAAGAAGAAAAAACACTTTACCTTGTTCCTCCTGACTGATGTCCTTATGCGTGTTTTGCACAGTTGAGTGTTTTGTGTCTTGTCGTCTGTGTAGGCAACAGCCCTCTTCCCTGGGATAGAACTAGATGATATTTAGACACGTTAATTTGACTTCTCCATTGCTCACATTGATGTGGATATGATTATAATGCTCTGTTTTGTGGGCTTCCCAAGAAAACAATAAATCCCTTACTACTTGTTCGAAATGCAGTAGCACAGATCCTAACCAATACAAGAAAGAGAATATCATTCCTATTTTGAAAAAACTTCACTTTTCACCTGTATTATCTAGGATAAATTTGAAAGTTATTTTACTTGATTTTTAAGCTTTAAGCGACGTAGCACGTCTGTACCTTCCTGAATGTCTGTCTTCCTATGTTCCTATACGTGACCTGAGATCTGCACATACTGGCCTACTGCAAATACCACATGTGAAATGCAGAAAGAGTGGAGAGGCTGCTTTTTGTTTTTATGCTTCTAAATTATGAAACTCACTTCCACTTTTTATTAGGCAGTCAAGCTCGGTACATTGTTTTAAAAAACATTTGAAAATGTTGCTTTTAGTTAAAGTGGTTCTTTGTTCTTTCTATTTCTGTTTCTTTTTTTAGTTCTCTTTAATTGTTCTTATTTTATTACGACTTTCCTAATTTTTATTTATTTAGTTGACATGTATGTTGCTTTACTGTATTGCTGTATTTTCCTTGACAACTGAAAGTATATCTCTCAATTTTAATATTTTACTTTTACGCTTGGTTTTTAAAGCACCAAAGCACTATTTGTATGAAAGGTGCTCTATAAATAAAGTTTATTATTATTATTTTTAATATTATTATTATACTTTGTTACATTTTTGGTTAGGACAAAGATTCTAGTAGAGGTGACCTCTTTTACCCCGTTCCAAAAAATTGGAAAACTACCTTCAGAATACACTGACCATGACCATCTACTGTCTCCTTTAACTGTGTATTGTCATCATGCATATCTTGTGTATTATTTATTGTAGTTGGTTTTGTCATTCTGTAAAGAAGCCACCTTTCAAGGCACTATATAAAATAATGTTTGTTATTATTATTTACATTTTTCATCGTAAAATCTGGCGAAGAGTCTTAAGAGAATAACAAAGAACACGTTGCTCTTACCTTTCCATTCCAAGAAATGCCCTCAGCTCGGATTGCAGAGATTGACCTCTCTGTCTCAAATTCTGAGAAACATAGACTCGATTGAAAAACAACCATTTCCTAAGATTCACATAACATCACCAGTCAACATTTGCCACTTGACATCAATAGAAACCATAGAGTACATGACATTTCCAATCAGTTTTCTTTCAAGGTACAATACCAATCGTCTTGCCAGAAGAGTTATACTGCGGTAGATAAATATTACAAATGTCAGATACACGCAGAGTTGTTTGGATTACTATGAAAAGATTGGCAAATATATTTATGTTCATTATATTTCTTGGAGTGACCGAGCTAAAGAGAAAAAAATACTTACCTTTATCTCTGCAGACAGGATCGCAAGGGATTCCCTTATACTGGGTTCCTATATAACAAATAATACATTATTCAAAAAACATGATATTTCTCTGTCCATTGGCAGCATGATTGTTTATCATTACAGTTTTAGTTAGCTTTAATTTTGTAAACCCCAAGTAAACATAGTTTGTGCCTTTCTCTGAACTTTTTGGCATTTCAATTCAGTTGTTTGTAAGCTTATTTTACAGTTGCTAGGTTGATGAAGTTCCTGAACTGTGCAGTATTTCTTTTGGGTTTGGTGCGAATCATATTCTAGTGGTTGGGGGAAAAAAGCACAGGTGCCATCCCACCATTTAACCCTGAAACTTACCTTAGCCGATTCTTCAACTAAACCAGACATGTTAACTAAGTGTTACAGTATGTTTCAAAGTGTGTATTTTAGCAAACACAACTGAAGTTCTTTTGTCTCCTTGGAGACACCTGGAACTGGTGTGATGCTGGTTCTATGACATCATTTGTTCTTAATGTAAATGCAGGTATTGGCACAACATAGTAAATTGGTGTAAAGTTATGGATCCATTTATGATTTTCACTCAGTTTGAAAGAGTTCCTGTCGTGTAGTTAAACTTTGTGTTACGGAGGGTTAACTGGGGTTCTGGCTACTAGTTAGGCTTGGTCATTCAGTCATCTGGTTCATGAAATAGGAAGCTAAGAGATCTGTGTTTTAGTTTTACTGTTTGTTTTTGTTCCATAGAATAAGAAATGTTTCATTAATATTAGTAATAGAGTAGCTGTTTCTCTAAACAGTGTGTGTCAGTTTGCACTGCAGGTGTGCCAGGTAGAGACCATTTAAGAACCCAAAAATATGCTGTCATTTACTGCCGTGGCTAATTTCTGTTAACCTTGTCTCTCACTCACTTTGATGAGCAAAATGTTCATACATAAAGCATACATTTCTGATTGGTCAGAAGAAGCTTCTTAACATATAAGGTATAAACAAAGTCAGAAAGTTAGGCACTTAGGTCAGCCTTAGGCAGTTAACCAAGACCATAATCTGATAAGAAGCTATTCCCTTTCATGTTGCTAAATCACATGTAGGATACATGAGTTACACCTCCACTTAAGAGACCTTAAAGAGACCTTGGCCAGCCAGGAGTGTAGAAAACCGTAAAACAGTTCTTGAGGACCTAATTGTTAACTCTTAACAGGCAAAGGTTCCTTCAGTCCTATGAGAAATATTTTAGAATTGAACTAAAGTGTGTTTCCGATACAGGAGCATATGTCTGTCAGGGCCTGTTGGAGAGGCCCTGCATGAGAACCCCTGGCTGCAGTTCCACATCCCCCTGAAAGTAAATAGAGCCATAAGCACGGAGCTAAGGACACTGCTCCAGGACATGCTGGCTGTCGATCCTGACCAGCGACCAGAAGCCATCCAGCTGAAGAAGCAAGTCAGGCAAGCCATGGCACGAGAGAAAACATCTTTGTAGTGACTGATAGCAAGATGTCCGTGACCAAGGGCAAATCGTCTGAGTAAAGTCTGATTTCATTTTTATGTCCCGAAAGGCCACTGCCTTTGTGCTGTAGATTTCTGATTTAGACGGGCATTTCTATGGACAACTTTGACTTTTCTGTGGGTCCAATGAAAATAAGTTTTTTAACTTATTCTTTGTTACAGTTTTCGAAAGTTTAAAGACATTCACTGAGTTGACGATAAAGGAAAAGTTTCATCTTTCACCTCTTGGAAGGTAGGCCGGTCAGAGGTACAATATATGTCTTCATCCTCCATGTTTGTAACTACAGGTTTCACAGTGTTGAGCTAAGACACAAAAACACCTACAAATGGCAGTTCCAAATGTATCAAATGTATAAACCTGGGCTGAAAAAGTGTGTACAGTATATACTCTGTGTAGGTCTGATAAAAGTATTCGAGTCAAAGTGTCATATGGATACAAATTCTCATGATTTTGTATTGTGTGTTTTTTCTCTGTTCTGCTTTATTGAAAGAAATCAGATGCTCTTCCTGAAACTTACCTTAGCTGATTCTTCAGCTAAACCAGACAGACTTCTGAAATTCTCAAATATTATCAAATCTTGTTGGTTCAGAGGTGGTGGAGCCCATTACCAACAGACTCACAGCTGAAATTGCTGTGAAAAGGGCTTCTACCAAATATTAACATGTGGGTGAAAATGTATACAATTGTAATATTTCCTTTTTTCCCTTTGAAAGTATAACATATGTGGTGTGAGAATGAGGTCCTCATTTAATTGCATGAAACTCTGGCACTGGCGCAACAAACTGAACAAAGTTCAAGGGGGTATACGCTTTCTGTAGACACTTTATTTCCTCTTTTTCCATACTCTAAGAAATGATTTGGGAAACCTGTGGGACACTGGAGGTCATTATACATGAGCCTCTTTCTGCACCTTTTAAGCCATTGAAACCTAGTTGCCTTGTTACAAGGTCTAATATTACAGTAGGTGTGGTTTCCGTCTCCTAATTTCTGAGAATGATCAAATTGGGGAATAAGTTGTAGGGAATACCACTCTTGCACTTCTAAGAAAAGACTATCTCAAATGAAACTCGCTATAGAAAGACATCTTGTTGAAAAATTCTTTATTTTTTGTCATTTCTAAAGAAAAAACATTCATCAAGTCCTTCACAAATGTTTTGTTTGTGACTTTCTCTGTTGTTCCCTTTCACACTCAACTGAACTATGTGTTATGTCTTGTAAACGTAATCAAACATTTCACTTAGGTGTGTGGGTTAACACAAACCCATATTGTATGAAACATTCAGTTTTTCATTCAAGTTTTTTCTAACAATTGCATCCATGCTAGGACTACAGTAAACAACACTTTTTACTAAAGTAAATGAAATTGTTCATTTAACAAGACACATTGTTTTAAATGTATGCAATACGACGACACTAAAAACAACACTGAAACTTTTCATTGAAATACTGGACGAGATTGTGCATATTCAATGGATTTCTCCTGGTGCTTTTTTTCATCAGTCTTTTCATATTCTTGTTCTCTACTCAGGTGTCTCCTGTTCCTTTGGTGATGTCTGCTGTATACACATGGTATCATACACTTGAGCAAAGTGTGATACCACCGTTTGTTCTTCTCCTAAAATAAAGATGAACATTGACAAAAGTCAGAAGCACTCTTTTCTTTGACAGACGAACAAAACAATGCAAGAATAACCATACTCTCTGTTCCTTACTCATTTCTACCTACCTGTTTGACCACTTTGTCTGCTTCAATCAGGACAGGGTGCTGGGGCTGACTCTGAGCAATCTGAGAAGAGCTCTCTGTGATCTTCTCCCCTACAGTGGCTACATTGTACTCTGTTTGAAATCCAGGTATCGCCTCCGGTAAGTTCCTCGGTCCTTTTTGGGACTTGAAAGGGTAGAATCATTTTGTGACTACATTTCCTTGTCATGCACTGATATGTTCTGGTTTGTGTTCGATTACTGCAGGCGTTCAAGTACTTTCTTTTTGTTCTAGATTGGCAGTGTTTGAGATGGTAGGAACTTGTCATATTCTCAACTCTGAATGCTCTGTAAACATACTATTTTAGCAATTCTTAGAAATCTGAAAGCAGTGTTACCTGTATCATTTTTTGTCTTGGTAGTAGTATTGCAGCTCCAACATCAGCACTTAAATAATGGTTTGTGATGTTACTTGTCCTTGGAGTTAGTATACTCCTGAGAAGTCAAGAGAAATCTTACGTAAGCATTAATTATGTTTCACTTTTGAAAGCAAAGTACGTGTCAAGTACTTTGAAGGCATTTGTTGATACTTTTAAGCACTTTCGTTGATTATTATTATCCTTCAATTAGTTATTACAAGTCCAACATTCTCTACATGATCTCACTCCATATTCCGAATGTGGGAATACAGTTGTTTTAAGGAAATGCCACTGAATAGATAGTAGCTGCACTCTACAAAGATGAATTTGCTAATTAATCAGTCAGGGACACAGCTTATACTTCAGTAGTCTTAGATCATGTAATGATGATTATTGTACTTTATAACTAGCAAAATCCCCATATCCTGTTCATTGCCCCCTTTTCAGTTATGTGGATTGACTTATCCCTGAAGTGGTTAATTCTCACCTTGACATCTCATAGAACAACTGAATCTCTACCAAGGGTGAATGTGTCCTTCCTCTTAATGTCTAAAAGAAAAGGTTAAAATTCATTGAAGCAAAATGCAACAACCCAAAATGTTGGGGAGGTCGTTTCCACAGTTATTTCATATGACAGTGCTTGGAGTGAAACTACATGACCATGGTGAAGAAGAAAAAACACTTTACCTTGTTCCTCCTGACTGATGTCCTTATGCGTGTTTTGCACAGTTGAGTGTTTTGTGTCTTGTCGTCTGTGTAGGCAACAGCCCTCTTCCCTGGGATAGAACTAGATGATATTTAGACACGTTAATTTGACTTCTCCATTGCTCACATTGATGTGGATATGATTATAATGCTCTGTTTTGTGGGCTTCCCAAGAAAACAATAAATCCCTTACTACTTGTTCGAAATGCAGTAGCACAGATCCTAACCAATACAAGAAAGAGAATATCATTCCTATTTTGAAAAAACTTCACTTTTCACCTGTATTATCTAGGATAAATTTGAAAGTTATTTTACTTGATTTTTAAGCTTTAAGCGACGTAGCACGTCTGTACCTTCCTGAATGTCTGTCTTCCTATGTTCCTATACGTGACCTGAGATCTGCACATACTGGCCTACTGCAAATACCACATGTGAAATGCAGAAAGAGTGGAGAGGCTGCTTTTTGTTTTTATGCTTCTAAATTATGAAACTCACTTCCACTTTTTATTAGGCAGTCAAGCTCGGTACATTGTTTTAAAAAACATTTGAAAATGTTGCTTTTAGTTAAAGTGGTTCTTTGTTCTTTCTATTTCTGTTTCTTTTTTTAGTTCTCTTTAATTGTTCTTATTTTATTACGACTTTCCTAATTTTTATTTATTTAGTTGACATGTATGTTGCTTTACTGTATTGCTGTATTTTCCTTGACAACTGAAAGTATATCTCTCAATTTTAATATTTTACTTTTACGCTTGGTTTTTAAAGCACCAAAGCACTATTTGTATGAAAGGTGCTCTATAAATAAAGTTTATTATTATTATTTTTAATATTATTATTATACTTTGTTACATTTTTGGTTAGGACAAAGATTCTAGTAGAGGTGACCTCTTTTACCCCGTTCCAAAAAATTGGAAAACTACCTTCAGAATACACTGACCATGACCATCTACTGTCTCCTTTAACTGTGTATTGTCATCATGCATATCTTGTGTATTATTTATTGTAGTTGGTTTTGTCATTCTGTAAAGAAGCCACCTTTCAAGGCACTATATAAAATAATGTTTGTTATTATTATTTACATTTTTCATCGTAAAATCTGGCGAAGAGTCTTAAGAGAATAACAAAGAACACGTTGCTCTTACCTTTCCATTCCAAGAAATGCCCTCAGCTCGGATTGCAGAGATTGACCTCTCTGTCTCAAATTCTGAGAAACATAGACTCGATTGAAAAATGACCATTTCCTAAGATTCACATAACATCACCAGTCAACATTTGCCACTTGACATCAATAGAAACCATAGAGTACATGACATTTCCAATCAGTTTTCTTTCAAGGTACAATACCAATCGCCTTGCCAGAAGAGTTATACTGCGGTAGATAAATATTACAAATGTCAGATACACGCAGAGTTGTTTGGATTACTATGAAAAGATTGGCAAATATATTTATGTTCATTATATTTCTTGGAGTGACCGAGCTAAAGAGAAAAAAATACTTACCTTTATCTCTGCAGACAGGATCGCAAGGGATTCCCTTATACTGGGTTCCTATATAACAAATAATACATTATTCAAAAAACATGATATTTCTCTGTCCATTGGCAGCATGATTGTTTATCATTACAGTTTTAGTTAGCTTTAATTTTGTAAACCCCAAGTAAACATAGTTTGTGCCTTTCTCTGAACTTTTTGGCTTTTCAATTCAGTTGTTTGTAAGCTTATTTTACAGTTGCTAGGTTGATGAAGTTCCTGAACTGTGCAGTATTTCTTTTGGGTTTGGTGCGAATCATATTCTAGTGGTTGGGGGAAAAAAGCACAGGTGCCATCCCACCATTTAACCCTGAAACTTACCTTAGCCGATTCTTCAACTAAACCAGACATGTTAACTAAGTGTTACAGTATGTTTCAAAGTGTGTATTTTAGCAAACACAACTGAAGTTCTTTTGTCTCCTTGGAGACACCTGGAACTGGTGTGATGCTGGTTCTATGACATCATTCGTTCTAAATGTAAATGCAGGTATTGGCACAACATAGTAAATTGGTGTAAAGTTATGGATCCATTTATGATTTTCACTCAGTTTGAAAGAGTTCCTGTCGTGTAGTTAAACTTTGTGTTACGGAGGGTTAACTGGGGTTCTGGCTACTAGTTAGGCTTGGTCATTCAGTCATCTGGTTCATGAAATAGGAAGCTAAGAGATCTGTGTTTTAGTTTTACTGTTTGTTTTTGTTCCATAGAATAAGAAATGTTTCATTAATATTAGTAATAGAGTAGCTGTTTCTCTAAACAGTGTGTGTCAGTTTGCACTGCAGGTGTGCCAGGTAGAGACCATTTAAGAACCCAAAAATATGCTGTCATTTACTGCCGTGGCTAATTTCTGTTAACCTTGTCTCTCACTCACTTTGATGAGCAAAATGTTCATACATAAAGCATACATTTCTGATTGGTCAGAAGAAGCTTCTTAACATATAAGGTATAAACAAAGTCAGAAAGTTAGGCACTTAGGTCAGCCTTAGGCAGTTAACCAAGCCCATAATCCGATAAGAAGCTATTCCCTTTCATGTTGCTAAATCACATGTAGGATACATGAGTTACACCTCCACTTAAGAGACCTTAAAGAGACCTTGGCCAGCCAGGAGTGTAGAAAACCGTAAAACAGTTCTTGAGGACCTAATTGTTAACTCTTAACAGGCAAAGGTTCCTTCAGTCCTATGAGAAATATTTTAGAATTGAACTAAAGTGTGTTTCCGATACAGGAGCATATGTCTGTCAGGGCCTGTTGGAGAGGCCCTGGATGAGAACCCCTGGCTGCAGTTCCACATCCCCCTGAAAGTAAATAGAGCCATAAGCACGGAGCTCAGGACACTGCTCCAGGACATGCTGGCTGTCGATCCTGACCAGCGACCAGAAGCCATCCAGCTGAAGAAGCAAGTCAGGCAAGCCATGGCACGAGAGAAAACATCTTTGTAGTGACTGATAGCAAGATGTCCGTGACCAAGGGCAAATCGTCTGAGTAAAGTCTGATTTCATTTTTATGTCCCGAAAGGCCACTGCCTTTGTGCTGTAGATTTCTGATTTAGACGGGCATTTCTATGGACAACTTTGACTTTTCTGTGGGTCCAATGAAAATAAGTTTTTTAACTTATTCTTTGTTACAGTTTTCGAAAGTTTAAAGACATTCACTGAGTTGACGATAAAGGAAAAGTTTCATCTTTCACCTCTTGGAAGGTAGGCCGGTCAGAGGTACAATATATGTCTTCATCCTCCATGTTTGTAACTACAGATTTCACAGTGTTGAGCTAAGACACAAAAACACCTACAAATGGCAGTTCCAAATGTATCAAATGTATAAACCTGGGCTGAAAAAGTGTGTACAGTATATACTCTGTGTAGGTCTGATAAAAGTATTCGAGTCAAAGTGTCATATGGATACAAATTCTCATGATTTTGTATTGTGTGTTTTTTCTCTGTTCTGCTTTATTGAAAGAAATCAGATGCTCTTCCTGAAACTTACCTTAGCTGATTCTTCAGCTAAACCAGACAGACTTCTGAAATTCTCAAATATTATCAAATCTTGTTGGTTCAGAGGTGGTGGAGCCCATTACCAACAGACTCACAGCTGAAATTGCTGTGAAAAGGGCTTCTACCAAATATTAACATGTGGGTGAAAATGTATACAATTGTAATATTTCCTTTTTTCCCTTTGAAAGTATAACATATGTGGTGTGAGAAAGAGGTCCTCATTTAATTGCATGAAACTCTGGCACTGGCGCAACAAACTGAACAAAGTTCAAGGGGGTATACGCTTTCTGTAGACACTTTATTTCCTCTTTTTCCATACTCTAAGAAATGATTTGGGAAACCTGTGGGACACTGGAGGTCATTATACATGAGCCTCTTTCTGCACCTTTTAAGCCATTGAAACCTAGTTGCCTTGTTACAAGGTCTAATATTACAGTAGGTGTGGTTTCCGTCTCCTAATTTCTGAGAATGATCAAATTGGGGAATAAGTTGTAGGGAATACCACTCTTGCACTTCTAAGAAAAGACTATCTCAAATGAAACTCGCTATAGAAAGACATCTTGTTGAAAAATTCTTTATTTTTTGTCATTTCTAAAGAAAAAACATTCATCAAGTCCTTCACAAATGTTTTGTTTGTAAATTTCTCTGTTGTTCCCTTTCACACTCAACTGAACTATGTGTTATGTCTTGTAAACGTAATCAAACATTTCACTTAGGTGTGTGGGTTAACACAAACCCATATTGTATGAAACATTCAGTTTTTCATTCAAGTTTTTTCTAACAATTGCATCCATGCTAGGACTACAGTAAACAACACTTTTTACTAAAGTAAATGAAATTGTTCATTTAACAAGACACATTGTTTTAAATGTATGCAATACGACGACACTAAAAACAACACTGAAACTTTTCATTGAAATACTGGACGAGATTGTGCATATTCAATGGATTTCTCCTGGTGCTTTTTTTCATCAGTCTTTTCATATTCTTGTTCTCTACTCAGGTGTCTCCTGTTCCTTTGGTGATGTCTGCTGTATACACATGGTATCATACACTTGAGCAAAGTGTGATACCACCGTTTGTTCTTCTCCTAAAATAAAGATGAACATTGACAAAAGTCAGAAGCACTCTTTTCTTTGACAGACGAACAAAACAATGCAAGAATAACCATACTCTCTGTTCCTTACTCATTTCTACCTACCTGTTTGACCACTTTGTCTGCTTCAGTCAGGACAGGGTGCTGGGGCTGACTCTGAGCAATCTGAGAAGAGCTCTCTGTGATCTTCTCCCCTACAGTGGCTACATTGTACTCTGTTTGAAATCCAGGTATCGCCTCCGGTAAGTTCCTCGGTCCTTTTTGGGACTTGAAAGGGTAGAATCATTTTGTGACTACATTTCCTTGTCATGCACTGATATGTTCTGGTTTGTGTTCGATTACTGCAGGCGTTCAAGTACTTTCTTTTTGTTCTAGATTGGCAGTGTTTGAGATGGTAGGAACTTGTCATATTCTCAACTCTGAATGCTCTGTAAACATACTATTTTAGCAATTCTTAGAAATCTGAAAGCAGTGTTACCTGTATCATTTTTTGTCTTGGTAGTAGTATTGCAGCTCCAACATCAGCACTTAAATAATGGTTTGTGATGTTACTTGTCCTTGGAGTTAGTATACTCCTGAGAAGTCAAGAGAAATCTTACGTAAGCATTAATTATGTTTCACTTTTGAAAGCAAAGTACGTGTCAAGTACTTTGAAGGCATTTGTTGATACTTTTAAGCACTTTCGTTGATTATTATTATCCTTCAATTAGTTATTACAAGTCCAACATTCTCTACATGATCTCACTCCATATTCCGAATGTGGGAATACAGTTGTTTTAAGGAAATGCCACTGAATAGATAGTAGCTGCACTCTACAAAGATGAATTTGCTAATTAATCAGTCAGGGACACAGCTTATACTTCAGTAGTCTTAGATCATGTAATGATGATTATTGTACTTTATAACTAGCAAAATCCCCATATCCTGTTCATTGCCCCCTTTTCAGTTATGTGGATTGACTTATCCCTGAAGTGGTTAATTCTCACCTTGACATCTCATAGAACAACTGAATCTCTACCAAGGGTGAATGTGTCCTTCCTCTTAATGTCTAAAAGAAAAGGTTAAAATTCATTGAAGCAAAATGCAACAACCCAAAATGTTGGGGAGGTCGTTTCCACAGTTATTTCATATGACAGTGCTTGGAGTGAAACTACATGACCATGGTGAAGAAGAAAAAACACTTTACCTTGTTCCTCCTGACTGATGTCCTTATGCGTGTTTTGCACAGTTGAGTGTTTTGTGTCTTGTCGTCTGTGTAGGCAACAGCCCTCTTCCCTGGGATAGAACTAGATGATATTTAGACACGTTAATTTGACTTCTCCATTGCTCACATTGATGTGGATATGATTATAATGCTCTGTTTTGTGGGCTTCCCAAGAAAACAATAAATCCCTTACTACTTGTTCGAAATGCAGTAGCACAGATCCTAACCAATACAAGAAAGAGAATATCATTCCTATTTTGAAAAAACTTCACTTTTCACCTGTATTATCTAGGATAAATTTGAAAGTTATTTTACTTGATTTTTAAGCTTTAAGCGACGTAGCACGTCTGTACCTTCCTGAATGTCTGTCTTCCTATGTTCCTATACGTGACCTGAGATCTGCACATACTGGCCTACTGCAAATACCACATGTGAAATGCAGAAAGAGTGGAGAGGCTGCTTTTTGTTTTTATGCTTCTAAATTATGAAACTCACTTCCACTTTTTATTAGGCAGTCAAGCTCGGTACATTGTTTTAAAAAACATTTGAAAATGTTGCTTTTAGTTAAAGTGGTTCTTTGTTCTTTCTATTTCTGTTTCTTTTTTTAGTTCTCTTTAATTGTTCTTATTTTATTACGACTTTCCTAATTTTTATTTATTTAGTTGACATGTATGTTGCTTTACTGTATTGCTGTATTTTCCTTGACAACTGAAAGTATATCTCTCAATTTTAATATTTTACTTTTACGCTTGGTTTTTAAAGCACCAAAGCACTATTTGTATGAAAGGTGCTCTATAAATAAAGTTTATTATTATTATTTTTAATATTATTATTATACTTTGTTACATTTTTGGTTAGGACAAAGATTCTAGTAGAGGTGACCTCTTTTACCCCGTTCCAAAAAATTGGAAAACTACCTTCAGAATACACTGACCATGACCATCTACTGTCTCCTTTAACTGTGTATTGTCATCATGCATATCTTGTGTATTATTTATTGTAGTTGGTTTTGTCATTCTGTAAAGAAGCCACCTTTCAAGGCACTATATAAAATAATGTTTGTTATTATTATTTACATTTTTCATCGTAAAATCTGGCGAAGAGTCTTAAGAGAATAACAAAGAACACGTTGCTCTTACCTTTCCATTCCAAGAAATGCCCTCAGCTCGGATTGCAGAGATTGACCTCTCTGTCTCAAATTCTGAGAAACATAGACTCGATTGAAAAATGACCATTTCCTAAGATTCACATAACATCACCAGTCAACATTTGCCACTTGACATCAATAGAAACCATAGAGTACATGACATTTCCAATCAGTTTTCTTTCAAGGTACAATACCAATCGCCTTGCCAGAAGAGTTATACTGCGGTAGATAAATATTACAAATGTCAGATACACGCAGAGTTGTTTGGATTACTATGAAAAGATTGGCAAATATATTTATGTTCATTATATTTCTTGGAGTGACCGAGCTAAAGAGAAAAAAATACTTACCTTTATCTCTGCAGACAGGATCGCAAGGGATTCCCTTATACTGGGTTCCTATATAACAAATAATACATTATTCAAAAAACATGATATTTCTCTGTCCATTGGCAGCATGATTGTTTATCATTACAGTTTTAGTTAGCTTTAATTTTGTAAACCCCAAGTAAACATAGTTTGTGCCTTTCTCTGAACTTTTTGGCTTTTCAATTCAGTTGTTTGTAAGCTTATTTTACAGTTGCTAGGTTGATGAAGTTCCTGAACTGTGCAGTATTTCTTTTGGGTTTGGTGCGAATCATATTCTAGTGGTTGGGGGAAAAAAGCACAGGTGCCATCCCACCATTTAACCCTGAAACTTACCTTAGCCGATTCTTCAACTAAACCAGACATGTTAACTAAGTGTTACAGTATGTTTCAAAGTGTGTATTTTAGCAAACACAACTGAAGTTCTTTTGTCTCCTTGGAGACACCTGGAACTGGTGTGATGCTGGTTCTATGACATCATTCGTTCTAAATGTAAATGCAGGTATTGGCACAACATAGTAAATTGGTGTAAAGTTATGGATCCATTTATGATTTTCACTCAGTTTGAAAGAGTTCCTGTCGTGTAGTTAAACTTTGTGTTACGTAGGGTTAACTGGGGTTCTGGCTACTAGTTAGGCTTGGTCATTCAGTCATCTGGTTCATGAAATAGGAAGCTAAGAGATCTGTGTTTTAGTTTTACTGTTTGTTTTTGTTCCATAGAATAAGAAATGTTTCATTAATATTAGTAATAGAGTTGCTGTTTCTCTAAACAGTGTGTGTCAGTTTGCACTGCAGGTGTGCCAGGTAGAGACCATTTAAGAACCCAAAAATATGCTGTCATTTACTGCCGTGGCTAATTTCTGTTAACCTTGTCTCTCACTCACTTTGATGAGCAAAATGTTCATACATAAAGCATACATTTCTGATTGGTCAGAAGAAGCTTCTTAACATATAAGGTATAAACAAAGTCAGAAAGTTAGGCACTTAGGTCAGCCTTAGGCAGTTAACCAAGACCATAATCCGATAAGAAGCTATTCCCTTTCATGTTGCTAAATCACATGTAGGATACATGAGTTACACCTCCACTTAAGAGACCTTAAAGAGACCTTGGCCAGCCAGGAGTGTAGAAAACCGTAAAACAGTTCTTGAGGACCTAATTGTTAACTCTTAACAGGCAAAGGTTCCTTCAGTCCTATGAGAAATATTTTAGAATTGAACTAAAGTGTGTTTCCGATACAGGAGCATATGTCTGTCAGGGCCTGTTGGAGAGGCCCTGGATGAGAACCCCTGGCTGCAGTTCCACATCCCCCTGAAAGTAAATAGAGCCATAAGCACGGAGCTAAGGACACTGCTCCAGGACATGCTGGCTGTCGATCCTGACCAGCGACCAGAAGCCATCCAGCTGAAGAAGCAAGTCAGGCAAGCCATGGCACGAGAGAAAACATCTTTGTAGTGACTGATAGCAAGATGTCCGTGACCAAGGGCAAATCGTCTGAGTAAAGTCTGATTTCATTTTTATGTCCCGAAAGGCCACTGCCTTTGTGCTGTAGATTTCTGATTTAGACGGGCATTTCTATGGACAACTTTGACTTTTCTGTGGGTCCAATGAAAATAAGTTTTTTAACTTATTCTTTGTTACAGTTTTCGAAAGTTTAAAGACATTCACTGAGTTGACGATAAAGGAAAAGTTTCATCTTTCACCTCTTGGAAGGTAGGCCGGTCAGAGGTACAATATATGTCTTCATGTCTTCATCCTCCATGTTTGTAACTACAGGTTTCACAGTGTTGAGCTAAGACACAAAAACACCTACAAATGGCAGTTCCAAATGTATCAAATGTATAAACCTGGGCTGAAAAAGTGTGTACAGTATATACTCTGTGTAGGTCTGATAAAAGTATTCGAGTCAAAGTGTCATATGGATACAAATTCTCATGATTTTGTATTGTGTGTTTTTTCTCTGTTCTGCTTTATTGAAAGAAATCAGATGCTCTTCCTGAAACTTACCTTAGCTGATTCTTCAGCTAAACCAGACAGACTTCTGAAATTCTCAAATATTATCAAATCTTGTTGGTTCAGAGGTGGTGGAGCCCATTACCAACAGACTCACAGCTGAAATTGCTGTGAAAAGGGCTTCTACCAAATATTAACATGTGGGTGAAAATGTATACAATTGTAATATTTCCTTTTTTCCCTTTGAAAGTATAACATATGTGGTGTGAGAAAGAGGTCCTCATTTAATTGCATGAAACTCTGGCACTTGCGCAACAAACTGAACAAAGTTCAAGGGGGTATACGCTTTCTGTAGACACTTTATTTCCTCTTTTTCCATACTCTAAGAAATGATTTGGGAAACCTGTGGGACACTGGAGGTCATTATACATGAGCCTCTTTCTGCACCTTTTAAGCCATTGAAACCTAGTTGCCTTGTTACAAGGTCTAATATTACAGTAGGTGTGGTTTCCGTCTCCTAATTTCTGAGAATGATCAAATTGGGGAATAAGTTGTAGGGAATACCACTCTTGCACTTCTAAGAAAAGACTATCTCAAATGAAACTCGCTATAGAAAGACATCTTGTTGAAAAATTCTTTATTTTTTGTCATTTCTAAAGAAAAAACATTCATCAAGTCCTTCACAAATGTTTTGTTTGTGACTTTCTCTGTTGTTCCCTTTCACACTCAACTGAACTATGTGTTATGTCTTGTAAACGTAATCAAACATTTCACTTAGGTGTGTGGGTTAACACAAACCCATATTGTATGAAACATTCAGTTTTTCATTCAAGTTTTTTCTAACAATTGCATCCATGCTAGGACTACAGTAAACAACACTTTTTACTAAAGTAAATGAAATTGTTCATTAAACAAGACACATTGTTTTAAATGTATGCAATACGACGACACTAAAAACAACACTGAAACTTTTCATTGAAATACTGGACGAGATTGTGCATATTCAATGGATTTCTCCTGGTGCTTTTTTTCATCAGTCTTTTCATGTTCTTGTTCTCTACTCAGGTGTCTCCTGTTCCTTTGGTGATGTCTGCTGTACACACATGGTATCATACAATTGAGCAAAGTGTGATACCACCGTTTGTTCTTCTCCTAAAATAAAGATGAACATTGACAAAAGTCAGAAGCACTCTTTTCTTTGACAGACGAACAAAACAATGCAAGAATAACCATACTCTCTGTTCCTTACTCATTTCTACCTACCTGTTTGACCACTTTGTCTGCTTCAGTCAGGACAGGGTGCTGGGGCTGACTCTGAGCAATCTGAGAAGAGCTCTCTGTGATCTTCTCCCCTACAGTGGCTACATTGTACTCTGTTTGAAAAACAGGTATCGCCTCCGGTAAGTTCCTCGGTCCTTTTTGGGACTTGAAAGGGCAGAATCATTTTGTGACTACATTTCCTTGTCATGCACTGATATGTTCTGGTTTGTGTTCGATTACTGCAGGCGTTCAAGTACTTTCTTTTTGTTCTAGATTGGCAGTGCTTGAGATGGTAGGAACTTGTCATATTCTCAACTCTGAATGCTCTGTAAACATACTATTTTAGCAATTCTTAGAAATCTGAAAGCAGTGTTACCTGTATCATTTTTTGTCTTGGTAGTAGTATTGCAGCTCCAACATCAGCACTTAAATAATGGTTTGTGATGTTACTTGTCCTTGGAGTTAGTATGCTCCTGAGAAGTCAAGAGAAATCTTACGTAAGCATTAATTATGTTTCACTTTTGAAAGCAAAGTACGTGTCAAGTACTTTGAAGGCATTTGTTGATACTTTTAAGCACTTTCGTTGATTATTATTATCCTTCAATTAGTTATTACAAGTCCAACATTCTCTACATGATCTCACTCCATATTCAGATGTGGGAATACAATTGTTTTAAGGAAATGCCACTGAATAGATAGTAGCTGCACTCTACAAAGATGAATTTGCTAATTAATCAGTCAGGGACACAGCTTATACTTCAGTAGTCTTAGATCATGTAATGATGATTATTGTACTTTATAACTAGCAAAATCCCCATATCCTGTTCATTGCCCCTTTTTCAGTTATGTGGATTGACTTATCCCTGAAGTGGTTAATTCTCACCTTGACATCTCATAGAACAACTGAATCTCTACCAAGGGTGAATGTGTCCTTCCTCTTAATGTCTAAAAGAAAAGGTTAAAATTCATTGAAGCAAAATGCAACAACCCAAAATGTTGGGGAGGTCGTTTCCACAGTTATTTCATATGACAGTGCTTGGAGTGAAACTACATGACCATGGTGAAGAAGAAAAAACACTTTACCTTGTTCCTCCTGACTGATGTCCTTATGCGTGTTTTGCACAGTTGAGTGTTTTGTGTCTTGTCGTCTGTGTAGGCAACAGCCCTCTTCCCTGGGATAGAACTAGATGATATTTAGACACGTTAATTTGACTTCTCCATTGCTCACATTGATGTGGATATGATTATAATGCTCTGTTTTGTGGGCTTCCCAAGAAAACAATAAATCCCTTACTACTTGTTCGAAATGCAGTAGCACAGATCCTAACCAATACAAGAAAGAGAATATCATTCCTATTTTGAAAAAACTTCACTTTTCACCTTTATTATCTAGGATAAATTTGAAAGTTATTTTACTTGATTTTTAAGCTTTAAGCGACGTAGCACGTCTGTACCTTCCTGAATGTCTGTCTTCCTATGTTCCTATACGTGACCTGAGATCTGCACATACTGGCCTACTGCAAATACCACATGTGAAATGCAGAAAGAGTGGAGAGGCTGCTTTTTGTTTTTATGCTTCTAAATTATGAAACTCACTTCCACTTTTTATTAGGCAGTCAAGCTCGGTACATTGTTTTAAAAAACATTTGAAAATGTTGCTTTTAGTTAAAGTGGTTCTTTGTTCTTTCTATTTCTGTTTCTTTTTTTAATTCTCTTTAATTGTTCTTATTTTATTACGACTTTCCTAATTTTTATTTATTTAATTGACATGTATGTTGCTTTACTGGATTGCTGTATTTTCCTTTACAACTGAAAGTATATCTCTCAATTTTAATATTTTACTTTTACGCTTGGTTTTTAAAGCACCAAAGCACTATTTGTATGAAAGGTGCTCTATAGATAAAGTTTATTATTATTATTTTTAATATTATTATTATACTTTGTTACATTTTTGGTTAGGACAAAGATTCTAGTAGAGGTGGCCTCTTTTACCCCGTTCCAAAAAATTGGAAAACTACCTTCAGAATACACTGACAATGACCATCTACTGTCTCCTTTAACTGTGTATTGTCATCATGCATATCTTGTGTGTTATTTATTGTAGTTGGTTTTGTCATTCTGTAAAGAAGCCACCTTTCAAGGCACTATATAAAATAATGTTTGTTATTATTATTTACATTTTTCATCGTTAAATCTGGCGAAGAGTCTTAAGAGAATATCAAAGAACAAGTTGCTCTTACCTTTCCATTCCAAGAAATGCCCTCAGCTCGGATTGCAGAGATTGACCTCTCTGTCTCAAATTCTGAGAAACATAGACTCGATTGAAAAATGACCATTTCCTAAGATTCACATAACATCACCAGTCAACATTTGCCACTTGACATCAATAGAAACCATAGAGTACATGACATTTCCAATCAGTTTTCTTTCAAGGTACAATACCAATCGCCTTGCCAGAAGAGTTATACTGCGGTAGATAAATATTACAAATGTCAGATACACGCAGAGTTGTTTGGATTACTATGAAAAGATTGGCAAATATATTTATGTTCATTATATTTCTTGGAGTGACAGAGCTAAAGAGAAAACAATACTTACCTTTATCTCTGCAGACAGGATCGCAAGGGATTCCCTTATACTGGGTTCCTATGTAACAAATAATACATTATTCAAAAAACATGATATTTCTCTGTCCATTGGCAGCATGATTGTTTATCATTACAGTTTTAGTTAGCTTTAATTTTGTAAACCCCAAGTAAACATAGTTTGTGCCTTTCTCTGAACTTTTTGGCATTTCAATTCAGTTGTTTGTAAGCTTATTTTACAGTTGCTAGGTTGATGAAGTTCCTGAACTGTTCAGTATTTCTTTTGGGTTTGGTGCGAATCATATTCTAGCGGTTGGGGGAAAAAAGCACAGGTGCCATCCCACCATTAACCCTGAAACTTACCTTAGCCGATTCTTCAACTAAACCAGACATGTTAACTAAGTGTTACAGTATGTTTCAAAGTGTGTATTTTAGCAAACACAACTGAAGTTCTGTTGTCTCCTTGGAGACACCTGGAACTGGTGTGATGCTGGTTCTATGACATCATTCGTTCTAAATGTAAATGCAGGTATTGGCACAACATAGTAAATTGATGTAAAGTTATGGATCCATTTATGATTTTCACTCAGTTTGAAAGAGTTCCTGTCGTGTGGTTAAACTTTGTGTTTGTGTTACGGAGGGTTAACTGGGGTTCTGGCTACTAGTTAGGCTTGGTCATTCAGTCATCTGGTTCATGAAATAGGAAGCTAAGAGATCTGTGTTTTAGTTTTACTGTTTGTTTTTGTTCCATAGAATCAGAAATGTTTCATTAATATTAGTAATAGAGTAGCTGTTTCTCTAAACAGTGTGTGTCAGTTTGCACTGCAGGTGTGCCAGGTAGAGACCATTTAAGAACCCAAAAATATGCTGTCATTTACTGCCGTGGCTAATTTCTGTTAACCTTGTCTCTCACTCACTTTGATGAGCAAAATGTTCATACATAAAGCATACATTTCTGATTGGTCAGAAGAAGCTTCTTAACATATAAGGTATAAAGAAAGTCAGAAAGTTAGGCACTTAGGTCAGCCTTAGGCAGTTAACCAAGACCATAATCCGATAAGAAGCTATTCCCTTTCATGTTGCTAAATCACATGTTGGATACATGAGTTACACCTCCACTTAAGAGACCTTAAAGAGACCTTGGCCAGCCAGGAGTTGAGAAAACCGTAAAACAGTTCTTGAGGACCTAATTGTTAACTCTTAACAGGCAAAGGTTCCTTCAGTCCTATGAGAAATATTTTAGAATTGAACTAAAGTGTGTTTCCGATACAGGAGCATATGTCTGTCAGGGCCTGTTGGAGAGGCCCTGGATGAGAACCCCTGGCTGCAGTTCCACATCCCCCTGAAAGTAAATAGAGCCATAAGCACGGAGCTAAGGACACTGCTCCAGGACATGCTGGCTGTCGATCCTGACCAGCGACCAGAAGCCATCCAGCAGAAGAAGCAAGTCAGGCAAGCCATGGCACGAGAGAAAACATCTTTGTAGTGACTGATAGCAAGATGTCCGTGACCAAGGGCAATTCGTCTGAGTAAAGTCTGATTTCATTTTTATGTCCCGAAAGGCCACTGCCTTTGTGCTGTAGATTTCTGATTTAGACGGGCATTTCTATGGACAACTTTGACTTTTCTGTGGGTCCAATGAAAATAAGTTTTTTAACTTATTCTTTGTTACAGTTTTCGAAAGTTTAAAGACATTCACTGAGTTGACGATAAAGGAAAAGTTTCATCTTTCACCTCTTGGAAGGTAGGCCGGTCAGAGGTACAATATATGTCTTCATGTCTTCATCCTCCATGTTTGTAACTACAGGTTTCACAGTGTTGAGCTAAGACACAAAAACACCTACAAATGGCAGTTCCAAATGTATCAAATGTATAAACCTGGGCTGAAAAAGTGTGTACAGTATATACTCTGTGTAGGTCTGATAAAAGTATTCGAGTCAAAGTGTCATATGGATACAAATTCTCATGATTTTGTATTGTGTGTTTTTTCTCTGTTCTGCTTTATTGAAAGAAATCAGATGCTCTTCCTGAAACTTACCTTAGCTGATTCTTCAGCTAAACCAGACAGACTTCTGAAATTCTCAAATATTATCAAATCTTGTTGGTTCAGAGGTGGTGGAGCCCATTACCAACAGACTCACAGCTGAAATTGCTGTGAAAAGGGCTTCTACCAAATATTAACATGTGGGTGAAAATGTATACAATTGTAATATTTCCTTTTTTCCCTTTGAAAGTATAACATGTGGTGTGAGAAAGAGGTCCTCATTTAATTGCATGAAACTCTGGCACTGGCGCAACAAACTGAACAAAGTTCAAGGGGGTATACGCTTTCTGTAGACACTTTATTTCCTCTTTTTCCATACTCTAAGAAATGATTTGGGAAACCTGTGGGACACTGGAGGTCATTATACATGAGCCTCTTTCTGCACCTTTTAAGCCATTGAAACCTAGTTGCCTTGTTACAAGGTCTAATATTACAGTAGGTGTGGTTTCCGTCTCCTAATTTCTGAGAATGATCAAATTGGGGAATAAGTTGTAGGGAATACCACTCTTGCACTTCTAAGAAAAGACTATCTCAAATGAAACTCGCTATAGAAAGACATCTTGTTGAAAAATTCTTTATTTTTTGTCATTTCTAAAGAAAAAACATTCATCAAGTCCTTCACAAATGTTTTGTTTGTGACTTTCTCTGTTGTTCCCCTTCACACTCAACTGAACTATGTGTTATGTCTTGTAAACGTAATCAAACATTTCACTTAGGTGTGTGGGTTAACACAAACCCATATTGTATGAAACATTCAGTTTTTCATTCAAGTTTTTTCTAACAATTGCATCCATGCTAGGACTACAGTAAACAACACTTTTTACTAAAGTAAATGAAATTGTTCATTTAACAAGACACATTGTTTTAAATGTATGCAATACGACGACACTAAAAACAACACTGAAACTTTTCATTGAAATACTGGACGAGATTGTGCATATTCAATGGATTTCTCCTGGTGCTTTTTTTCATCAGTCTTTTCATATTCTTGTTCTCTACTCAGGTGTCTCCTGTTCCTTTGGTGATGTCTGCTGTATACACATGGTATCATACACTTGAGCAAAGTGTGATACCACCGTTTGTTCTTCTCCTAAAATAAAGATGAACATTGACAAAAGTCAGAAGCACTCTTTTCTTTGACAGACGAACAAAACAATGCAAGAATAACCATACTCTCTGTTCCTTACTCATTTCTACCTACCTGTTTGACCACTTTGTCTGCTTCAGTCAGGACAGGGTGCTGGGGCTGACTCTGAGCAATCTGAGAAGAGCTCTCTGTGATCTTCTCCCCTACAGTGGCTGCATTGTACTCTGTTTGAAATCCAGGTATCGCCTCCGGTAAGTTCCTCTGTCCTTTTTGGGACTTGAAAGGGTAGAATCATTTTGTGACTACATTTCCTTGTCATGCACTGATATGTTCTGGTTTGTGTTCGATTACTGCAGGCGTTCAAGTACTTTCTTTTTGTTCTAGATTGGCAGTGCTTGAGATGGTAGGAACTTGTCATATTCTCAACTCTGAATGCTCTGTAAACATACTATTTTAGCAATTCTTAGAAATCTGAAAGCAGTGTTACCTGTATCATTTTTTGTCTTGGTAGTAGTATTGCAGCTCCAACATCAGCACTTAAATAATGGTTTGTGATGTTACTTGTCCTTGGAGTTAGTATACTCCTGAGAAGTCAAGAGAAATCTTACGTAAGCATTAATTATGTTTCACTTTTGAAAGCAAAGTACGTGTCAAGTACTTTGAAGGCATTTGTTGATACTTTTAAGCACTTTCGTTGATTATTATTATCCTTCAATTAGTTATTACAAGTCCAACATTCTCTACATGATCTCACTCCATATTCCGAATGTGGGAATACAGTTGTTTTAAGGAAATGCCACTGAATAGATAGTAGCTGCACTCTACAAAGATGAATTTGCTAATTAATCAGTCAGGGACACAGCTTATACTTCAGTAGTCTTAGATCATGTAATGATGATTATTGTACTTTATAACTAGCAAAATCCCCATATCCTGTTCATTGCCCCCTTTTCAGTTATGTGGATTGACTTATCCCTGAAGTGGTTAATTCTCACCTTGACATCTCATAGAACAACTGAATCTCTACCAAGGGTGAATGTGTCCTTCCTCTTAATGTCTAAAAGAAAAGGTTAAAATTCATTGAAGCAAAATGCAACAACCCAAAATGTTGGGGAGGTCGTTTCCACAGTTATTTCATATGACAGTGCTTGGAGTGAAGCTACATGACCATGGTGAAGAAGAAAAAACACTTTACCTTGTTCCTCCTGACTGATGTCCTTATGCGTGTTTTGCACAGTTGAGTGTTTTGTGTCTTGTCGTCTGTGTAGGCAACAGCCCTCTTCCCTGGGATAGAACTAGATGATATTTAGACACGTTAATTTGACTTCTCCATTGCTCACATTGATTTGGATATGATTATAATGCTCTGTTTTGTGGGCTTCCCAAGAAAACAATAAATCCCTTACTACTTGTTCGAAATGCAGTAGCACAGATCCTAACCAATACAAGAAAGAGAATATCATTCCTATATTGAAAAAACTTCACTTTTCACCTGTATTATTTGGTATTATTCACCTGTATTATTTCACCTGTAAATTTGAAAGTTATTTTACTTGATTTTTAAGCTTTAAGCGACCTAGCACGTCTGTACCTTCCTGAATGTCTGTCTTCCTATGTTCCTATACGTGACCTGAGATCTGCACATACTGGCCTACTGCAAATACCACATGTGAAATGCAGAAAGAGTGGAGAGGCTGCTTTTTGTTTTTATGCTTCTAAATTATGAAACTCACTTCCACTTTTTATTAGGCAGTCAAGCTCGGTACATTGTTTTAAAAAACATTTGAAAATGTTGCTTTTAGTTAAAGTGGTTCTTTGTTCTTTCTATTTCTGTTTCTTTTTTTAGTTCTCTTTAATTGTTCTTATTTTATTACGACTTTCCTAATTTTTATTTATTTAATTGACATGTATGTTGCTTTACTGTATTGCTGTATTTTCCTTGACAACTGAAAGTATATCTCTCAATTTTAATATTTTACTTTTACGCTTGGTTTTTAAAGCACCAAAGCACTATTTGTATGAAAGGTGCTCTATAAATAAAGTTTATTATTATTATTTTTAATATTATTATTATACTTTGTTACATTTTTGGTTAGGACAAAGATTCTAGTAGAGGTGACCTCTTTTACCCCGTTCCAAAAAATTGGAAAACTACCTTCAGAATACACTGACCATGACCATCTACTGTCTCCTTTAACTGTGTATTTTCATCATGCATATCTTGTGTATTATTTATTGTAGTTGGTTTTGTCATTCTGTAAAGAAGCCACCTTTCAAGGCACTATATAAAATAATGTTTGTTATTATTATTTACATTTTTCATCGTAAAATCTGGCGAAGAGTCTTAAGAGAATAACAAAGAACACGTTGCTCTTACCTTTCCATTCCAAGAAATGCCCTCAGCTCGGATTGCAGAGATTGACCTCTCTGTCTCAAATTCTGAGAAACATAGACTCGATTGAAAAACAACCATTTCCTAAGATTCACATAACATCACCAGTCAACATTTGCCACTTGACATCAATAGAAACCATAGAGTACATGACATTTCCAATCAGTTTTCTTTCAAGGTACAATACCAATCGCCTTGCCAGAAGAGTTATACTGCGGTAGATAAATATTACAAATGTCAGATACACGCAGAGTTGTTTGGATTACTATGAAAAGATTGGCAAATATATTTATGTTCATTATATTTCTTGGAGTGACAGAGCTAAAGAGAAAAAAATACTTACCTTTATCTCTGCAGACAGGATCGCAAGGGATTCCCTTATACTGGGTTCCTATATAACAAATAATACATTATTCAAAAAACATGATATTTCTCTGTCCATTGGCAGCATGATTGTTTATCATTACAGTTTTAGTTAGCTTTAATTTTGTAAACCCCAAGTAAACATAGTTTGTGCCTTTCTCTGAACTTTTTGGCATTTCAATTCAGTTGTTTGTAAGCTTATTTTACAGTTGCTAGGTTGATGAAGTTCCTGAACTGTGCAGTATTTCTTTTGGGTTTGGTGCGAATCATATTCTAGTGGTTGGGGGAAAAAAGCACAGGTGCCATCCCACCATTTAACCCTGAAACTTACCTTAGCCGATTCTTCAACTAAACCAGACATGTTAACTAAGTGTTACAGTATGTTTCAAAGTGTGTATTTTAGCAAACACAACTGAAGTTCTTTTGTCTCCTTGGAGACACCTGGAACTGGTGTGATGCTGGTTCTATGACATCATTTGTTCTAAATGTAAATGCAGGTATTGGCACAACATAGTAAATTGGTGTAAAGTTATGGATCCATTTATGATTTTCACTCAGTTTGAAAGAGTTCCTGTCGTGTAGTTAAACTTTGTGTTACGGAGGGTTAACTGGGGTTCTGGCTACTAGTTAGGCTTGGTCATTCAGTCATCTGGTTCATGAAATAGGAAGCTAAGAGATCTGTGTTTTAGTTTTACTGTTTGTTTTTGTTCCATAGAATAAGAAATGTTTCATTAATATTAGTAATAGAGTAGCTGTTTCTCTAAACAGTGTGTGTCAGTTTGCACTGCAGGTGTGCCAGGTAGAGACCATTTAAGAACCCAAAAATATGCTGTCATTTACTGCCGTGGCTAATTTCTGTTAACCTTGTCTCTCACTCACTTTGATGAGCAAAATGTTCATACATAAAGCATCCATTTCTGATTGGTCAGAAGAAGCTTCTTAACATATAAGGTATAAACAAAGTCAGAAAGTTAGGCACTTAGGTCAGCCTTAGGCAGTTAACCAAGACCATAATCCGATAAGAAGCTATTCCCTTTCATGTTGCTAAATCACATGTAGGATACATGAGTTACACCTCCACTTAAGAGACCTTAAAGAGACCTTGGCCAGCCAGGAGTGTAGAAAACCGTAAAACAGTTCTTGAGGACCTAATTGTTAACTCTTAACAGGCAAAGGTTCCTTCAGTCCTATGAGAAATATTTTAGAATTGAACTAAAGTGTGTTTCCGATACAGGAGCATATGTCTGTCAGGGCCTGTTGGAGAGGCCCTGCATGAGAACCCCTGGCTGCAGTTCCACATCCCCCTGAAAGTAAATAGAGCCATAAGCACGGAGCTAAGGACACTGCTCCAGGACATGCTGGCTGTCGATCCTGACCAGCGACCAGAAGCCATCCAGCTGAAGAAGCAAGTCAGGCAAGCCATGGCACGAGAGAAAACATCTTTGTAGTGACTGTTAGCAAGATGTCCGTGACCAAGGGCAAATCGTCTGAGTAAAGTCTGATTTCATTTTTATGTCCCGAAAGGCCACTGCCTTTGTGCTGTAGATTTCTGATTTAGACGGGCATTTCTATGGACAACTTTGACTTTTCTGTGGGTCCAATGAAAATACGTTTTTTAACTTATTCTTTGTTACAGTTTTCGAAAGTTTAAAGACATTCACTGAGTTGACGATAAAGGAAAAGTTTCATCTTTCACCTCTTGGAAGGTAGGCCGGTCAGAGGTACAATATATGTCTTCATGTCTTCATCCTCCATGTTTGTAACTACAGGTTTCACAGTGTTGAGCTAAGACACAAAAACACCTACAAATGGCAGTTCCAAATGTATCAAATGTATAAACCTGGGCTGAAAAAGTGTGTACAGTATATACTCTGTGTAGGTCTGATAAAAGTATTCGAGTCAAAGTGTCATATGGATACAAACTCTCATGATTTTGTATTGTGTGTTTTTTCTATGTTCTGCTTTATTGAAAGAAATCAGATGCTCTTCCTGAAACTTACCTTAGCTGATTCTTCAGCTAAACCAGACAGACTTCTGAAATTCTCAAATATTATCAAATCTTGTTGGTGCAGAGGTGGTGGAGCCCATTACCAACAGATTCACAGCTGAAATTGCTGTGAAAAGGGCTTCTACCAAATATTACCATGTGGGTGAAAATGTATACAATTGTAATATTTCCTTTATTCCCATTGAAAGTATAACATATGTGGTGTGAGAAAGAGGTCCTCATTTAATTGCATGAAACTCTGGCACTGGCGCAACAAACTGAACAAAGTTCAAGGGGGTATACGCTTTCTGTAGACACTTTATTTCCTCTTTTTCCATACTCTAAGAAATGATTTGGGAAACCTGTGGGACACTGGAGGTCATTATACATGAGCCTCTTTCTGCACCTTTTAAGCCATTGAAACCTAGTTGCCTTGTTACAAGGTCTAATATTACAGTAGGTGTGGTTTCCGTCTCCTAATTTCTGAGAATGATCAAATTGGGGAATAAGTTGTAGGGAATACCACTCTTGCACTTCTAAGAAAAGACTATCTCAAATGAAACTCGTTATAGAAAGACATCTTGTTGAAAAATTCTTTATTTTTTGTCATTTCTAAAGAAAAAACATTCATCAAGTCCTTCACAAATGTTTTGTTTGTGACTTTCTCTGTTGATCCCTTTCACACTCAACTGAACTATGTGTTATGTCTTGTAAACGTAATCAAACATTTCACTTAGGTGTGTGGGTTAACACAAACCCATATTGTATGAAACATTCAGTTTTTCATTCAAGTTTTTTCTAACAATTGCATCCATGCTAGGACTACAGTAAACAACACTTTTTACTAAAGTAAATGAAATTGTTCATTTAACAAGACACATTGTTTTAAATGTATGCAATACGACGACACTAAAAACAACACTGAAACTTTTCATTGAAATACTGGACGAGATTGTGCATATTCAATGGATTTCTCCTGGTGCTTTTTTTCATCAGTCTTTTCATATTCTTGTTCTCTACTCAGGTGTCTCCTGTTCCTTTGGTGATGTCTGCTGTATACACATGGTATCATACACTTGAGCAAAGTGTGATACCACCGTTTGTTCTTCTCCTAAAATAAAGATGAACATTGACAAAAGTCAGAAGCACTCTTTTCTTTGACAGATGAACAAAACAATGCAAGAATAACCATACTCTCTGTTCCTTACTCATTTCTACCTACCTGTTTGACCACTTTGTCTGCTTCAGTCAGGAAAGGGTGCTGGGGCTGACTCTGAGCAATCTGAGAAGAGCTCTCTGTGATCTTCTCCCCTACAGTGGCTACATTGTACTCTGTTTGAAATCCAGGTATCGCCTCCGGTAAGTTCCCCGGTCCTTTTTGGGACTTGAAAGGGTAGAATCATTTTGTGACTACATTTCCTTGTCATGCACTGATATGTTCTGGTTTGTGTTCGATTACTGCAGTCGTTCAAGTACTTTCTTTTTGTTCTAGATTGGCAGTGTTTGAGATGGTAGGAACTTGTCATATTCTCAACTCTGAATGCTCTGTAAACATACTATTTTAGCAATTCTTAGAAATCTGAAAGCAGTGTTACCTGTATCATTTTTTGTCTTGGTAGTAGTATTGCAGCTCCAACATCAGCACTTAAATAATGGTTTGTGATGTTACTTGTCCTTGGAGTTAGTATACTCCTGAGAAGTCAAGAGAAATCTTACGTAAGCATTAATTATGTTTCACTTTTGAAAGCAAAGTACGTGTCAAGTACTTTGAAGGCATTTGTTGATACTTTTAAGCACTTTCGTTGATTATTATTATCCTTCAATTAGTTATTACAAGTCCAACATTCTCTACATGATCTCACTCCATATTCAGAATGTGGGAATACAGTTGTTTTAAGGAAATGCCACTGAATAGATAGTAGCTGCACTCTACAAAGATGAATTTGCTAATTAATCAGTCAGGGACACAGCTTATACTTCAGTAGTCTTAGATCATGTAATGATGATTATTGTACTTTATAACTAGCAAAATCCCCATATCCTGTTCATTGCCCCCTTTTCAGTTATGTGGATTGACTTATCCCTGAAGTGGTTAATTCTCACCTTGACATCTCATAGAACAACTGAATCTCTACCAAGGGTGAATGTGTCCTTCCTCTTAATGTCTAAAAGAAAAGGTTAAAATTCATTGAAGCAAAATGCAACAACCCAAAATGTTGGGGAGGTCGTTTCCACAGTTATTTCATATGACAGTGCTTGGAGTGAAACTACATGACCATGGTGAAGAAGAAAAAACACTTTACCTTGTTCCTCCTGACTGATGTCCTTATGCGTGTTTTGCACAGTTGAGCGTTTTGTGTCTTGTCGTCTGTGTAGGCAACAGCCCTCTTCCCTGGGATAGAACTAGATGATATTTAGACACGTTAATTTGACTTCTCCATTGCTCACATTGATGTGGATATGATTATAATGCTCTGTTTTGTGGGCTTCCCAAGAAAACAATAAATCCCTTACTACTTGTTCGAAATGCAGTAGCACAGATCCTAACAAATACAAGAAAGAGAATATCATTCCTGTTTTGAAAAAACTTCACTGGTCACCTGTATTATCTAAGATAAATTTGAAAGTTCTTTTACTTGTTTTTAAAGCTTTAAGTGACCTAGCACGTCTGTACCTTAATGAATGTCTGTCTTCATATGTTCCTATACGTGACCTGAGATCTGCACATACTGGCCTATTGCAAATACCACATGTGAAATGCAGAAAGAGTGGAGAGGCTGCTTTTTGTTTTTATGCTTCTAAATTATGAAACTCACTTCAACTTTTTATTAGGCAGTCAAGCTCGGTACATTGTTTTAAAAAACATTTGAAAATGTTGCTTTTAGTTAAAATGGTTCTTTGTTCTTTCTATTTCTGTTTCTTTTTTTAGTTCTCTTTAATTGTTCTTATTTTATTACGACTTTCCTAATTTTTATTTATTTAGTTGACATGTATGTTGCTTTACTGTATTGCTGTATTTTCCTTGACAACTGAAAGTATATCTCTCAATTTTAATATTTTACTTTTACGCTTGGTTTTTAAAGCACCAAAGCACTATTTGTATGAAAGGTGCTCTATAAATAAAGTTTATTATTATTATTTTTAATATTATTATTATACTTTGTTACATTTTTGGTTAGGACAAAGATTCTAGTAGAGGTGACCTCTTTTACCCCGTTCCAAAAAATTGGAAAACTACCTTCAGAATACACTGACCATGACCATCTACTGTCTCCTTTAACTGTGTATTGTCATCATGCATATCTTGTGTATTATTTATTGTAGTTGGTTTTGTCATTCTGTAAAGAAGCCACCTTTCAAGGCACTATATAAATAATGTTTGTTATTATTATTTACATTTTTCATCATAAAATCTGGCGAAGAGTCTTAAGAGAATAACAAAGAACACGTTGCTCTTACCTTTCCATTCCAAGAAATGCCCTCAGCTCGGATTGCAGAGATTGACCTCTCTGTCTCAAATTCTGAGAAACATAGACTCGATTGAAAAATGACCATTTCCTAAGATTCACATAACATCACCAGTCAACATTTGCCACTTGACATCAATAGAAACCATAGAGTACATGACATTTCCAATCAGTTTTCTTTCAAGGTACAATACCAATCGCCTTGCCAGAAGAGTTATACTGCGGTAGATAAATATTACAAATGTCAGATACACGCAGAGTTGTTTGGATTACTATGAAAAGATTGGCAAATATATTTATGTTCATTATATTTCTTGGAGTGACAGAGCTAAAGAGAAAAAAATACTTACCTTTATCTCTGCAGACAGGATCGCAAGGGATTCCCTTATACTGGGTTCCTATATAACAAATAATACATTATTCAAAAAACATGATATTTCTCTGTCCATTGGCAGCATGATTGTTTATCATTACAATTTTAGTTAGCTTTAATTTTGTAAACCCCAAGTAAACATAGTTTGTGCCTTTCTCTGAACTTTTTGGCATTTCAATTCAGTTGTTTGTAAGCTTATTTTACAGTTGCTAGGTTGATGAAGTTCCTGAACTGTGCAGTATTTCTTTTGGGTTTGGTGCGAATCATATTCTAGTGGTTGGGGGAAAAAAGCACAGGTGCCATCCCACCATTAAACCCTGAAACTTACCTTAGCCGATTCTTCAACTAAACCAGACATGTTAACTAAGTGTTACAGTATGTTTCAAAGTGTGTATTTTAGCAAACACAACTGAAGTTCTTTTGTCTCCTTGGAGACACCTGGAACTGGTGTGATGCTGGTTCTATGACATCATTCGTTCTAAATGTAAATGCAGGTATTGGCACAACATAGTAAATTGGTGTAAAGTTATGGATCCATTTATGATTTTCACTCAGTTTGAAAGAGTTCCTGTCGTGTAGTTAAACTTTGTGTTACGGAGGGTTAACTGGGGTTCTGGCTACTAGTTAGGCTTGGTCATTCAGTCATCTGGTTCATGAAATAGGAAGCTAAGAGATCTGTGTTTTAGTTTTACTGTTTGTTTTTGTTCCATAGAATCAGAAATGTTTCATTAATATTAGTAATAGAGTAGCTGTTTCTCTAAACAGTGTGTGTCAGTTTGCACTGCAGGTGTGCCAGGTAGAGACCATTTAAGAACCCAAAAATATGCTGTCATTTACTGCCGTGGCTAATTTCTGTTAACCTTGTCTCTCACTCACTTTGATGAGCAAAATGTTCATACATAAAGCATACATTTCTGATTGGTCAGAAGAAGCTTCTTAACATATAAGGTATAAACAAAGTCAGAAAGTTAGGCACTTAGGTCAGCCTTAGGCAGTTAACCAAGACCATAATCCGATAAGAAGCTATTCCCTTTCATGTTGCTAAATCACATGTAGGATACATGAGTTACACCTCCACTTAAGAGACCTTAAAGAGACCTTGGCCAGCCAGGAGTGTAGAAAACCGTAAAACAGTTCTTGAGCACCTAATTGTTAACTCTTAACAGGCAAAGGTTCCTTCAGTCCTATGAGAAATATTTTAGAATTGAACTAAAGTGTGTTTCCGATACAGGAGCATATGTCTGTCAGGGCCTGTTGGAGAGGCCCTGCATGAGAACCCCTGGCTGCAGTTCCACATCCCCCTGAAAGTAAATAGAGCCATAAGCACGGAGCTAAGGACACTGCTCCAGGACATGCTGGCTGTCGATCCTGACCAGCGACCAGAAGCCATCCAGCTGAAGAAGCAAGTCAGGCAAGCCATGGCACGAGAGAAAACATCTTTGTAGTGACTGTTAGCAAGATGTCCGTGACCAAGGGCAAATCGTCTGAGTAAAGTCTGATTTCATTTTTATGTCCCGAAAGGCCACTGCCTTTGTGCTGTAGATTTCTGATTTAGACGGGCATTTCTATGGACAACTTTGACTTTTCTGTGGGTCCAATGAAAATACGTTTTTTAACTTATTCTTTGTTACAGTTTTCGAAAGTTTAAAGACATTCACTGAGTTGACGATAAAGGAAAAGTTTCATCTTTCACCTCTTGGAAGGTAGGCCGGTCAGAGGTACAATATATGTCTTCATGTCTTCATCCTCCATGTTTGTAACTACAGGTTTCACAGTGTTGAGCTAAGACACAAAAACACCTACAAATGGCAGTTCCAAATGTATCAAATGTATAAACCTGGGCTGAAAAAGTGTGTACAGTATATACTCTGTGTAGGTCTGATAAAAGTATTCGAGTCAAAGTGTCATATGGATACAAACTCTCATGATTTTGTATTGTGTGTTTTTTCTATGTTCTGCTTTATTGAAAGAAATCAGATGCTCTTCCTGAAACTTACCTTAGCTGATTCTTCAGCTAAACCAGACAGACTTCTGAAATTCTCAAATATTATCAAATCTTGTTGGTGCAGAGGTGGTGGAGCCCATTACCAACAGATTCACAGCTGAAATTGCTGTGAAAAGGGCTTCTACCAAATATTACCATGTGGGTGAAAATGTATACAATTGTAATATTTCCTTTATTCCCATTGAAAGTATAACATATGTGGTGTGAGAAAGAGGTCCTCATTTAATTGCATGAAACTCTGGCACTGGCGCAACAAACTGAACAAAGTTCAAGGGGGTATACGCTTTCTGTAGACACTTTATTTCCTCTTTTTCCATACTCTAAGAAATGATTTGGGAAACCTGTGGGACACTGGAGGTCATTATACATGAGCCTCTTTCTGCACCTTTTAAGCCATTGAAACCTAGTTGCCTTGTTACAAGGTCTAATATTACAGTAGGTGTGGTTTCCGTCTCCTAATTTCTGAGAATGATCAAATTGGGGAATAAGTTGTAGGGAATACCACTCTTGCACTTCTAAGAAAAGACTATCTCAAATGAAACTCGCTATAGAAAGACATCTTGTTGAAAAATTCTTTATTTTTTGTCATTTCTAAAGAAAAAACATTCATCAAGTCCTTCACAAATGTTTTGTTTGTGACTTTCTCTGTTGATCCCTTTCACACTCAACTGAACTATGTGTTATGTCTTGTAAACGTAATCAAACATTTCACTTAGGTGTGTGGGTTAACACAAACCCATATTGTATGAAACATTCAGTTTTTCATTCAAGTTTTTTCTAACAATTGCATCCATGCTAGGACTACAGTAAACAACACTTTTTAGTAAAGTAAATGAAATTGTTCATTTAACAAGACACATTGTTTTAAATGTATGCAATACGACGACACTAAAAACAACACTGAAACTTTTCATTGAAATACTGGACGAGATTGTGCATATTCAATGGATTTCTCCTGGTGCTTTTTTTCATCAGTCTTTTCATATTCTTGTTCTCTACTCAGGTGTCTCCTGTTCCTTTGGTGATGTCTGCTGTATACACATGGTATCATACACTTGAGCAAAGTGTGATACCACCGTTTGTTCTTCTCCTAAAATAAAGATGAACATTGACAAAAGTCAGAAGCACTCTTTTCTTTGACAGATGAACAAAACAATGCAAGAATAACCATACTCTCTGTTCCTTACTCATTTCTACCTACCTGTTTGACCACTTTGTCTGCTTCAGTCAGGAAAGGGTGCTGGGGCTGACTCTGAGCAATCTGAGAAGAGCTCTCTGTGATCTTCTCCCCTACAGTGGCTACATTGTACTCTGTTTGAAATCCAGGTATCGCCTCCGGTAAGTTCCCCGGTCCTTTTTGGGACTTGAAAGGGTAGAATCATTTTGTGACTACATTTCCTTGTCATGCACTGATATGTTCTGGTTTGTGTTCGATTACTGCAGGCGTTCAAGTACTTTCTTTTTGTTCTAGATTGGCAGTGTTTGAGATGGTAGGAACTTGTCATATTCTCAACTCTGAATGCTCTGTAAACATACTATTTTAGCAATTCTTAGAAATCTGAAAGCAGTGTTACCTGTATCATTTTTTGTCTTGGTAGTAGTATTGCAGCTCCAACATCAGCACTTAAATAATGGTTTGTGATGTTACTTGTCCTTGGAGTTAGTATACTCCTGAGAAGTCAAGAGAAATCTTACGTAAGCATTAATTATGTTTCACTTTTGAAAGCAAAGTACGTGTCAAGTACTTTGAAGGCATTTGTTGATACTTTTAAGCACTTTCGTTGATTATTATTATCCTTCAATTAGTTATTACAAGTCCAACATTCTCTACATGATCTCACTCCATATTCAGAATGTGGGAATACAGTTGTTTTAAGGAAATGCCACTGAATAGATAGTAGCTGCACTCTACAAAGATGAATTTGCTAATTAATTAGTCAGGGACACAGCTTATACTTCAGTAGTCTTAGATCATGTAATGATGATTATTGTACTTTATAACTAGCAAAATCCCCATATCCTGTTCATTGCCCCCTTTTCAGTTATGTGGATTGACTTATCCCTGAAGTGGTTAATTCTCACCTTGACATCTCATAGAACAACTGAATCTCTACCAAGGGTGAATGTGTCCTTCCTCTTAATGTCTAAAAGAAAAGGTTAAAATTCATTGAAGCAAAATGCAACAACCCAAAATGTTGGGGAGGTCGTTTCCACAGTTATTTCATATGACAGTGCTTGGAGTGAAACTACATGACCATGGTGAAGAAGAAAAAACACTTTACCTTGTTCCTCCTGACTGATGTCCTTATGCGTGTTTTGCACAGTTGAGCGTTTTGTGTCTTGTCGTCTGTGTAGGCAACAGCCCTCTTCCCTGGGATAGAACTAGATGATATTTAGACACGTTAATTTGACTTCTCCATTGCTCACATTGATGTGGATATGATTATAATGCTCTGTTTTGTGGGCTTCCCAAGAAAACAATAAATCCCTTACTACTTGTTCGAAATGCAGTAGCACAGATCCTAACAAATACAAGAAAGAGAATATCATTCCTGTTTTGAAAAAACTTCACTGGTCACCTGTATTATCTAAGATAAATTTGAAAGTTCTTTTACTTGTTTTTAAAGCTTTAAGCGACCTAGCACGTCTGTACCTTAATGAATGTCTGTCTTCATATGTTCCTATACGTGACCTGAGATCTGCACATACTGGCCTATTGCAAATACCACATGTGAAATGCAGAAAGAGTGGAGAGGCTGCTTTTTGTTTTTATGCTTCTAAATTATGAAACTCACTTCAACTTTTTATTAGGCAGTCAAGCTCGGTACATTGTTTTAAAAAACATTTGAAAATGTTGCTTTTAGTTAAAATGGTTCTTTGTTCTTTCTATTTCTGTTTCTTTTTTTAGTTCTCTTTAATTGTTCTTATTTTATTACGACTTTCCTAATTTTTATTTATTTAGTTGACATGTATGTTGCTTTACTGTATTGCTGTATTTTCCTTGACAACTGAAAGTATATCTCTCAATTTTAATATTTTACTTTTACGCTTGGTTTTTAAAGCACCAAAGCACTATTTGTATGAAAGGTGCTCTATAAATAAAGTTTATTATTATTATTTTTAATATTATTATTATACTTTGTTACATTTTTGGTTAGGACAAAGATTCTAGTAGAGGTGACCTCTTTTACCCCGTTCCAAAAAATTGGAAAACTACCTTCAGAATACACTGACCATGACCATCTACTGTCTCCTTTAACTGTGTATTGTCATCATGCATATCTTGTGTATTATTTATTGTAGTTGGTTTTGTCATTCTGTAAAGAAGCCACCTTTCAAGGCACTATATAAATAATGTTTGTTATTATTATTTACATTTTTCATCATAAAATCTGGCGAAGAGTCTTAAGAGAATAACAAAGAACACGTTGCTCTTACCTTTCCATTCCAAGAAATGCCCTCAGCTCGGATTGCAGAGATTGACCTCTCTGTCTCAAATTCTGAGAAACATAGACTCGATTGAAAAATGACCATTTCCTAAGATTCACATAACATCACCAGTCAACATTTGCCACTTGACATCAATAGAAACCATAGAGTACATGACATTTCCAATCAGTTTTCTTTCAAGGTACAATACCAATCGCCTTGCCAGAAGAGTTATACTGCGGTAGATAAATATTACAAATGTCAGATACACGCAGAGTTGTTTGGATTACTATGAAAAGATTGGCAAATATATTTATGTTCATTATATTTCTTGGAGTGACAGAGCTAAAGAGAAAAAAATACTTACCTTTATCTCTGCAGACAGGATCGCAAGGGATTCCCTTATACTGGGTTCCTATATAACAAATAATACATTATTCAAAAAACATGATATTTCTCTGTCCATTGGCAGCATGATTGTTTATCATTACAATTTTAGTTAGCTTTAATTTTGTAAACCCCAAGTAAACATAGTTTGTGCCTTTCTCTGAACTTTTTGGCATTTCAATTCAGTTGTTTGTAAGCTTATTTTACAGTTGCTAGGTTGATGAAGTTCCTGAACTGTGCAGTATTTCTTTTGGGTTTGGTGCGAATCATATTCTAGTGGTTGGGGGAAAAAAGCACAGGTGCCATCCCACCATTAACCCTGAAACTTACCTTAGCCAATTCTTCAACTAAACCAGACATGTTAACTAAGTGTTACAGTATGTTTCAAAGTGTGTATTTTAGCAAACACAACTGAAGTTCTTTTGTCTCCTTGGAGACACCTGGAACTGGTGTGATGCTGGTTCTATGACATCATTCGTTCTAAATGTAAATGCAGGTATTGGCACAACATAGTAAATTGGTGTAAAGTTATGGATCCATTTATGATTTTCACTCAGTTTGAAAGAGTTCCTGTCGTGTAGTTAAACTTTGTGTTACGGAGGGTTAACTGGGGTTCTGGCTACTAGTTAGGCTTGGTCATTCAGTCATCTGGTTCATGAAATAGGAAGCTAAGAGATCTGTGTTTTAGTTTTACTGTTTGTTTTTGTTCCATAGAATCAGAAATGTTTCATTAATATTAGTAATAGAGTAGCTGTTTCTCTAAACAGTGTGTGTCAGTTTGCACTGCAGGTGTGCCAGGTAGAGACCATTTAAGAACCCAAAAATATGCTGTCATTTACTGCCGTGGCTAATTTCTGTTAACCTTGTCTCTCACTCACTTTGATGAGCAAAATGTTCATACATAAAGCATACATTTCTGATTGGTCAGAAGAAGCTTCTTAACATATAAGGTATAAACAAAGTCAGAAAGTTAGGCACTTAGGTCAGCCTTAGGCAGTTAACCAAGACCATAATCCGATAAGAAGCTATTCCCTTTCATGTTGCTAAATCACATGTAGGATACATGAGTTACACCTCCACTTAAGAGACCTTAAAGAGACCTTGGCCAGCCAGGAGTGTAGAAAACCGTAAAACAGTTCTTGAGCACCTAATTGTTAACTCTTAACAGGCAAAGGTTCCTTCAGTCCTATGAGAAATATTTTAGAATTGAACTAAAGTGTGTTTCCGATACAGGAGCATATGTCTGTCAGGGCCTGTTGGAGAGGCCCTGCATGAGAACCCCTGGCTGCAGTTCCACATCCCCCTGAAAGTAAATAGAGCCATAAGCACGGAGCTAAGGACACTGCTCCAGGACATGCTGGCTGTCGATCCTGACCAGCGACCAGAAGCCATCCAGCTGAAGAAGCAAGTCAGGCAAGCCATGGCACGAGAGAAAACATCTTTGTAGTGACTGTTAGCAAGATGTCCGTGACCAAGGGCAAATCGTCTGAGTAAAGTCTGATTTCATTTTTATGTCCCGAAAGGCCACTGCCTTTGTGCTGTAGATTTCTGATTTAGACGGGCATTTCTATGGACAACTTTGACTTTTCTGTGGGTCCAATGAAAATACGTTTTTTAACTTATTCTTTGTTACAGTTTTCGAAAGTTTAAAGACATTCACTGAGTTGACGATAAAGGAAAAGTTTCATCTTTCACCTCTTGGAAGGTAGGCCGGTCAGAGGTACAATATATGTCTTCATGTCTTCATCCTCCATGTTTGTAACTACAGGTTTCACAGTGTTGAGCTAAGACACAAAAACACCTACAAATGGCAGTTCCAAATGTATCAAATGTATAAACCTGGGCTGAAAAAGTGTGTACAGTATATACTCTGTGTAGGTCTGATAAAAGTATTCGAGTCAAAGTGTCATATGGATACAAACTCTCATGATTTTGTATTGTGTGTTTTTTCTATGTTCTGCTTTATTGAAAGAAATCAGATGCTCTTCCTGAAACTTACCTTAGCTGATTCTTCAGCTAAACCAGACAGACTTCTGAAATTCTCAAATATTATCAAATCTTGTTGGTGCAGAGGTGGTGGAGCCCATTACCAACAGATTCACAGCTGAAATTGCTGTGAAAAGGGCTTCTACCAAATATTACCATGTGGGTGAAAATGTATACAATTGTAATATTTCCTTTATTCCCATTGAAAGTATAACATATGTGGTGTGAGAAAGAGGTCCTCATTTAATTGCATGAAACTCTGGCACTGGCGCAACAAACTGAACAAAGTTCAAGGGGGTATACGCTTTCTGTAGACACTTTATTTCCTCTTTTTCCATACTCTAAGAAATGATTTGGGAAACCTGTGGGACACTGGAGGTCATTATACATGAGCCTCTTTCTGCACCTTTTAAGCCATTGAAACCTAGTTGCCTTGTTACAAGGTCTAATATTACAGTAGGTGTGGTTTCCGTCTCCTAATTTCTGAGAATGATCAAATTGGGGAATAAGTTGTAGGGAATGCCACTCTTGCACTTCTAAGAAAAGACTATCTCAAATGAAACTCGTTATAGAAAGACATCTTGTTGAAAAATTCTTTATTTTTTGTCATTTCTAAAGAAAAAACATTCATCAAGTCCTTCACAAATGTTTTGTTTGTGACTTTCTCTGTTGATCCCTTTCACACTCAACTGAACTATGTGTTATGTCTTGTAAACGTAATCAAACATTTCACTTAGGTGTGTGGGTTAACACAAACCCATATTGTATGAAACATTCAGTTTTTCATTCAAGTTTTTTCTAACAATTGCATCCATGCTAGGACTACAGTAAACAACACTTTTTAGTAAAGTAAATGAAATTGTTCATTTAACAAGACACATTGTTTTAAATGTATGCAATACGACGACACTAAAAACAACACTGAAACTTTTCATTGAAATACTGGACGAGATTGTGCATATTCAATGGATTTCTCCTGGTGCTTTTTTTCATCAGTCTTTTCATATTCTTGTTCTCTACTCAGGTGTCTCCTGTTCCTTTGGTGATGTCTGCTGTATACACATGGTATCATACACTTGAGCAAAGTGTGATACCACCGTTTGTTCTTCTCCTAAAATAAAGATGAACATTGACAAAAGTCAGAAGCACTCTTTTCTTTGACAGATGAACAAAACAATGCAAGAATAACCATACTCTCTGTTCCTTACTCATTTCTACCTACCTGTTTGACCACTTTGTCTGCTTCAGTCAGGAAAGGGTGCTGGGGCTGACTCTGAGCAATCTGAGAAGAGCTCTCTGTGATCTTCTCCCCTACAGTGGCTACATTGTACTCTGTTTGAAATCCAGGTATCGCCTCCGGTAAGTTCCCCGGTCCTTTTTGGGACTTGAAAGGGTAGAATCATTTTGTGACTACATTTCCTTGTCATGCACTGATATGTTCTGGTTTGTGTTCGATTACTGCAGGCGTTCAAGTACTTTCTTTTTGTTCTAGATTGGCAGTGTTTGAGATGGTAGGAACTTGTCATATTCTCAACTCTGAATGCTCTGTAAACATACTATTTTAGCAATTCTTAGAAATCTGAAAGCAGTGTTACCTGTATCATTTTTTGTCTTGGTAGTAGTATTGCAGCTCCAACATCAGCACTTAAATAATGGTTTGTGATGTTACTTGTCCTTGGAGTTAGTATACTCCTGAGAAGTCAAGAGAAATCTTACGTAAGCATTAATTATGTTTCACTTTTGAAAGCAAAGTACGTGTCAAGTACTTTGAAGGCATTTGTTGATACTTTTAAGCACTTTCGTTGATTATTATTATCCTTCAATTAGTTATTACAAGTCCAACATTCTCTACATGATCTCACTCCATATTCAGAATGTGGGAATACAGTTGTTTTAAGGAAATGCCACTGAATAGATAGTAGCTGCACTCTACAAAGATGAATTTGCTAATTAATCAGTCAGGGACACAGCTTATACTTCAGTAGTCTTAGATCATGTAATGATGATTATTGTACTTTATAACTAGCAAAATCCCCATATCCTGTTCATTGCCCCCTTTTCAGTTATGTGGATTGACTTATCCCTGAAGTGGTTAATTCTCACCTTGACATCTCATAGAACAACTGAATCTCTACCAAGGGTGAATGTGTCCTTCCTCTTAATGTCTAAAAGAAAAGGTTAAAATTCATTGAAGCAAAATGCAACAACCCAAAATGTTGGGGAGGTCGTTTCCACAGTTATTTCATATGACAGTGCTTGGAGTGAAACTACATGACCATGGTGAAGAAGAAAAAACACTTTACCTTGTTCCTCCTGACTGATGTCCTTATGCGTGTTTTGCACAGTTGAGCGTTTTGTGTCTTGTCGTCTGTGTAGGCAACAGCCCTCTTCCCTGGGATAGAACTAGATGATATTTAGACACGTTAATTTGACTTCTCCATTGCTCACATTGATGTGGATATGATTATAATGCTCTGTTTTGTGGGCTTCCCAAGAAAACAATAAATCCCTTACTACTTGTTCGAAATGCAGTAGCACAGATCCTAACAAATACAAGAAAGAGAATATCATTCCTGTTTTGAAAAAACTTCACTGGTCACCTGTATTATCTAAGATAAATTTGAAAGTTCTTTTACTTGTTTTTAAAGCTTTAAGCGACCTAGCACGTCTGTACCTTAATGAATGTCTGTCTTCATATGTTCCTATACGTGACCTGAGATCTGCACATACTGGCCTATTGCAAATACCACATGTGAAATGCAGAAAGAGTGGAGAGGCTGCTTTTTGTTTTTATGCTTCTAAATTATGAAACTCACTTCAACTTTTTATTAGGCAGTCAAGCTCGGTACATTGTTTTAAAAAACATTTGAAAATGTTGCTTTTAGTTAAAATGGTTCTTTGTTCTTTCTATTTCTGTTTCTTTTTTTAGTTCTCTTTAATTGTTCTTATTTTATTACGACTTTCCTAATTTTTATTTATTTAGTTGACATGTATGTTGCTTTACTGTATTGCTGTATTTTCCTTGACAACTGAAAGTATATCTCTCAATTTTAATATTTTACTTTTACGCTTGGTTTTTAAAGCACCAAAGCACTATTTGTATGAAAGGTGCTCTATAAATAAAGTTTATTATTATTATTTTTAATATTATTATTATACTTTGTTACATTTTTGGTTAGGACAAAGATTCTAGTAGAGGTGACCTCTTTTACCCCGTTCCAAAAAATTGGAAAACTACCTTCAGAATACACTGACCATGACCATCTACTGTCTCCTTTAACTGTGTATTGTCATCATGCATATCTTGTGTATTATTTATTGTAGTTGGTTTTGTCATTCTGTAAAGAAGCCACCTTTCAAGGCACTATATAAATAATGTTTGTTATTATTATTTACATTTTTCATCATAAAATCTGGCGAAGAGTCTTAAGAGAATAACAAAGAACACGTTGCTCTTACCTTTCCATTCCAAGAAATGCCCTCAGCTCGGATTGCAGAGATTGACCTCTCTGTCTCAAATTCTGAGAAACATAGACTCGATTGAAAAATGACCATTTCCTAAGATTCACATAACATCACCAGTCAACATTTGCCACTTGACATCAATAGAAACCATAGAGTACATGACATTTCCAATCAGTTTTCTTTCAAGGTACAATACCAATCGCCTTGCCAGAAGAGTTATACTGCGGTAGATAAATATTACAAATGTCAGATACACGCAGAGTTGTTTGGATTACTATGAAAAGATTGGCAAATATATTTATGTTCATTATATTTCTTGGAGTGACAGAGCTAAAGAGAAAAAAATACTTACCTTTATCTCTGCAGACAGGATCGCAAGGGATTCCCTTATACTGGGTTCCTATATAACAAATAATACATTATTCAAAAAACATGATATTTCTCTGTCCATTGGCAGCATGATTGTTTATCATTACAATTTTAGTTAGCTTTAATTTTGTAAACCCCAAGTAAACATAGTTTGTGCCTTTCTCTGAACTTTTTGGCATTTCAATTCAGTTGTTTGTAAGCTTATTTTACAGTTGCTAGGTTGATGAAGTTCCTGAACTGTGCAGTATTTCTTTTGGGTTTGGTGCGAATCATATTCTAGTGGTTGGGGGAAAAAAGCACAGGTGCCATCCCACCATTAACCCTGAAACTTACCTTAGCCAATTCTTCAACTAAACCAGACATGTTAACTAAGTGTTACAGTATGTTTCAAAGTGTGTATTTTAGCAAACACAACTGAAGTTCTTTTGTCTCCTTGGAGACACCTGGAACTGGTGTGATGCTGGTTCTATGACATCATTCGTTCTAAATGTAAATGCAGGTATTGGCACAACATAGTAAATTGGTGTAAAGTTATGGATCCATTTATGATTTTCACTCAGTTTGAAAGAGTTCCTGTCGTGTAGTTAAACTTTGTGTTACGGAGGGTTAACTGGGGTTCTGGCTACTAGTTAGGCTTGGTCATTCAGTCATCTGGTTCATGAAATAGGAAGCTAAGAGATCTGTGTTTTAGTTTTACTGTTTGTTTTTGTTCCATAGAATCAGAAATGTTTCATTAATATTAGTAATAGAGTAGCTGTTTCTCTAAACAGTGTGTGTCAGTTTGCACTGCAGGTGTGCCAGGTAGAGACCATTTAAGAACCCAAAAATATGCTGTCATTTACTGCCGTGGCTAATTTCTGTTAACCTTGTCTCTCACTCACTTTGATGAGCAAAATGTTCATACATAAAGCATACATTTCTGATTGGTCAGAAGAAGCTTCTTAACATATAAGGTATAAACAAAGTCAGAAAGTTAGGCACTTAGGTCAGCCTTAGGCAGTTAACCAAGACCATAATCCGATAAGAAGCTATTCCCTTTCATGTTGCTAAATCACATGTAGGATACATGAGTTACACCTCCACTTAAGAGACCTTAAAGAGACCTTGGCCAGCCAGGAGTTGAGAAAACCGTAAAACAGTTCTTGAGCACCTAATTGTTAACTCTTAACAGGCAAAGGTTCCTTCAGTCCTATGAGAAATATTTTAGAATTGAACTAAAGTGTGTTTCCGATACAGGAGCATATGTCTGTCAGGGCCTGTTGGAGAGGCCCTGCATGAGAACCCCTGGCTGCAGTTCCACATCCCCCTGAAAGTAAATAGAGCCATAAGCACGGAGCTAAGGACACTGCTCCAGGACATGCTGGCTGTCGATCCTGACCAGCGACCAGAAGCCATCCAGCTGAAGAAGCAAGTCAGGCAAGCCATGGCACGAGAGAAAACATCTTTGTAGTGACTGTTAGCAAGATGTCCGTGACCAAGGGCAAATCGTCTGAGTAAAGTCTGATTTCATTTTTATGTCCCGAAAGGCCACTGCCTTTGTGCTGTAGATTTCTGATTTAGACGGGCATTTCTATGGACAACTTTGACTTTTCTGTGGGTCCAATGAAAATACGTTTTTTAACTTATTCTTTGTTACAGTTTTCGAAAGTTTAAAGACATTCACTGAGTTGACGATAAAGGAAAAGTTTCATCTTTCACCTCTTGGAAGGTAGGCCGGTCAGAGGTACAATATATGTCTTCATGTCTTCATCCTCCATGTTTGTAACTACAGGTTTCACAGTGTTGAGCTAAGACACAAAAACACCTACAAATGGCAGTTCCAAATGTATCAAATGTATAAACCTGGGCTGAAAAAGTGTGTACAGTATATACTCTGTGTAGGTCTGATAAAAGTATTCGAGTCAAAGTGTCATATGGATACAAACTCTCATGATTTTGTATTGTGTGTTTTTTCTATGTTCTGCTTTATTGAAAGAAATCAGATGCTCTTCCTGAAACTTACCTTAGCTGATTCTTCAGCTAAACCAGACAGACTTCTGAAATTCTCAAATATTATCAAATCTTGTTGGTGCAGAGGTGGTGGAGCCCATTACCAACAGATTCACAGCTGAAATTGCTGTGAAAAGGGCTTCTACCAAATATTACCATGTGGGTGAAAATGTATACAATTGTAATATTTCCTTTATTCCCATTGAAAGTATAACATATGTGGTGTGAGAAAGAGGTCCTCATTTAATTGCATGAAACTCTGGCACTGGCGCAACAAACTGAACAAAGTTCAAGGGGGTATACGCTTTCTGTAGACACTTTATTTCCTCTTTTTCCATACTCTAAGAAATGATTTGGGAAACCTGTGGGACACTGGAGGTCATTATACATGAGCCTCTTTCTGCACCTTTTAAGCCATTGAAACCTAGTTGCCTTGTTACAAGGTCTAATATTACAGTAGGTGTGGTTTCCGTCTCCTAATTTCTGAGAATGATCAAATTGGGGAATAAGTTGTAGGGAATGCCACTCTTGCACTTCTAAGAAAAGACTATCTCAAATGAAACTCGTTATAGAAAGACATCTTGTTGAAAAATTCTTTATTTTTTGTCATTTCTAAAGAAAAAACATTCATCAAGTCCTTCACAAATGTTTTGTTTGTGACTTTCTCTGTTGATCCCTTTCACACTCAACTGAACTATGTGTTATGTCTTGTAAACGTAATCAAACATTTCACTTAGGTGTGTGGGTTAACACAAACCCATATTGTATGAAACATTCAGTTTTTCATTCAAGTTTTTTCTAACAATTGCATCCATGCTAGGACTACAGTAAACAACACTTTTTAGTAAAGTAAATGAAATTGTTCATTTAACAAGACACATTGTTTTAAATGTATGCAATACGACGACACTAAAAACAACACTGAAACTTTTCATTGAAATACTGGACGAGATTGTGCATATTCAATGGATTTCTCCTGGTGCTTTTTTTCATCAGTCTTTTCATATTCTTGTTCTCTACTCAGGTGTCTCCTGTTCCTTTGGTGATGTCTGCTGTATACACATGGTATCATACACTTGAGCAAAGTGTGATACCACCGTTTGTTCTTCTCCTAAAATAAAGATGAACATTGACAAAAGTCAGAAGCACTCTTTTCTTTGACAGATGAACAAAACAATGCAAGAATAACCATACTCTCTGTTCCTTACTCATTTCTACCTACCTGTTTGACCACTTTGTCTGCTTCAGTCAGGAAAGGGTGCTGGGGCTGACTCTGAGCAATCTGAGAAGAGCTCTCTGTGATCTTCTCCCCTACAGTGGCTACATTGTACTCTGTTTGAAATCCAGGTATCGCCTCCGGTAAGTTCCCCGGTCCTTTTTGGGACTTGAAAGGGTAGAATCATTTTGTGACTACATTTCCTTGTCATGCACTGATATGTTCTGGTTTGTGTTCGATTACTGCAGGCGTTCAAGTACTTTCTTTTTGTTCTAGATTGGCAGTGTTTGAGATGGTAGGAACTTGTCATATTCTCAACTCTGAATGCTCTGTAAACATACTATTTTAGCAATTCTTAGAAATCTGAAAGCAGTGTTACCTGTATCATTTTTTGTCTTGGTAGTAGTATTGCAGCTCCAACATCAGCACTTAAATAATGGTTTGTGATGTTACTTGTCCTTGGAGTTAGTATACTCCTGAGAAGTCAAGAGAAATCTTACGTAAGCATTAATTATGTTTCACTTTTGAAAGCAAAGTACGTGTCAAGTACTTTGAAGGCATTTGTTGATACTTTTAAGCACTTTCGTTGATTATTATTATCCTTCAATTAGTTATTACAAGTCCAACATTCTCTACATGATCTCACTCCATATTCAGAATGTGGGAATACAGTTGTTTTAAGGAAATGCCACTGAATAGATAGTAGCTGCACTCTACAAAGATGAATTTGCTAATTAATCAGTCAGGGACACAGCTTATACTTCAGTAGTCTTAGATCATGTAATGATGATTATTGTACTTTATAACTAGCAAAATCCCCATATCCTGTTCATTGCCCCCTTTTCAGTTATGTGGATTGACTTATCCCTGAAGTGGTTAATTCTCACCTTGACATCTCATAGAACAACTGAATCTCTACCAAGGGTGAATGTGTCCTTCCTCTTAATGTCTAAAAGAAAAGGTTAAAATTCATTGAAGCAAAATGCAACAACCCAAAATGTTGGGGAGGTTGTTTCCACAGTTATTTCATATGACAGTGCTTGGAGTGAAACTACATGACCATGGTGAAGAAGAAAAAACACTTTACCTTGTTCCTCCTGACTGATGTCCTTATGCGTGTTTTGCACAGTTGAGCGTTTTGTGTCTTGTCGTCTGTGTAGGCAACAGCCCTCTTCCCTGGGATAGAACTAGATGATATTTAGACACGTTAATTTGACTTCTCCATTGCTCACATTGATGTGGATATGATTATAATGCTCTGTTTTGTGGGCTTCCCAAGAAAACAATAAATCCCTTACTACTTGTTCGAAATGCAGTAGCACAGATCCTAACAAATACAAGAAAGAGAATATCATTCCTGTTTTGAAAAAACTTCACTGGTCACCTGTATTATCTAAGATAAATTTGAAAGTTCTTTTACTTGTTTTTAAAGCTTTAAGCGACCTAGCACGTCTGTACCTTAATGAATGTCTGTCTTCATATGTTCCTATACGTGACCTGAGATCTGCACATACTGGCCTATTGCAAATACCACATGTGAAATGCAGAAAGAGTGGAGAGGCTGCTTTTTGTTTTTATGCTTCTAAATTATGAAACTCACTTCAACTTTTTATTAGGCAGTCAAGCTCGGTACATTGTTTTAAAAAACATTTGAAAATGTTGCTTTTAGTTAAAATGGTTCTTTGTTCTTTCTATTTCTGTTTCTTTTTTTAGTTCTCTTTAATTGTTCTTATTTTATTACGACTTTCCTAATTTTTATTTATTTAGTTGACATGTATGTTGCTTTACTGTATTGCTGTATTTTCCTTGACAACTGAAAGTATATCTCTCAATTTTAATATTTTACTTTTACGCTTGGTTTTTAAAGCACCAAAGCACTATTTGTATGAAAGGTGCTCTATAAATAAAGTTTATTATTATTATTTTTAATATTATTATTATACTTTGTTACATTTTTGGTTAGGACAAAGATTCTAGTAGAGGTGACCTCTTTTACCCCGTTCCAAAAAATTGGAAAACTACCTTCAGAATACACTGACCATGACCATCTACTGTCTCCTTTAACTGTGTATTGTCATCATGCATATCTTGTGTATTATTTATTGTAGTTGGTTTTGTCATTCTGTAAAGAAGCCACCTTTCAAGGCACTATATAAATAATGTTTGTTATTATTATTTACATTTTTCATCATAAAATCTGGCGAAGAGTCTTAAGAGAATAACAAAGAACACGTTGCTCTTACCTTTCCATTCCAAGAAATGCCCTCAGCTCGGATTGCAGAGATTGACCTCTCTGTCTCAAATTCTGAGAAACATAGACTCGATTGAAAAATGACCATTTCCTAAGATTCACATAACATCACCAGTCAACATTTGCCACTTGACATCAATAGAAACCATAGAGTACATGACATTTCCAATCAGTTTTCTTTCAAGGTACAATACCAATCGCCTTGCCAGAAGAGTTATACTGCGGTAGATAAATATTACAAATGTCAGATACACGCAGAGTTGTTTGGATTACTATGAAAAGATTGGCAAATATATTTATGTTCATTATATTTCTTGGAGTGACAGAGCTAAAGAGAAAAAAATACTTACCTTTATCTCTGCAGACAGGATCGCAAGGGATTCCCTTATACTGGGTTCCTATATAACAAATAATACATTATTCAAAAAACATGATATTTCTCTGTCCATTGGCAGCATGATTGTTTATCATTACAATTTTAGTTAGCTTTAATTTTGTAAACCCCAAGTAAACATAGTTTGTGCCTTTCTCTGAACTTTTTGGCATTTCAATTCAGTTGTTTGTAAGCTTATTTTACAGTTGCTAGGTTGATGAAGTTCCTGAACTGTGCAGTATTTCTTTTGGGTTTGGTGCGAATCATATTCTAGTGGTTGGGGGAAAAAAGCACAGGTGCCATCCCACCATTAACCCTGAAACTTACCTTAGCCAATTCTTCAACTAAACCAGACATGTTAACTAAGTGTTACAGTATGTTTCAAAGTGTGTATTTTAGCAAACACAACTGAAGTTCTTTTGTCTCCTTGGAGACACCTGGAACTGGTGTGATGCTGGTTCTATGACATCATTCGTTCTAAATGTAAATGCAGGTATTGGCACAACATAGTAAATTGGTGTAAAGTTATGGATCCATTTATGATTTTCACTCAGTTTGAAAGAGTTCCTGTCGTGTAGTTAAACTTTGTGTTACGGAGGGTTAACTGGGGTTCTGGCTACTAGTTAGGCTTGGTCATTCAGTCATCTGGTTCATGAAATAGGAAGCTAAGAGATCTGTGTTTTAGTTTTACTGTTTGTTTTTGTTCCATAGAATCAGAAATGTTTCATTAATATTAGTAATAGAGTAGCTGTTTCTCTAAACAGTGTGTGTCAGTTTGCACTGCAGGTGTGCCAGGTAGAGACCATTTAAGAACCCAAAAATATGCTGTCATTTACTGCCGTGGCTAATTTCTGTTAACCTTGTCTCTCACTCACTTTGATGAGCAAAATGTTCATACATAAAGCATACATTTCTGATTGGTCAGAAGAAGCTTCTTAACATATAAGGTATAAACAAAGTCAGAAAGTTAGGCACTTAGGTCAGCCTTAGGCAGTTAACCAAGACCATAATCCGATAAGAAGCTATTCCCTTTCATGTTGCTAAATCACATGTAGGATACATGAGTTACACCTCCACTTAAGAGACCTTAAAGAGACCTTGGCCAGCCAGGAGTGTAGAAAACCGTAAAACAGTTCTTGAGCACCTAATTGTTAACTCTTAACAGGCAAAGGTTCCTTCAGTCCTATGAGAAATATTTTAGAATTGAACTAAAGTGTGTTTCCGATACAGGAGCATATGTCTGTCAGGGCCTGTTGGAGAGGCCCTGCATGAGAACCCCTGGCTGCAGTTCCACATCCCCCTGAAAGTAAATAGAGCCATAAGCACGGAGCTAAGGACACTGCTCCAGGACATGCTGGCTGTCGATCCTGACCAGCGACCAGAAGCCATCCAGCTGAAGAAGCAAGTCAGGCAAGCCATGGCACGAGAGAAAACATCTTTGTAGTGACTGTTAGCAAGATGTCCGTGACCAAGGGCAAATCGTCTGAGTAAAGTCTGATTTCATTTTTATGTCCCGAAAGGCCACTGCCTTTGTGCTGTAGATTTCTGATTTAGACGGGCATTTCTATGGACAACTTTGACTTTTCTGTGGGTCCAATGAAAATACGTTTTTTAACTTATTCTTTGTTACAGTTTTCGAAAGTTTAAAGACATTCACTGAGTTGACGATAAAGGAAAAGTTTCATCTTTCACCTCTTGGAAGGTAGGCCGGTCAGAGGTACAATATATGTCTTCATGTCTTCATCCTCCATGTTTGTAACTACAGGTTTCACAGTGTTGAGCTAAGACACAAAAACACCTACAAATGGCAGTTCCAAATGTATCAAATGTATAAACCTGGGCTGAAAAAGTGTGTACAGTATATACTCTGTGTAGGTCTGATAAAAGTATTCGAGTCAAAGTGTCATATGGATACAAACTCTCATGATTTTGTATTGTGTGTTTTTTCTATGTTCTGCTTTATTGAAAGAAATCAGATGCTCTTCCTGAAACTTACCTTAGCTGATTCTTCAGCTAAACCAGACAGACTTCTGAAATTCTCAAATATTATCAAATCTTGTTGGTGCAGAGGTGGTGGAGCCCATTACCAACAGATTCACAGCTGAAATTGCTGTGAAAAGGGCTTCTACCAAATATTACCATGTGGGTGAAAATGTATACAATTGTAATATTTCCTTTATTCCCATTGAAAGTATAACATATGTGGTGTGAGAAAGAGGTCCTCATTTAATTGCATGAAACTCTGGCACTGGCGCAACAAACTGAACAAAGTTCAAGGGGGTATACGCTTTCTGTAGACACTTTATTTCCTCTTTTTCCATACTCTAAGAAATGATTTGGGAAACCTGTGGGACACTGGAGGTCATTATACATGAGCCTCTTTCTGCACCTTTTAAGCCATTGAAACCTAGTTGCCTTGTTACAAGGTCTAATATTACAGTAGGTGTGGTTTCCGTCTCCTAATTTCTGAGAATGATCAAATTGGGGAATAAGTTGTAGGGAATGCCACTCTTGCACTTCTAAGAAAAGACTATCTCAAATGAAACTCGTTATAGAAAGACATCTTGTTGAAAAATTCTTTATTTTTTGTCATTTCTAAAGAAAAAACATTCATCAAGTCCTTCACAAATGTTTTGTTTGTGACTTTCTCTGTTGATCCCTTTCACACTCAACTGAACTATGTGTTATGTCTTGTAAACGTAATCAAACATTTCACTTAGGTGTGTGGGTTAACACAAACCCATATTGTATGAAACATTCAGTTTTTCATTCAAGTTTTTTCTAACAATTGCATCCATGCTAGGACTACAGTAAACAACACTTTTTAGTAAAGTAAATGAAATTGTTCATTTAACAAGACACATTGTTTTAAATGTATGCAATACGACGACACTAAAAACAACACTGAAACTTTTCATTGAAATACTGGACGAGATTGTGCATATTCAATGGATTTCTCCTGGTGCTTTTTTTCATCAGTCTTTTCATATTCTTGTTCTCTACTCAGGTGTCTCCTGTTCCTTTGGTGATGTCTGCTGTATACACATGGTATCATACACTTGAGCAAAGTGTGATACCACCGTTTGTTCTTCTCCTAAAATAAAGATGAACATTGACAAAAGTCAGAAGCACTCTTTTCTTTGACAGATGAACAAAACAATGCAAGAATAACCATACTCTCTGTTCCTTACTCATTTCTACCTACCTGTTTGACCACTTTGTCTGCTTCAGTCAGGAAAGGGTGCTGGGGCTGACTCTGAGCAATCTGAGAAGAGCTCTCTGTGATCTTCTCCCCTACAGTGGCTACATTGTACTCTGTTTGAAATCCAGGTATCGCCTCCGGTAAGTTCCCCGGTCCTTTTTGGGACTTGAAAGGGTAGAATCATTTTGTGACTACATTTCCTTGTCATGCACTGATATGTTCTGGTTTGTGTTCGATTACTGCAGGCGTTCAAGTACTTTCTTTTTGTTCTAGATTGGCAGTGTTTGAGATGGTAGGAACTTGTCATATTCTCAACTCTGAATGCTCTGTAAACATACTATTTTAGCAATTCTTAGAAATCTGAAAGCAGTGTTACCTGTATCATTTTTTGTCTTGGTAGTAGTATTGCAGCTCCAACATCAGCACTTAAATAATGGTTTGTGATGTTACTTGTCCTTGGAGTTAGTATACTCCTGAGAAGTCAAGAGAAATCTTACGTAAGCATTAATTATGTTTCACTTTTGAAAGCAAAGTACGTGTCAAGTACTTTGAAGGCATTTGTTGATACTTTTAAGCACTTTCGTTGATTATTATTATCCTTCAATTAGTTATTACAAGTCCAACATTCTCTACATGATCTCACTCCATATTCAGAATGTGGGAATACAGTTGTTTTAAGGAAATGCCACTGAATAGATAGTAGCTGCACTCTACAAAGATGAATTTGCTAATTAATCAGTCAGGGACACAGCTTATACTTCAGTAGTCTTAGATCATGTAATGATGATTATTGTACTTTATAACTAGCAAAATCCCCATATCCTGTTCATTGCCCCCTTTTCAGTTATGTGGATTGACTTATCCCTGAAGTGGTTAATTCTCACCTTGACATCTCATAGAACAACTGAATCTCTACCAAGGGTGAATGTGTCCTTCCTCTTAATGTCTAAAAGAAAAGGTTAAAATTCATTGAAGCAAAATGCAACAACCCAAAATGTTGGGGAGGTTGTTTCCACAGTTATTTCATATGACAGTGCTTGGAGTGAAACTACATGACCATGGTGAAGAAGAAAAAACACTTTACCTTGTTCCTCCTGACTGATGTCCTTATGCGTGTTTTGCACAGTTGAGCGTTTTGTGTCTTGTCGTCTGTGTAGGCAACAGCCCTCTTCCCTGGGATAGAACTAGATGATATTTAGACACGTTAATTTGACTTCTCCATTGCTCACATTGATGTGGATATGATTATAATGCTCTGTTTTGTGGGCTTCCCAAGAAAACAATAAATCCCTTACTACTTGTTCGAAATGCAGTAGCACAGATCCTAACAAATACAAGAAAGAGAATATCATTCCTGTTTTGAAAAAACTTCACTGGTCACCTGTATTATCTAAGATAAATTTGAAAGTTCTTTTACTTGTTTTTAAAGCTTTAAGCGACCTAGCACGTCTGTACCTTAATGAATGTCTGTCTTCATATGTTCCTATACGTGACCTGAGATCTGCACATACTGGCCTATTGCAAATACCACATGTGAAATGCAGAAAGAGTGGAGAGGCTGCTTTTTGTTTTTATGCTTCTAAATTATGAAACTCACTTCAACTTTTTATTAGGCAGTCAAGCTCGGTACATTGTTTTAAAAAACATTTGAAAATGTTGCTTTTAGTTAAAATGGTTCTTTGTTCTTTCTATTTCTGTTTCTTTTTTTAGTTCTCTTTAATTGTTCTTATTTTATTACGACTTTCCTAATTTTTATTTATTTAGTTGACATGTATGTTGCTTTACTGTATTGCTGTATTTTCCTTGACAACTGAAAGTATATCTCTCAATTTTAATATTTTACTTTTACGCTTGGTTTTTAAAGCACCAAAGCACTATTTGTATGAAAGGTGCTCTATAAATAAAGTTTATTATTATTATTTTTAATATTATTATTATACTTTGTTACATTTTTGGTTAGGACAAAGATTCTAGTAGAGGTGACCTCTTTTACCCCGTTCCAAAAAATTGGAAAACTACCTTCAGAATACACTGACCATGACCATCTACTGTCTCCTTTAACTGTGTATTGTCATCATGCATATCTTGTGTATTATTTATTGTAGTTGGTTTTGTCATTCTGTAAAGAAGCCACCTTTCAAGGCACTATATAAATAATGTTTGTTATTATTATTTACATTTTTCATCATAAAATCTGGCGAAGAGTCTTAAGAGAATAACAAAGAACACGTTGCTCTTACCTTTCCATTCCAAGAAATGCCCTCAGCTCGGATTGCAGAGATTGACCTCTCTGTCTCAAATTCTGAGAAACATAGACTCGATTGAAAAATGACCATTTCCTAAGATTCACATAACATCACCAGTCAACATTTGCCACTTGACATCAATAGAAACCATAGAGTACATGACATTTCCAATCAGTTTTCTTTCAAGGTACAATACCAATCGCCTTGCCAGAAGAGTTATACTGCGGTAGATAAATATTACAAATGTCAGATACACGCAGAGTTGTTTGGATTACTATGAAAAGATTGGCAAATATATTTATGTTCATTATATTTCTTGGAGTGACAGAGCTAAAGAGAAAAAAATACTTACCTTTATCTCTGCAGACAGGATCGCAAGGGATTCCCTTATACTGGGTTCCTATATAACAAATAATACATTATTCAAAAAACATGATATTTCTCTGTCCATTGGCAGCATGATTGTTTATCATTACAGTTTTAGTTAGCTTTAATTTTGTAAACCCCAAGTAAACATAGTTTGTGCCTTTCTCTGAACTTTTTGGCATTTCAATTCAGTTGTTTGTAAGCTTATTTTACAGTTGCTAGGTTGATGAAGTTCCTGAACTGTGCAGTATTTCTTTTGGGTTTGGTGCGAATCATATTCTAGTGGTTGGGGGAAAAAAGCACAGGTGCCATCCCACCATTTAACCCTGAAACTTACCTTAGCCGATTCTTCAACTAAACCAGACATGTTAACTAAGTGTTACAGTATGTTTCAAAGTGTGTATTTTAGCAAACACAACTGAAGTTCTTTTGTCTCCTTGGAGACACCTGGAACTGGTGTGATGCTGGTTCTATGACATCATTCGTTCTAAATGTAAATGCAGGTATTGGCACAACATAGTAAATTGGTGTAAAGTTATGGATCCATTTATGATTTTCACTCAGTTTGAAAGAGTTCCTGTCGTGTAGTTAAACTTTGTGTTACGGAGGGTTAACTGGGGTTCTGGCTACTAGTTAGGCTTGGTCATTCAGTCATCTGGTTCATGAAATAGGAAGCTAAGAGATCTGTGTTTTAGTTTTACTGTTTGTTTTTGTTCCATAGAATCAGAAATGTTTCATTAATATTAGTAATAGAGTAGCTGTTTCTCTAAACAGTGTGTGTCAGTTTGCACTGCAGGTGTGCCAGGTAGAGACCATTTAAGAACCCAAAAATATGCTGTCATTTACTGCCGTGGCTAATTTCTGTTAACCTTGTCTCTCACTCACTTTGATGAGCAAAATGTTCATACATAAAGCATACATTTCTGATTGGTCAGAAGAAGCTTCTTAACATATAAGGTATAAACAAAGTCAGAAAGTTAGGCACTTAGGTCAGCCTTAGGCAGTTAACCAAGACCATAATCCGATAAGAAGCTATTCCCTTTCATGTTGCTAAATCACATGTAGGATACATGAGTTACACCTCCACTTAAGAGACCTTAAAGAGACCTTGGCCAGCCAGGAGTGTAGAAAACCGTAAAACAGTTCTTGAGCACCTAATTGTTAACTCTTAACAGGCAAAGGTTCCTTCAGTCCTATGAGAAATATTTTAGAATTGAACTAAAGTGTGTTTCCGATACAGGAGCATATGTCTGTCAGGGCCTGTTGGAGAGGCCCTGCATGAGAACCCCTGGCTGCAGTTCCACATCCCCCTGAAAGTAAATAGAGCCATAAGCACGGAGCTAAGGACACTGCTCCAGGACATGCTGGCTGTCGATCCTGACCAGCGACCAGAAGCCATCCAGCTGTTCTTATTTCTTATTTTATTACGACTTTCCTAATTTTTATTTCTTTAATTGACATGTATGTTGCTTTACTGTATTGCTGTATTTTCCTTTACAACTGAAAGTATATCTCTCAATTTTAATATTGTATTTTTACGCTTGGTTTTTAAAGCACCAAAGCACTATTTGTATGAAAGGTGCTCTATAAATAAAGTTTATTATTATTCTTTTTAATATTATTATTATACTTTGTTACATTTTTGGTTAGGACAAAAATTCTAGTAGAGGTGGCCTCTTTTACCCCGTTCCAAAAAATTGGAAAACTACCTTCAGGATACACTGACAATGACCATCTACTATCTCCTCTAACTGTGTATTGTCATCATGCATATCTTGTGTATTATTTATTGTAGTTGGTTTTGTCATTCTGTAAAGAAGCCACCTTTCAAGGCACTATATCAAATAATGTTTGTTATTATTATTTACATTTTTCATCGTAAAATCTGGCGAAGAGTCTTAAGAGAATAACAAAGAACTCTTACCAAAGTTGCTCTTACCTTTCCATTCCAAGAAATGCCCTCAGCTCGGATTGCAGAGATTGACCTCTCTGTCTCAAATTCTGAGAAACATAGACTCGATTGAAAAATGACCATTTCCTAAGATTCACATAACATCACCATTCAACATTTGCCACTTGACATTGAAGAATGATGTGAAGACGGGGGTTTGAATTTAATCCTTTCTGTAGGGGGTTTAGACTTCTAAGTCACAAGCTGGGGTTTATGGCATGAAAGGGGATTAACTGATAAGAACTGCAGATGCAAGCTAGGAACCCCCCTGGGTGTAATCTTAAACTGACCATTTGTCCAGAACATCGTAAACTGGCCCCCTCTTTACCATCAGACCGAGTGACGTCAGAAACGGAGAAGAAAACACTATATAACCCAAAAGTTTGTAACAGTACGGCGAACAATACTTCGGTTTTGTTGTTTCTTGCGGGAAACAAGACTTCGGCTTTATTGTTCCTTGCATGCAATAAACTCATTTGTTTTACTTCATCTCGGGATCAAGAACCTTATCTCTTCTGTTACACCAGTCCCCTACAAGTCTGATGTGCCCTACCGCTGATCAATTTCCATATGAGAATAGCCAGAGTGGAAACCGTCAGCTGGTGCCCTGTGAACTGTGTGACAGGAAGTTTGCTGTAGAGAGGCTGGAGAAACACAGCAAGATCTGCAAGAAGCTTCAGAATTCAAAGAGGAAGGTTTTTGACTCTTTCAAGCACAGGGCCAAGGGAACAGAACTGGAGACATACATCCATAAGAAGAAGGTTAGACCGCCAATCGTGGTAAGGGCTATCCTTAAACTCTTTCCAAGCTTCCCTTGTTTTCTCCTAGAGTCAGACTCAGCTTATAAATCAATGTAAACAATAAATAAGTGTTTTATGAAGTACTCTTCTGAAAAACTGCCGCAAAGGCACATTTGCCAGACAGAATAAATGGGTCTTAGTGACTTCTGAATTCTGTTCAACCTGGAACGTACAATTAGCAGGCAATAGAACAGGTCACATTGCCCTTGGAACTATCAAAAAGTAGTATTCACACATTCTCTGTATCAATTTTCCTTTAAAACAACTGAAAAAGCAAGGTAAAGTGTGATTGATTTTTTTAATTAAAGTTATTTGATTTAATTTATTTAATTTTCATAATATTTGAAATATGTTGGGATTAATGTGACTCAATATTATCTGCAGCTCTTACACTCCAGACACCTGATAAAGTGGAACGCAGTGTCTTTGCCTTACATGGCGCTCAGCTCTTCCTCAATCCCAGCAGAAGCAGCAGCCTCCGGGTCCTGCCTCATGCACAGCTTAAAATGCAACACCGAGTAATACAACAAACAACAGGGAAAACCATTCACGATCAGACACATCCGTTGATTGCTGGCTCTCAGTAAAGGGACATTGCTGTGGTCCACGCATGAATCTGTTTTCTAAGTGCCTTATCCAATACAGTGTTGAGGCCAGTTTTCCCAGAAGCCATCTAAAGGGGAACACACAATAACTTGTAAAACCTCCAATTTACATCACAAAATAGACTACATTTCAAGGTTAAAGAATTACCATGTTCTGCGATTCAGAACGAGGCAGCAAAACTTCCTGTAATCTGATATGGCCCTGTGACATTGTAAAGGAGCAGGCTTGTGAATACATCTCGTTTAATCCAATGGAAATATTGCTCTCAACTTTTTTACGTTTTTGCCAATAAATAATATTACATTGTTAACTCTGCATAAAGAACCTTGGAATGGAACGTTTTTTGCAGTGAAATGTTTGCTGCATAACCTATACCTTTTCTCTCCTACATCACATTGCATTAGTCATTACAGTGATTAGTGAGCAGGAAGGGCTGCATCACATCGCAATTTGTGTGGAACTTGAATGCGAATTTGTTACAACATGGCGTAACTTACAGTACTTTCACAAAATTCATGATTTTGTGCTCAATTTTGAGTTTGTAAAGTTTTTCTATAATGTCAATGATTTTATTTTGTGACTGAAATTAAATACTTTTGTGTCTGCAAAATTGGGACTGTAGTTTCACCTTAACCTACTAGTACTGTATGTCTTTGGACTGTGGGAAGAAACTGGAGCACCTGGAAGAAATCCACACAAATGAAGGGAGAACATACAATTCCATCCAGACTGCACCCCAGGAATTGAACCCAGGACCCCAGCTCTGTGAACCACAGTGCCACCTCATTGCTATAGTCACTATAATTAATGTCAAAACACATTTCCAAATGAGCAGCCTGGGATCCAAAAGGATCAAGACAAGGATCCAAACAAAGCACTATCCCAAAGCTTGGCTTTGTACAGTATATCATACAGGGCTTGATGCAGAAGGCAGATAAGTCCATGCAATAATTGCTAAGGGAAAGTGACTTTGTGTTTTTGGAGGGAAGTCACTCAACATGGAGCTGTGTTAGTGAAATGATTGTTCTGATGTACGGCTGATGTCCAAACACTGAAAACATGATTGTGTATGCAATCGCACTCCCAAGCTCCATTGGGTATGGTTAAAATAACTTTTAATAGTTCATCACATTCAAAGTGTGTGTACTTGATGAAAGTGTAACACGCATTTGGAGGAGTTATTCAGGATTTTCTTTCATTCAACTATTTCAAGACCCATTATTTTCAGATGTTGTAGTATACGTGAATAATGAAAGGCCTTCATATTACACAATGAAGGAATGACTTCGCAGGTGTGAAGAATAAAAGATTAATTCAGCTCACTTTGGGGAGTTTCACAATGGCCCTCCTTATAGAAATGTGGGTTTGATTAAAGGAGTGAAGAAAAAGCACTGAATAATATTTGCTTCTGTAAACGTAATCATCTCAAAATATGGTTGAAGAAATTGAAGAAGGTTAAACATAATCCAAAACGTATAAGGTCAATTTAAGTACAACCAGAATTCTAGTGTTTATGCAATGCATCTGTGGGTTGATATGAAATACGGCCGTACTTAAACTAAACGAGGTTATCGAGAGCATATTCCGAATACGGCTTTGGCCAGTTGTACCGTGAACTGCGAGGACCGTATCTTATCCTGAACGGGCTGTGCGAATACCGTCCTCTGCTGGCAGAAGGAATAGATTACAACGGCACTGTATTGGCGATTAGTCCTATTGCTAGAATATTGAAACAACAAGGAGTCCGCGGAGTCAAGCAATGCTGAATAAACAAGTACCTGAAATTCAATAGGATTTTGTGTATTGATTACAAATAGGTGTGGAATTCTCATGTACAGTGGTATTCATGGATTCCTTACACAAGCAGCCGTTGTTATGATACTTTCGTAATCTGAATATAAATCTGTTATCTACTTAAAACTGTAATTATTGAATAGATTAATGTCTTTGAAATGCTTCATTAACTGGGCAGTTTCCATGTTTGGAAATGTTTTTATTTTGATTGCTGATTGCTAGATACTGTATGTTTAATAGGCATGCTGTTAATATTTTCTACAAGAGCCAAATAAGACAGTTATGCTGTAGTAAGTTATACATAAGTTATATAACATAAGTTATACAGTTTTTTGTTCTGAGGTCAATTTGAATCTCATACTAAATTACTGGTGTCCTTTTATCTGAGAAACACTACCTGATTGATCACCTGATGCCTAGAAATTAGCATGCACAGTAGCCCAGCGTTTAGCATTGCTAGCTCACAGTGCTGAGGCCCTGGGTACACTTCTGGACCTGGGGTGCTATCTGTATGGAGCTTGTATGTTCTCCCCATGTTTGCATGAGTTTGCTTTGGGTGCTCCGGCTTCCTCCCACACTTCAAAGAACTACTGGTAGGTTAATTGGCTTCTGGGATAATTGGTGAGTGTCTGTGTCTTCCCTGCATTGGACTACCATCCAGTCCCAGGTATCTCCTGCTTATTACTTTCTGAGGCTCTGGCTCCCCCTGTGCCCCGCGACCCCCTGACCCCCTGACCCTGAATTGGATGAAGCGGTTAGAAAATGGGTGGTTTCTGTTATGCTCTGGTCATGCTCTGCCATAGCAACAACTTGTAAAAAATGCAGATGCTAGGATTTAACTCAAAGAAGGAGCTCAGATCACTGTGTTGGCATCGCTGTACAGGTGTCCGGTTTGTTTTAGAACATGTGCTAAAATCTTATTTACTCACTTCTAGACTTTTTACCCCCCATATCAGTCTGCAGGTGCACAGTGGTCTGTGGACACCCTCCTTGCTCTGTCGTAAAACAGGAAATAAAAAGCAACTGGTTTTGACTTTAATGCACTGAGACTGTGGAACTCACAGAACTCTCTTGTCAGAAAGGCAGCTTCTAACAGCTTTTAAGTGAAGACTAAGAACACTTTTCTATTTTATTCAAATAGATTATATATATTTTGTTTAAATATATGTTATAAATGTTAAAATGACAGCTCGTATAAGCTTGTATTTTTACCTTTCGATCATTTTTATAATTGCTTTGAGTTGCTTTTACCACGATTAACAGTACAAAATATGAGGTGTTGAACTTGTCAAAAGTTTTAAAGCGCTTTATGACGTAAAGTGTGATGACAGTCCTTGGCGGTCTATGTAACAATTCTTCTTGAAGTAGGTCATCGGGCCAACAGTATATAAACATTACAGCTCAAGTGCTTTTGTATCTGAACGCTTTTAGGTAAGTAATTTAGCAGCTGCGGTATTAATAATGATTTTAATGGCAAATTCAATTGCAGGTAAAATAAAAATGGCGGATAACTTTCTTTCTAGCTTCGTGAAGCGGTCGCTCTATATTATACATATATACCATAATAAGAAACATAATATGTACAGTAGAATTTTTCACTTTAAGCTGGCATTATCCAGAACCGGGTCAGGGCCCGGACCCGGACCGTGCAGTGTGGTCCGTCGGCCTTCTAAAGATGTTTAGGAGATGGAGGCGCCCTTGGATTTGATTAGAAACTTGCATAATTTCTTAACTTGACCCCATTATCTTAAAAAAAAAACGGCCAGGCCAAGACCAAAGCATGAAGGCTGCGAGGATCGGGGGACTCTCATTTTTGGTCACAGCGTACAGTAGTAGATCAGTAACCTCTGTTTATCGTGATAACCTTTAATTATTTTCCAGTACTTTTTTAAATGATAAAACACATTGTCTCGCCAGTTTTGCTAAAGATACGGTTTTAGTGTTTACGCATAAATTTGTAAGCCGTAGGTTTAAATCTCGTGGTCTTATTTTCTGCATTTTCATCGTAAGGGAAGGCGCTCGTTTGCGATTTACGCGCTGAACATTGTAAGCAGAGGAGCCTTAAGGCACAGCCTCGCCTTGACACCATCGTTTGCATTGTCATTGTCATCCAGAAAAGCAGTCGTAAGAAAATGAATCTGTGGCGGCTCCGAACATTAAAAAAACTATATCTAGACTGCAAATACATCCCAATCTTACTATCAACACGTTTTAAGAGCCCTCTCCTTTCCACCGGTATACAAGCTAAGAGAGAAATATTGGAAATCCCATCTGAAGTAGCCCTCGTCTCACCTTCGGAGCTGTGAGCGATGGGGATCATAATTAAAAGGGGTACAGTTACTTTGAAAATGTGTATGTGATACTTAAATTTAAATAAAATAAAAAGATAAATTATATAACACAGACTGCTATCTATGTCCATGTGTTTAAGACGTATGAATCGGTTTTAAAACAGGCACACCCCTTTACTTCTCACAAATCCAACTGGAGTCTCAGTCCGTCGTCGCGATGAATTAGGAGCTCAGATGTAGGCTAAGTGATTGCAATTTACTTATTTAATCGAACCACTTCAAATCAAAAGGGAGCCATTTTGTAATGGTAGTTATCGTATTATACAGTATACGTAATTGTAGATATACAGTACATAAAGGGTATGAATAGGTGTGAGCTTTTACTGTATATTTAATATTTTATCTGACCCACTTGTAGAAACCGCCTACTCAGATTTAGTTAAGTGGTCTGCCACCATAAAGACAGAAAAATATAATGACACCCTGTTACATTAACTTTAAAATAAACGCCGTAACTGCGGCCATATGAAAATTTGGATACAAATTATACAAACATCCTAAGGAGCTCTATGACATATGAGCGTCGTAATAATGGTTGGTGACCTGACGTAACAGTGCTCCCTGAATTACATGATCTGTATATACCCAAATACAGATATATCACTCAACACGGAGCTGTGTTAGTGAAATGATTGTTCTGATGTACGGCTGATGTCCAAACACTGAAAACATGATTGTGTATGCAATCGCACTCCCGAGCTCCATTGGGTATGGTTAAAATAACTTTTAATAGTTCATCACATTCAAAGTGTGTGTACTTGATGAAAGTGTAACACGCATTTGGAGGAATTATTCAGGATTTTCTTTCATTCAACTATTTCAAGACCCATTATTTTCAGATGTTGTAGTATACGTGAATAATGAAAGGCCTTCATATTACACAATGAAGGAATGACTTCGCAGGTGTGAAGAATAAAAGATTAATTCAGCTCACTTTGGGGAGTTTCACAATGGCCCTCCTTATAGAAATGTGGGTTTGATTAAAGGAGTGAAGAAAAAGCACTGAATAATATTTGCTTCTGTAAACGTAATCATCTCAAAATATGGTTGAAGAAATTGAAGAAGGTTAAACATAATCCAAAACGTATAAGGTCAATTTAAGTACAACCAGAATTCTAGTGTTTATGCAATGCATCTGTGGGTTGATATGAAATACGGCCGTACTTAAACTAAACGAGGTTATCGAGAGCATATTCCGAGTACGGCTGTGGCCAGTTGTACTGTGAACTGCGAGGACCGTATCTTATCCTGAACGGGCTGTGCGAATACCGTCCTCTGCTGGCAGAAGGAATAGATTACAACGGCACTGTATTGGCGATTAGTCCTATTGCTAGAATATTGAAACAACAAGGAGTCCGCGGAGTCAAGCAATGCTGAATAAACAAGTACCTGAAATTCAATAGGATTTTGTGTATTGATTACAAATAGGTGTGGAATTCTCATGTACAGTGGTATTCATGGATTCCTTACACAAGCAGCCGTTGTTATGATACTTTCGTAATCTGAATATAAATCTGTTATCTACTTAAAACTGTAATTATTGAATAGATTAATGTCTTTGAAATGCTTCATTAACTGGGCAGTTTCCATGTTTGGAAATGTTTTTATTTTGATTGCTGATTGCTAGATACTGTATGTTTAATAGGCATGCTGTTAATATTTTCTACAAGAGCCAAATAAGACAGTTATGCTGTAGTAAGTTATACATAAGTTATATAACATAAGTTATACAGTTTTTTGTTCTGAGGTCAATTTGAATCTCATACTAAATTACTGGTTTCCTTTTATCTGAGAAGGAGATGGAGGCGCCCTTGGATTTGATTAGAAACTTGCATAATTTCTTAACTTGACCCCATTATCTTAAAAAAAAAACGGCCAGGCCAAGACCAAAGCATGAAGGCTGCAAGGATCGGGGGACTCTCATTTTTGGTCACAGCGTACAGTAGTAGATCAGTAACCTCTGTTTATCGTGATAACCTTTAATTATTTTCTAGTACTTTTTTAAATGATAAAACACATTGTCTCGCCAGTTTTGCTAAAGATACGGTTTTAGTGTTTACGCATAAATTTGTAAGCCGTAGGTTTAAATCTCGTGGTCTTATTTTCTGCATTTTCATCGTAAGGGAAGGCGCTCGTTTGCGATTTACGCGCTGAACATTGTAAGCAGAGGAGCCTTAAGGCACAGCCTCGCCTTAACACCATCGTTTGCATTGTCATTGTCATCCAGAAAAGCAGTCGTAAGAAAATGAATCTGTGGCGGCTCCGAACATTAAAAAAACTATATCTAGACTGCAAATACATCCCAATCTTACTATCAACACGTTTTAAGAGCCCTCTCCTTTCCACCGGTATACAAGCTAAGAGAGAAATATTGGAAATCCCATCTGAAGTAGCCCTCGTCTCACCTTCGGAGCTGTGAGCGATGGGGATCATAATTAAAAGGGGTACAGTTACTTTGAAAATGTGTATGTGATACTTAAATTTAAATAAAATAAAAAGATAAATTATATAACACAGACAACTATCTATGTCCATGTGTTTAAGACGTATGAATCGGTTTTAAAACAGGCACACCCCTTTACTTCTCACAAATCCAACTGGAGTCTCAGTCCGTCGTCGCGATGAATTAGGAGCTCAGATGTAGGCTAAGTGATTGCAATTTACTTATTTAAAAGAACCACTTCAAATCAAAAGGGAGCCATTTTGTAATGGTAGTTATCGTATTATACAGTATACGTAATTGTAGATATACAGTACATAAAGGGTATGAATAGGTGTGAGCTTTTACTGTATATTTAATATTTTATCTGACCCATTTGTAGAAACCGCCTACTCAGATTTATTTAAGTGGTCTGCCACCATAAAGACAGAAAAATATAATGACACCCTGTTACATTAACTGTAAAATAAACGCCGTAACTGCGGCCATATGAAAATTTGGATACAAATTATACAAACATCCTAAGGAGCTCTATGACATATGAGCGTCGTAATAATGGTTGGTGACCTGACGTAACAGTGCTCCCTGAATTACATGATCTGTATATACCCAAATACAGATATATCACTCAACACGGAGCTGTGTTAGTGAAATGATTGTTCTGATGTACGGCTGATGTCCAAACACTGAAAACATGATTGTGTATGCAATCGCACTCCCGAGCTCCATTGGGTATGGTTAAAATAACTTTTTATAGTTCATCACATTCAAAGTGTGTGTACTTGATGAAAGTGTAACACGCATTTGGAGGAGTTATTCAGGATTTTCTTTCATTCAACTATTTCAAGACCCATTATTTTCAGATGTTGTAGTATACGTGAATAATGAAAGGCCTTCATATTACACAATGAGGGAATGACTTCGAAGGTGTGAAGAATAAAAGATTAATTCAGCTCACTTTGGGGAGTTTCACAATGGCCCTCCTTATAGAAATGTGGGTTTGATTAAAGGAGTGAAGAAAAAGCACTGAATAATATTTGCTTCTGTAAACGTAATCATCTCAAAATATGGTTGAAGAAATTGAAGAAGGTTAAACATAATCCAAAACGTATAAGGTCAATTTAAGTACAACCAGAATTCTAGTGTTTATGCAATGCATCTGTGGGTTGATATGAAATACGGCCGTACTTAAACTAAACGAGGTTATCGAGAGCATATTCCGAGTACGGCTGTGGCCAGTTGTACTGTGAACTGCGAGGACCGTATCTTATCCTGAACGGGCTGTGCGAATACCGTCCTCTGCTGGCAGAAGGAATAGATTACAACGGCACTGTATTGGCGATTAGTCCTATTGCTAGAATATTGAAACAACAAGGAGTCCGCGGAGTCAAGCAATGCTGAATAAACAAGTACCTGAAATTCAATAGGATTTTGTGTAATGATTACAAATAGGTGTGGAATTCTCATGTACAGTGGTATTCATGGATTCCTTACACAAGCAGCCGTTGTTATGATACTTTCGTAATCTGAATATAAATCTGTTATCTACTTAAAACTGTAATTATTGAATAGATTAATGTCTTTGAAATGCTTCATTAACTGGGCAGTTTCCATGTTTGGAAATGTTTTTATTTTGATTGCTGATTGCTAGATACTGTATGTTTAATAGGCATGCTGTTAATATTTTCTACAAGAGCCAAATAAGACAGTTATGCTGTAGTAAGTTATACATAAGTTATATAACATAAGTTATACAGTTTTTTGTTCTGAGGTCAATTTGAATCTCATACTAAATTACTGGTGTCCTTTTATCTGAGAAACACTACCTGATTGATCACCTGATGCCTAGAAATTAGCATGCACAGTAGCCCAGCGTTTAGCATTGCTAGCTCACAGTGCTGAGGCCCTGGGTACACTTCTGGACCTGGGGTGCTATCTGTATGGAGCTTGTATGTTCTCCCCATGTTTGCATGAGTTTGCTTTGGGTGCTCCGGCTTCCTCCCACACTTCAAAGAACTACTGGTAGGTTAATTGGCTTCTGGAATAATTGGTGAGTGTCTGTGTCTTCCCTGCATTGGACTACCATCCAGTCCCAGGTATCTCCTGCTTATTACTTTCTGAGGCTCTGGCTCCCCCGTGCCCCGCGACCCCCTGACCCCCTTACCCTGAATTGGATGAAGCGGTTAGAAAATGGGTGGTTTCTGTTATGCTCTGGTCATGCTCTGCCATAGCAACAACTTGTAAAAAATGCAGATGCTAGGATTTAACTCAAAGAAGGAGCTCAGATCACTGTGTTGGCATCGCTGTACAGGTGTCCGGTTTGTTTTAGAACATGTGCTAAAATCTTATTTACTCACTTCTAGACTTTTTACCCCCCATATCAGCCTGCAGGTGCACAGTGGTCTGTGGACACCCTCCTTGCTCTGTCGTAAAACAGGAAATAAAAAGCAACTGGTTTTGACTTTAATGCACTGAGACTGTGGAACTCACAGAACTCTCTTGTCAGAAAGGCAGCTTCTAACAGCTTTTAAGTGAAGACTAAGAACACTTTTCTATTTTATTCAAATAGATTATATATATTTTGTTTAAATATATGTTATAAATGTTAAAATGACAGCTCGTATAAGCTTGTAATTTTACCTTTCGATCATTTTTATAATTGCTTTGAGTTGCTTTTACCACGATAAACAGTACAAAATATGAGGTGTTGAACTTGTCAAAAGTTTTAAAGCGCTTTATGACGTAAAGTGTGATGACAGTCCTTGGCGGTCTATGTAACAATTCTTCTTGAAGTAGGTCATCGGGCCAACAGTATATAAACATTACAGCTCAAGTGCTTTTGTATCTGAACGCTTTTAGGTAAGTAATTTAGCAGCTGCGGTATTAATAATGATTTTAATGGCAAATTCAATTGCAGGTAAAATAAAAATGGCGGATAACTTTCTTTCTAGCTTCGTGAAGCGGTCGCGCTATATTATACATATATACCATAATAAGAAACATAATATGTACAGTAGAATTTTTCACTTTAAGCTGGCATTATTCAGAACCGGGTCAGGGCCCGGACCCGGACCGTGCAGTGTGGTCCGTCGGCCTTCTAAAGATGTTTAGGAGATGGAGGCGCCCTTGGATTTGATTAGAAACTTGCATAATTTCTTAACTTGACCCCATTATCTTAAAAAAAAAACGGCCAGGCCAAGACCAAAGCATGAAGGCTGCGAGGATCGGGGGACTCTCATTTTTGGTCACAGCGTACAGTAGTAGATCAGTAACCTCTGTTTATCGTGATAACCTTTAATTATTTTCCAGTACTTTTTTAAATGATAAAACACATTGTCTCGCCAGTTTTGCTAAAGATACGGTTTTAGTGTTTACGCATAAATTTGTAAGCCGTAGGTTTAAATCTCGTGGTCTTATTTTCTGCATTTTCATCGTAAGGGAAGGCGCTCGTTTGCGATTTACGCGCTGAACATTGTAAGCAGAGGAGCCTTAAGGCACAGCATCGTCTTGACACCATCATTTGCATTGTCATTGTCATCCAGAAAAGCAGTCGTAAGAAAATGAATCTGTGGCGGCCCCGAACATTAAAAAAACTATATCTAGACTGCAAATACATCCCAATCTTACTATCAACACGTTTTAAGAGCCCTCTCCTTTCCACCGGTATACAAGCTAAGAGAGAAATATTGGAAATCCCATCTGAAGTAGCCCTCGTCTCACCTTCGGAGCTGTGAGCGATGGGGATCATAATTAAAAGGGGTACAGTTACTTTGAAAATGTGTATGTGATACTTAAATTTAAATAAAATAAAAAGATAAATTATATAACACAGACTGCTATCTATGTCCATGTGTTTAAGACGTATGAATCGGTTTTAAAACAGGCACACCCCTTTACTTCTCACAAATCCAACTGGAGTCTCAGTCCGTCGTCGCGATGAATTAGGAGCTCAGATGTAGGCTAAGTGATTGCAATTTACTTATTTAAAAGAACCACTTCAAATCAAAAGGGAGCCATTTTGTAATGGTAGTTATCGTATTATACAGTATACGTAATTGTAGATATACAGTACATAAAGGGTATGAATAGGTGTGAGCTTTTACTGTATATTTAATATTTTATCTGACCCACTTGTAGAAACCACCTACTCAGATTTAGTTAAGTGGTCTGCCACCATAAAGACAGAAAAATATAATGACACCCTGTTACATTAACTGTAAAATAAACGCCGTAACTGCGGCCATATGAAAATTTGGATACAAATTATACAAACATCCTAAGGAGCTCTATGACATATGAGCGTCGTAATAATGGTTGGTGACCTGACGTAACAGTGCTCCCTGAATTACATGATCTGTATATACCCAAATACAGATATATCACTCAACACGGAACTGTGTTAGTGAAATGATTGTTCTGATGTACGGCTGATGTCCAAACACTGAAAACATGATTGTGTATGCAATCGCACTCCCGAGCTCCATTGGGTATGGTTAAAATAACTTTTAATAGTTCATCACATTCAAAGTGTGTGTACTTGATGAAAGTGTAACACGCATTTGGAGGAGTTATTCAGGATTTTCTTTCATTCAACTATTTCAAGACCCATTATTTTCAGATGTTGTAGTATACGTGAATAATGAAAGGCCTTCATATTACACAATGAAGGAATGACTTCGCAGGTGTGAAGAATAAAAGATTAATTCAGCTCACTTTGGGGAGTTTCACAATGGCCCTCCTTATAGAAATGTGGGTTTGATTAAAGGAGTGAAGAAAAAGCACTGAATAATATTTGCTTCTGTAAACGTAATCATCTCAAAATATGGTTGAAGAAATTGAAGAAGGTTAAACATAATCCAAAACGTATAAGGTCAATTTAAGTACAACCAGAATTCTAGTGTTTATGCAATGCATCTGTGGGTTGATATGAAATACGGCCGTACTTAAACTAAACGAGGTTATCGAGAGCATATTCCGAGTACGGCTGTGGCCAGTTGTACTGTGAACTGCGAGGACCGTATCTTATCCTGAACGGGCTGTGCGAATACCGTCCTCTGCTGGCAGAAGGAATAGATTACAACGGCACTGTATTGGCGATTAGTCCTATTGCTAGAATATTGAAACAACAAGGAGTCCGCGGAGTCAAGCAATGCTGAATAAACAAGTACCTGAAATTCAATAGGATTTTGTGTATTGATTACAAATAGGTGTGGAATTCTCATGTACAGTGGTATTCATGGATTCCTTACACAAGCAGCCGTTGTTATGATACTTTCGTAATCTGAATATAAATCTGTTATCTACTTAAAACTGTAATTATTGAATAGATTAATGTCTTTGAAATGCTTCATTAACTGGGCAGTTTCCATGTTTGGAAATGTTTTTATTTTGATTGCTGATTGCTAGATACTGTATGTTTAATAGGCATGCTGTTAATATTTTCTACAAGAGCCAAATAAGACAGTTATGCTGTAGTAAGTTATACATAAGTTATATAACATAAGTTATACAGTTTTTTGTTCTGAGGTCAATTTGAATCTCATACTAAATTACTGGTGTCCTTTTATCTGAGAAACACTACCTGATTGATCACCTGATGCCTAGAAATTAGCATGCACAGTAGCCCAGCGTTTAGCATTGCTAGCTCACAGTGCTGAGGCCCTGGGTACACTTCTGGACCTGGGGTGCTATCTGTATGGAGCTTGTATGTTCTCCCCATGTTTGCATGAGTTTGCTTTGGGTGCTCCGGCTTCCTCCCACACTTCAAAGAACTACTGGTAGGTTAATTGGCTTCTGGAATAATTGGTGAGTGTCTGTGTCTTCCCTGCATTGGACTACCATCCAGTCCCAGGTATCTCCTGCTTATTACTTTCTGAGGCTCTGGCTCCCCCGTGCCCCGCGACCCCCTGACCCCCTGACCCTGAATTGGATGAAGCGGTTAGAAAATGGGTGGTTTCTGTTATGCTCTGGTCATGCTCTGCCATAGCAACAACTTGTAAAAAATGCAGATGCTAGGATTTAACTCAAAGAAGGAGCTCAGATCACTGTGTTGGCATCGCTGTACAGGTGTCCGGTTTGTTTTAGAACATGTGCTAAAATCTTATTTACTCACTTCTAGACTTTTTACCCCCCATATCAGCCTGCAGGTGCACAGTGGTCTGTGGACACCCTCCTTGCTCTGTCGTAAAACAGGAAATAAAAAGCAACTGGTTTTGACTTTAATGCACTGAGACTGTGGAACTCACAGAACTCTCTTGTCAGAAAGGCAGCTTCTAACAGCTTTTAAGGGAAGACTAAGAACACTTTTCTATTTTATTCAAATAGATTATATATATTTTGTTTAAATATATGTTATAAATGTTAAAATGACAGCTCGTATAAGCTTGTATTTTTACCTTTCGATCATTTTTATAATTGCTTTGAGTTGCTTTTACCACGATAAACAGTACAAAATATGAGGTGTTGAACTTGTCAAACGTTTTAAAGCGCTTTATGACGTAAAGTGTGATGACAGTCCTTGGCGGTCTATGTAACAATTCTTCTTGAAGTAGGTCATCGGGCCAACAGTATATAAACATTACAGCTCAAGTGCTTTTGTATCTGAACGCTTTTAGGTAAGTAATTTAGCAGCTGCGGTATTAATAATGATTTTAATGGCAAATTCAATTGCAGGTAAAATAAAAATGGCGGATAACTTTCTTTCTAGCTTCGTGAAGCGGTCGCGCTATATTATACATATATACCATAATAAGAAACATAATATGTACAGTAGAATTTTTCACTTTAAGCTGGCATTATCCAGAACCGGGTCAGGGCCCGGACCCGGACCGTGCAGTGTGGTCCGTCGGCCTTCTAAAGATGTTTAGGAGATGGAGGCGCCCTTGGATTTGATTAGAAACTTGCATAATTTCTTAACTTGACCCCATTATCTTAAAAAAAAAACGGCCAGGCCAAGACCAAAGCATGAAGGCTGCGAGGATCGGGGGACTCTCATTTTTGGTCACAGCGTACAGTAGTAGATCAGTAACCTCTGTTTATCGTGATAACCTTTAATTATTTTCCAGTACTTTTTTAAATGATAAAACACATTGTCTCGCCAGTTTTGCTAAAGATACGGTTTTAGTGTTTACGCATAAATTTGTAAGCCGTAGGTTTAAATCTCGTGGTCTTATTTTCTGCATTTTCATCGTAAGGGAAGGCGCTCGTTTGCGATTTACGCGCTGAACATTGTAAGCAGAGGAGCCTTAAGGCACAGCCTCGCCTTAACACCATCGTTTGCATTGTCATTGTCATCCAGAAAAGCAGTCGTAAGAAAATGAATCTGTGGCGGCTCCGAACATTAAAAAAACTATATCTAGACTGCAAATACATCCCAATCTTACTATCAACACGTTTTAAGAGCCCTCTCCTTTCCACCGGTATACAAGCTAAGAGAGAAATATTGGAAATCCCATCTGAAGTAGCCCTCGTCTCACCTTCGGAGCTGTGAGCGATGGGGATCATAATTAAAAGGGGTACAGTTACTTTGAAAATGTGTATGTGATACTTAAATTTAAATAAAATAAAAAGATAAATTATATAACACAGACTGCTATCTATGTCCATGTGTTTAAGACGTATGAATCGGTTTTAAAACAGGCACACCCCTTTACTTCTCACAAATCCAACTGGAGTCTCAGTCCGTCGTCGCGATGAATTAGGAGCTCAGATGTAGGCTAAGTGATTGCAATTTACTTATTTAAAAGAACCACTTCAAATCAAAAGGGAGACATTTTGTAATGGTAGTTATCGTATTATAGTATACGATAACTGTATACGTAGTATACGTAATTGTAGATATACAGTACATAAAGGGTATGAATAGGTGTGAGCTTTTACTGTATATTTAATATTTTATCTGACCCACTTGTAGAAACCGCCTACTCAGATTTATTTAAGTGGTCTGCCACCATAAAGACAGAAAAATATAATGACACCCTGTTACATTAACTGTAAAATAAACGCCGTAACTGCGGCCATATGAACATTTGGATAAAGATTATACAAACATCCTAAGGAGCTCTATGACATATGAGCGTCGTAATAATGGTTGGTGACCTGACGTAACAGTGCTCCCTGAATTACGTGATCTGTATATACCCAAATACAGATATATCACATAGGGAGATGCAGTCAAACATTGCATTGCTATCGTCGTGGTGAACTATTTCTCCGCTGTTTAAAACTTGTTTGGTAAGTGTCATCAAATATGCTTGTCAATTTGTAGCGAAATCGATATACTGTATCATAATCCTTCAGCTATCTATAATGTAGTGAAACGGCTAATTAATATTGATAAATTCCCTTATTCACAGTGACTTTTGCTCAAACCCCTGTTGCATAATGGGTTAATTTTATATAAAAAAACATTTATATCATAGATATAATACAAGCTTTGAAATGAAATAGCACATTTCCAGGTTTCAGTTAAACATTTTTAAAAAAGCTCATGACTTTAAGCATTCTGAACATTGAGAATGTTATTTGGGAAACAAATGTTTATTATAATGTTTATGTTTAGGATCTGTCTCCTACTGAGTCAGCATGCAGCATTCAACACCATTAGGTTTAATATTAAAAAGTTGTGTATTTCCTGAATTGTTTTTTTTTATTCTTTTCTATTAGACCATACTAGACTGTGCAGGATATCATTTATTTGCCATTTTTGCCTTTTCCAGATACCTGGGAAACAAAGCTCATATCTCATTTGCCAATGGAGCCCAGTCCTAAGCCTGGTGCTCTGTCCCCCTCCCCGAAGGACACAGACTCGAATCGACCCGCGCCCTTAAGGCAACAGGATCTGATCTCCACGTACTGCCCGCCTCCCAAGATACAGCTTCTGAAGGACACCTTCCAAGAGAAACTGATGCAGGAAAAGGAGAAAAAAATGATCGCCATGTACAATCGGCGGCAGGAGGCAGCTCTACAGAAGATGTGAAAATGTTTCCAATATGTCAAATACGCTGCGGAGAAGAAGATGGGGAACAGCTATCGCTTCCAAGCCCAACAGGGCCCCGAGAAGAACATTGTGGGGTATGATCGGTCTTACCCCCTGAAGCCTATGGGTAACAGGAAAGTCTCCGGCCCTGGTGAGGTTCGGGCTGTGGACCTCCCGGACGCACAGAGTGATTCCTTGTTTGCCCCCACCCCGCCTCAGGATGGTCATGAGAGGCCCTGCGAGAGGCCGGGCAGGAGGGGCTCAAGAGTACGCAAACCTAAGGACAGGACTGTCCTCCCCATGGTGGCGACCCCTCCAGGGCAATGCCCTTCTCATGCCAATGGGAAGGAGCACTTTCAGTTGCAAGAGGAGCTACGAAAAGTGGCCGAGGCAGAGGCCGCGCTGAAGGAGGAGCATCGCCGGAGGGAGGCCAGCCTGCAGGATGAGATGCGCCGGAAGGAGGCCATGATGAAGGACGAGATTCGCCAGAAGGAGGCCATGATGCAGGCGAAGCTCTTCAGAGCTCAGGAGGAGCTGAGGATGGTTCCGAGAGAGATGGAAGACTCCAGAGAGGTGGCCGGAAGGGAAAATAGAGGCGAGGCAGAGCGAGCTTTGCCCCAGAGGACCATGGGCCAACCACCGCTCTAAGGCCGTGCCTCTTCTGACCTGCAGAATGGAGAAGCAAAAAGCCTTCACTCCAAGGAAAGCCCTTCCTATCAGAGGAGACAACCTTGATTATGGTTCTCCAATGGAAGATGGCGGATGCGCAGAATCGCACTTTCCCTCTGCGCTTTCCCATCAGGAGAGACGTCAAGTGAGCCCTTGCAGCCGTGGGCTAGAAGACGTCCCCTGTGGAAGGAGAAAGTATCTCAAGAAAGCAAGGCTCCCTGAAAGCGACGTGTCAGCGGCACAGGCCGCGCAGGGCCACTTCAGAAATAACACCACATGTCTGGATGAACAAACTCTGTCAGTGGAAAACAGATATTTGTCCCCTACAAGTCTGATGTGCCCTACCGCTGAGCAATTTCCATATGAGAATAGCCAGAGTGGAAACCCTCAGCTGGTGCCCTGTGAACTGTGTCACGGGAAGTTTGCTGTAGAGAGGCTGGAGAAACACAGCAAGATCTGCAAGAAGCTTCAGAATTCAAAGAGGAAGGTTTTTGACTCTTTCAAGCACAGGGCCAAGGGAACAGAACTGGAGACATACATCCATAAGAAGAAGGTTAAACCGCCAATCGTGGTAAGGGCTATCCTTAAACTCTTTCCAAGCTTCCCTTTTTTTCTCCTAGAGTCAGACTCAGCTTATAAATCAATGTAAACAATAAATAAGTGTTTTATGAAGTACTCTTCTGAAAAACTGCCGCAAAGGCACATTTGCCAGACAGAATAAATGTGTCTTAGTGACTTCTGAATTCTGTTGTAAAAATCTACATATCAAGCAAATAGCACTCACAGGAAACAAAACCATAACTACGTAAATTGTACTCTCTACCCAATGACCTGAAAGGTAGCCCCAGAAAGCTACGTTATTACTGTATTGATATTTTCTTGCCTTGTGAATGGTTTGCGACCAGACTGTGTACGCAGTGCTAGTCTGGACGTTTTCTGGAAGCTGTTTTATTGGTTTCATTTCCTGTTCCCAGCTGAGAAAGAACAACTGGAGGCAGAAGCACGAGGATTTCATTCGGAGCATCAAACAGGCCAGGGAGGTGCAGAAGGTGATCACGCAAGGAGGGAAAGTTGTGAACCTGCCCCAGCCCCCCGCGAATCCAAACCCCGACTACGTGCCCTGCCCTCACTGCGGCTGGCGCTTTGCCCCCAGGCCGGCACAGAGGCACTTCCCCAAGTGTCAGCACATCAGGAGCCGCCCTCCTCCTCCTCCTCGCAGATGAAAACTGATGTGAAGAAGAGCAAAAGAGTCATGATCTTGGCTCACGACTCACGTCCTGCTTTTTCTTTTTAGAAACACATTTAGCACAGTTCATCCGTATGATGATGAAAAAAAAATGTTACCTTATTTTAATTAAATGATTTTTTTTGGGTGGACTGGTGTTTGCGTAGCTGTGGTTATTTCAGTTTTTCTCTTATCATTCATACACCTTGACCTCCTAAAAATAATTTTTCAACCTGGAATGTACAATTAGGAGGCAATAGAACAGGTCACATTGGTCTTGGAACCATCAAAAAGCAGTATTCACACATTCTCGGCATCAATTTTCCTTAAAAACAACTGAAAAAGCAAGGTAAAGAGTGATTGATTTTTTTAATGAAAGTTATTTGATTTAATTTATTTAATTTTCATAATATTTGAAATATGTTGGGATTAATGTGACTCAATATTATCTGCAGCTCTTACACTCCAGGCACCTGATAAAGTGGAACGCAGTGTCTTTGCCTTACATGGCGCTCAGCTCTTCCTCAATCCCAGCAGAAGCACCAGCAGAAGCAGCAGCCTCCGGGTCCTGCCTAATGCACAGCTTAAAATGCAACACCAAGTAATACAACAAACAACAGGGAAAACCATTCACGATCAGACACATCCGTTGATTGCTGGCTCTCAGTAAAGGGACATTGCATCATTACATCACAAAATAGACTACATTTCAAGGTTAAAGAATTACCATGTTCTGCGATTCAGAACGAGGCAGCAAAACTTCCTATAATCTGTTGTGGCCCTATGACATTGTAAAGGAGCAGGCTTGTGAATACATGTCGTTTAATCCAATGGAAATATAACTCTCAACTTTTTTACGTTTTTGCCAATAAATAATACTACATTGTTAACTCTGCATAAAGAACCTTGGAATGGAACGTTTTTTGCAGTGAAATGTTTGCTGCATAACCTATACCCTTTCTCTCCTACATCACATTGCATTAGTCATTACAGTGATTAGTGAGCAGGAAGGGCTGCATCACATCGCAATTTGTGTGGAACTTGAATGCGAATTTGTTACAACATGGCGTAACTTACAGTCCTTTCACAAAATTCATGATTTTGTGCTCAATTTTGAGTTTGTAAAGTTTTTCTATAATGTCAATGATTTTATTTTGTGACTGAAATTAAATAATTTTGTGTCTGCAAAATTGGGACTGTAGTTCCACCTTAACCTACTAGTACTGTATGTCTTTGGACTGTGGGAAGAAACTGGAGCACCTGGAAGAAATCCACACAAATGAAGGGAGAACATACAATTCCATCCAGACTGCACCCCAGGAATTGAACCCAGGACCCCAGCTCTGTGAACCACAGTGCCAGCTCATTGCTATAGTCACTATAATTAATGTCAAAACTCATTTGCAAATGAGCAGCCTGGGATCCAAAAGGATCAAGACAAGGATCCAAACAAAGCACTATCCCAAAGCTTGGCTTTGTACCGTATATAATACAGGGCTTGATGCAGAAGGCAGATAATCAAAGTCCATGCAATAATTGCTAAGGGAAAGTGACTTTGTGTTCTTGGAGGGAAGTCACTCAACACGGAGCTGTGTTAGTGAAATGATTGTTCTGATGTACGGCTGATGTCCAAACACTGAAAACATGATTGTGTATGCAATCGCACTCCTGAGCTCCATTGGGTATGGTTAAAATAACTTTTTATAGTTCATCACATTCAAAGTGTGTGTACTTGATGAAAGTGTAACACGCATTTGGAGGAGTTATTCAGGATTTTCTTTCATTCAACTATTTCAAGACCCATTATTTTCAGATGTTGTAGTATACGTGAATAATGAAAGGCCTTCATATTACACAATGAAGGAATGACTTCGCAGGTGTGAAGAATAAAAGATTAATTCAGCTCACTTTGGGGAGTTTCACAATGGCCCTCCTTATAGAAATGTGGGTTTGATTAAAGGAGTGAAGAAAAAGCACTGAATAATATTTGCTTCTGTAAACGTAATCATCTCAAAATATGGTTGAAGAAATTGAAGAAGGTTAAACATAATCCAAAACGTATAAGGTCAATTTAAGTACAACCAGAATTCTAGTGTTTATGCAATGCATCTGTGGGTTGATATGAAATACGGCCGTACTTAAACTAAACGAGGTTATCGAGAGCATATTCCGAGTACGGCTGTGGCCAGTTGTACTGTGAACTGCGAGGACCGTATCTTATCCTGAACGGGCTGTGCGAATACCGTCCTCTGCTGGCAGAAGGAATAGATTACAACGGCACTGTATTGGCGATTAGTCCTATTGCTAGAATATTGAAACAACAAGGAGTCCGCGGAGTCAAGCAATGCTGAATAAACAAGTACCTGAAATTCAATAGGATTTTGTGTATTGATTACAAATAGGTGTGGAATTCTCATGTACAGTGGTATTCATGGATTCCTTACACAAGCAGCCGTTGTTATGATACTTTCGTAATCTGAATATAAATCTGTTATCTACTTAAAACTGTAATTATTGAATAGATTAATGTCTTTGAAATGCTTCATTAACTGGGCAGTTTCCATGTTTGGAAATGTTTTTATTTTGATTGCTGATTGCTAGATACTGTATGTTTAATAGGCATGCTGTTAATATTTTCTACAAGAGCCAAATAAGACAGTTATGCTGTAGTAAGTTATACATAAGTTATATAACATAAGTTATACAGTTTTTTGTTCTGAGCTCAATTTGAATCTCATACTAAATTACTGGTGTCCTTTTATCTGAGAAACACTACCTGATTGATCACCTGATGCCTAGAAATTAGCATGCACAGTAGCCCAGCGTTTAGCATTGCTAGCTCACAGTGCTGAGGCCCTGGGTACACTTCTGGACCTGGGGTGCTATCTGTATGGAGCTTGTATGTTCTCCCCATGTTTGCATGAGTTTGCTTTGGGTGCTCCGGCTTCCTCCCACAGTTCAAAGAACTACTGGTAGGTTAATTGGCTTCTGGGATAATTGGTGAGTGTCTGTGTCTTCCCTGCATTGGACTACCATCCAGTCCCAGGTATCTCCTGCTTATTACTTTCTGAGGCTCTGGCTCCCCCGTGCCCCGCGACCCCCTGACCCCCTGACCCTGAATTGGATGAAGCGGTTAGAAAATGGGTGGTTTCTGTTATGCTCTGGTCATGCTCTGCCATAGCAACAACTTGTAAAAAATGCAGATGCTAGGATTTAACTCAAAGAAGGAGCTCAGATCACTGTGTTGGCATCACTCTACAGGTGTCCGGTGTGTTTTAGAACATATGTTAAAATCTTATTTACTAACTTCTAGACTTTTTACCCCCCATATCAGTCTGCAGGTGCACAGTGGTCTGTGGACACCCTCCTTGCTCTGTCGTAAAACAGGAAATAAAAAGCAACTGGTTTTGACTTTAATGCACTGAGACTGTGGAACTCACAGAACTCTCTTGTCAGAAAGGCAGCTTCTAACAGCTTTTAAGTGAAGACTAAGAACACTTTTCTATTTTATTAAAATAGATTATATATGTTTTGTTTAAATATATGTTATAAATGTTAAAACGACAGCTCGTATAAGCTTGTATTTTTACCTTTCGATCATTTTTAGAATTGCTTTGAGTTGCTTTTACCATGATAAACAGTACAAAATATGAGGTGTTGAACTTGTCTAAAGTTTTAAAGCGCTTTATGACGTAAAGTGTGATGACAGTCCTTGGCGGTCTATGTAACAATTCTTCTTGAAGTAGGTCATCGGGCCAACAGTATACAAACATTACAGCTCAAGTGCTTTTGTATCTGAACGCTTTTAGGTAAGTTATTTAGCAGCTGCGGTATTAATAATGATTTTAATGGCAAATTCAATTGCAGGTAAAATAAAAATGGCGGATAACTTTCTTTCTAGCTTCGTGAAGCGGTCGCGCTATATTATACATATATACCATAATAAGAAACATAATATGTACAGTAGAATTTTTCACTTTAAGCTGGCATTATCCAGAACCGGGTCAGGGCCCGGACCCGGACCGTGCAGTGTGGTCCGCCGGCCTTCTAAAGATGTTTAGGAGATCGAGGCGCCCTTGGATTTGATTAGAAACTTGCATAATTTCTTAACTTGACCCCATTATCTTAAAAAAAACGGCCAGGCCAAGACCAAAGCATGAAGGCTGCGAGGATCGGGGGACTCTCATTTTTGGTCACAGCGTACAGTAGTAGATCAGTAACCTCTGTTTATCGTGATAACCTTTAATTATTTTCCAGTACTTTTTTAAATGATAAAACACATTGTCTCGCCAGTTTTGCTAAAGATACGGTTTTAGTGTTTACGCATAAATTTGTAAGCCGTAGGTTTAAATCTCGTGGTTTTATTTTCTGCATTTTCATCGTAAGGGAAGGCGCTCGTTTGCGATTTACGCGCTGAATATTGTAAGCAGAGGAGCCTTAAGGCACAGCCTCGCCTTAACACCATCGTTTGCATTGTCATTGTCATCAAGAAAAGCAGTCGTAAGAAAATGAATCTGTGGCGGATCTGTGGAATCTGTATGGAGCTTGTATGTTCTCCCCATGTTTGCATGAGTTTGCTTTGGGTGCTCCGGCTTCCTCCCACAGTTCAAAGAACTACTGGTAGGTTAATTGGCTTCTGGGATAATTGGTGAGTGTCTGTGTCTTCCCTGCATTGGACTACCATCCAGTCCCAGGTATCTCCTGCTTATTACTTTCTGAGGCTCTGGCTCCCCCGTGCCCCGCGACCCCCTGACCCCCTGACCCTGAATTGGATGAAGCGGTTAGAAAATGGGTGGTTTCTGTTATGCTCTGGTCATGCTCTGCCATAGCAACAACTTGTAAAAAATGCAGATGCTAGGATTTAACTCAAAGAAGGAGCTCAGATCACTGTGTTGGCATCACTCTACAGGTGTCCGGTGTGTTTTAGAACATATGTTAAAATCTTATTTACTAACTTCTAGACTTTTTACCCCCCATATCAGTCTGCAGGTGCACAGTGGTCTGTGGACACCCTCCTTGCTCTGTCGTAAAACAGGAAATAAAAAGCAACTGGTTTTGACTTTAATGCACTGAGACTGTGGAACTCACAGAACTCTCTTGTCAGAAAGGCAGCTTCTAACAGCTTTTAAGTGAAGACTAAGAACACTTTTCTATTTTATTAAAATAGATTATATATGTTTTGTTTAAATATATGTTATAAATGTTAAAACGACAGCTCGTATAAGCTTGTATTTTTACCTTTCGATCATTTTTAGAATTGCTTTGAGTTGCTTTTACCATGATAAACAGTACAAAATATGAGGTGTTGAACTTGTCTAAAGTTTTAAAGCGCTTTATGACGTAAAGTGTGATGACAGTCCTTGGCGGTCTATGTAACAATTCTTCTTGAAGTAGGTCATCGGGCCAACAGTATACAAACATTACAGCTCAAGTGCTTTTGTATCTGAACGCTTTTAGGTAAGTTATTTAGCAGCTGCGGTATTAATAATGATTTTAATGGCAAATTCAATTGCAGGTAAAATAAAAATGGCGGATAACTTTCTTTCTAGCTTCGTGAAGCGGTCGCGCTATATTATACATATATACCATAATAAGAAACATAATATGTACAGTAGAATTTTTCACTTTAAGCTGGCATTATCCAGAACCGGGTCAGGGCCCGGACCCGGACCGTGCAGTGTGGTCCGCCGGCCTTCTAAAGATGTTTAGGAGATCGAGGCGCCCTTGGATTTGATTAGAAACTTGCATAATTTCTTAACTTGACCCCATTATCTTAAAAAAAACGGCCAGGCCAAGACCAAAGCATGAAGGCTGCGAGGATCGGGGGACTCTCATTTTTGGTCACAGCGTACAGTAGTAGATCAGTAACCTCTGTTTATCGTGATAACCTTTAATTATTTTCCAGTACTTTTTTAAATGATAAAACACATTGTCTCGCCAGTTTTGCTAAAGATACGGTTTTAGTGTTTACGCATAAATTTGTAAGCCGTAGGTTTAAATCTCGTGGTTTTATTTTCTGCATTTTCATCGTAAGGGAAGGCGCTCGTTTGCGATTTACGCGCTGAATATTGTAAGCAGAGGAGCCTTAAGGCACAGCCTCGCCTTAACACCATCGTTTGCATTGTCATTGTCATCCAGAAAAGCAGTCGTAAGAAAATGAATCTGTGGCGGCTCCGAACATTAAAAAAACTATATCTAGACTGCAAATACATCCCAATCTTACTATCAACACGTTTTAAGACCCGGTATACAAGCTAAGAGAGAAATATTGGAAATCCCATCTGAAGTAGCCCTCGTCTCACCTTCGGAGCTGTGAGCGATGGGGATCATAATTAAAAGGGGTACAGTTACTTTGAAAATGTGTATGTGATACTTAAATTTAAATAAAATAAAAAGATAAATTATATAACACAGACTGCTATCTATGTCCATGTGTTTAAGACGTATGAATCGGTTTTAAAACAGGCACACCCCTTCTCACAAATCCGACTGGAGTCTCAGTCCGTCGTCGCGATGAATTAGGAGCTCAGATGTAGGCTAAGTGATTGCAATTTACTTATTTAAAAGAACCACTTCAAATCAAAAGGGAGACATTTTGTAATGGTAGTTATCGTATTATAGTATACGATAACTGTATACGTAGTATACGTAATTGTAGATATACAGTACATAAAGGGTATGAATAGGTGTGAGCTTTTACTGTATATTTAATATTTTATCTGACCCACTTGTAGAAACCGCCTACTCAGATTTATTTAAGTGGTCTGCCACCATAAAGACAGAAAAATATAATGACACCCTGTTACATTAACTGTAAAATAAACGCCGTAACTGCGGCCATATGAAAATTTGGATAAAGATTATACAAACATCCTAAGGAGCTCTATGACATATGAGCGTCGTAATAATGGTTGGTGACCTGACGTAACAGTGCTCCCTGAATTACGTGATCTGTATATACCCAAATACAGATATATCACATAGGGAGATGCAGTCAAACATTGCATTGCTATCGTCGTGGTGAACTATTTCTCCGCTGTTTAAAACTTGTTTGGTAAGTGTCATCAAATATGCTTGTCAATTTGTAGCGAAATCGATATACTGTATCATAATCCTTCAGCTATCTATAATGTAGTGAAACGGCTAATTAATATTGATCAATTCCCTTATTCACAGTGACTTTTGCTCAAACCCCTGTTGCATAATGGGTTAATTTTATATAAAAAAACATTTATATCATAGATATAATACAAGCTTTGAAATGAAATAGCACATTTCCAGGTTTCAGTTAAACATTTTTAAAAAAGCTCATGACTTTAAGCATTCTGAACATTGAGAATGTTATTTGGGAAACAAATGTTTATTATAATGTTTATGTTTAGGATCTGTCTCCTACTGAGTCAGCATGCAGCATTCAACACCATTAGGTTTAATATTAAAAAGTTGTGTATTTCCTGAATTGTTTTTTTTTATTCTTTTCTATTAGACCATACTAGACTGTGCAGGATATCATTTATTTGCCATTTTTGCCTTTTCCAGATACCTGGGAAACAAAGCTCATATCTCATTTGCCAATGGAGCCCAGTCCTAAGCCTGGTGCTCTGTCCCCCTCCCCGAAGGACACAGACTCGAATCGACCCGCGCCCTTAAGGCAACAGGATCTGATCTCCACGTACTGCCCGCCTCCCAAGATACAGCTTCTGAAGGACACCTTCCAAGAGAAGCTGATGCAGGAAAAGGAGAAAAAAATGATCGCCATGTACAATCGGCGGCAGGAGGCAGCTCTACAGAAGATGAGAAAATGTTTCCAATATGTCAAATACGCTGCGGAGAAGAAGATGGGGAACAGCTATCGCTTCCAAGCCCAACAGGGCCCCGAGAAGAACATTGTGGGGTATGATCGGTCTTACCCCCTGAAGCCTATGGGTAACAGGAAAGTCTCCGGCCCTGGTGAGGTTCGGGCTGTGGACCGCCCGGACGCACAGAGTGATTCCTTGTTTGCCCCCACCCCGCCTCAGGATGGTCATGAGAGGCCCTGCGAGAGGCCGGGCAGGAGGGGCTCAAGAGTACGCAAACCTAAGGACAGGACTGTCCTCCCCATGGTGGCGACCCCTCCAGGGCAATGCCCTTTCAGTTGCAAGAGGAGCTACGAAAAGTGGCCGAGGCAGAGGCCGCGCTGAAGGAGGAGCATCGCCGGAGGGAGACCAGCCTGCAGGATGAGATGCGCCGGAAGGAGGCCATGATGAAGGACGAGATTCGCCAGAAGGAGGCCATGATGCAGGCGAAGCTCTTCAGAGCTCAGGAGGAGCTGAGGATGGTTCCGAGAGAGATGGAAGACTCCAGAGAGGTGGCCGGAAGGGAAAATAGAGGCGAGGCAGAGCGAGCTTTGCCCCAGAGGACCATGGGCCAACCACCGCTCTAAGGCCGTGCCTCTTCTGACCTGCAGAATGGAGAAGCAAAAAGCCTTCACTCCAAGGAAAGCCCTTCCTATCAGAGGAGACAACCTTGATTATGGTTCTCCAATGGAAGATGGCGGATGCGCAGAATCGCACTTTCCCTCTGCGCTTTCCCATCAGGAGAGACGTCAAGTGAGCCCTTGCAGCCGTGGGCTAGAAGACGTCCCCTGTGGAAGGAGAAAGTATCTCAAGAAAGCAAGGCTCCCTGAAAGCGACGTGTCAGCGGCACAGGCCGCGCAGGGCCACTTCAGAAATAACACCACATGTCTGGATGAACAAACTCTGTCAGTGGAAAACAGATATTTGTCCCCTACAAGTCTGATGTGCCCTACCGCTGAGCAATTTCCATATGAGAATAGCCAGAGTGGAAACCCTCAGCTGGTGCCCTGTGAACTGTGTCACGGGAAGTTTGCTGTAGAGAGGCTGGAGAAACACAGCAAGATCTGCAAGAAGCTTCAGAATTCAAAGAGGAAGGTTTTTGACTCTTTCAAGCACAGGGCCAAGGGAACAGAACTGGAGACATACATCCATAAGAAGAAGGTTAAACCGCCAATCGTGGTAAGGGCTATCCTTAAACTCTTTCCAAGCTTCCCTTTTTTTCTCCTAGAGTCAGACTCAGCTTATAAATCAATGTAAACAATAAATAAGTGTTTTATGAAGTACTCTTCTGAAAAACTGCCGCAAAGGCACATTTGCCAGACAGAATAAATGTGTCTTAGTGACTTCTGAATTCTGTTGTAAAAATCTACATATCAAGCAAATAGCACTCACAGGAAACAAAACCATAACTACGTAAATTGTACTCTCTACCCAATAACCTGAAAGGTGGCCCCAGAAAGCTACGTTATTACTGTATTGATATTTTCTTGCCTTGTGAATGGTTTGCGACCAGACTGTGTTCGCAGTGCTAGTCTGGACTTTTTCTGGAAGCTGTTTTATTGGTTTCATTTCCTGTTCCCAGCTGAGAAAGAACAACTGGAGGCAGAAGCACGAGGATTTCATTCGGAGCATCAAACAGGCCAGGGAGGTGCAGCAGGTGATCACGCAAGGAGGGAAAGTTGTGAACCTGCCCCAGCCCCCCGCGAATCCAAACCCCGACTACGTGCCCTGCCCTCACTGCGGCCGGCGCTTTGCCCCCAGGCCGGCACAGAGGCACATCCCCAAGTGTCAGCACATCAGGAGCCGCCCTCCTCCTCCTCCTCGCAGATGAAAACTGATGTGAAGAAGAGCAAAAGAGTCATGATCTTGGCTCACGACTCACGTCCTGCTTTTTCTTTTTAGAAACACATTTAGCACAGTTCATCCGTATGATGATGAAAAAAAAATGTTACCTTATTTTAATTAAATGATTTTTTTTTGGTGGACTGGTGTTTGCGTAGCTGTGGTTATTTCAGTTTTTCTCTTATCATTCATACACCTTGACCTCCTAAAAATAATTTTTCAACCTGGAACGTACAATTAGCAGGCAATAGAACAGGTCACATTGGTCTTGGAACCATCAAAAAGCAGTATTCACACATTCTCGGCATCAATTTTCCTTAAAAACAACTGAAAAAGCAAGGTAAAGAGTGATTGATTTTTTTAATGAAAGTTATTTGATTTAATTTATTTAATTTTCATAATATTTGAAATATGTTGGGATTAATGTGACTCAATATTATCTGCAGCTCTTACACTCCAGGCACCTGATAAAGTGGAACGCAGTGTCTTTGCCTTACATGGCGCTCAGCTCTTCCTCAATCCCAGCAGAAGCACCAGCAGAAGCAGCAGCCTCCGGGTCCTGCCTCATGCACAGCTTAAAATGCAACACCAAGTAATACAACAAACAACAGGGAAAACCATTCACGATCAGACACATCCGTTGATTGCTGGCTCTCAGTAAAGGGACATTGCATCATTACATCACAAAATAGACTACATTTCAAGGTTAAAGAATTACCATGTTCTGCGATTCAGAACGAGGCAGCAAAACTTCCTATAATCTGTTGTGGCCCTATGACATTGTAAAGGAGCAGGCTTGTGAATACATGTCGTTTAATCCAATAGAAATATAACTCTCAACTTTTTTACGTTTTTGCCAATAAATAATACTACATTGTTAACTCTGCATAAAGAACCTTGGAATGGAACGTTTTTTGCAGTGAAATGTTTGCTGCATAACCTATACCCTTTCTCTCCTACATCACATTGCATTAGTCATTACAGTGATTAGTGAGCAGGAAGGGCTGCATCACATCGCAATTTGTGTGGAACTTGAATGCGAATTTGTTACAACATGGCGTAACTTACAGTCCTTTCACAAAATTCATGATTTTGTGCTCAATTTTGAGTTTGTAAAGTTTTTCTATAATGTCAATGATTTTATTTTGTGACTGAAATTAAATAATTTTGTGTCTGCAAAATTGGGACTGTAGTTCCACCTTAACCTACTAGTACTGTATGTCTTTGGACTGTGGGAAGAAACTGGAGCACCTGGAAGAAATCCACACAAATGAAGGGAGAACATAAATTCCATCCAGACTGCACCCCAGGAATTGAACCCAGGACCCCAGCTCTGTGAACCACAGTGCCAGCTCATTGCTATAGTCACTATAATTAATGTCAAAACTCATTTGCAAATGAGCAGCCTGGGATCCAAAAGGATCAAGACAAGGATCCAAACAAAGCACTATCCCAAAGCTTGGCTTTGTACAGTATATCATACAGGGCTTGATGCAGAAGGCAGATAATCTAAGTCCATGCAATAATTGCTAAGGGAAAGTGACTTTGTGTTCTTGGAGGGAAGTCACTCAACACGGAGCTGTGTTAGTGAAATGATTGTTCTGATGTACGGCTTATGTCCAAACACTGAATACATGATTGTGTATGCAATCGCACTCCTGAGCTCCATTGGGTATGGTTAAAATAACCTTTTATAGTTCATCACATTCAAAGTGTGTGTACTTGATGAAAGTGTAACACGCATTTGGAGGAGTTATTCAGGATTTTCTTTCATTCAACTATTTCAAGACCGATTATTTTCAGATGTTGTAGTATACGTGAATAATGAAAGGCCTTCATATTACACAATGAAGGAATGACTTCACAGGTGTGAAGAATAAAAGATTAATTCAGCTCACTTTGGGGAGTTTCACAATGGCCCTCCTTATAGAAATGTGGGTTTGATTAAAGGAGTGAAGAAAAAGCACTGAATAATATTTGCTTCTGTAAACGTAATCATCTCAAAATATGGTTGAAGAAATTGAAGAAGGTTAAACATAATCCAAAACGTATAAGGTCAATTTAAGTACAACCAGAATTCTAGTGTTTATGCAATGCATCTGTGGGTTGATATGAAATACGGCCGTACTTAAACTAAACGAGGTTATCGAGAGCATATTCCGAGTACGGCTGTGGCCAGTTGTACTGTGAACTGCGAGGACCGTATCTTATCCTGAACTGACTGTGCGAATACCGTCCTCTGCTGGCAGAAGGAATAGATTACAACGGCACTGTATTGGCGATTAGTCCTATTGCTAGAATATTGAAACAACAAGGAGTCCGCGGAGTCAAGCAATGCTGAATAAACAAGTACCTGAAATTCAATAGGATTTTGTGTATTGATTACAAATAGGTGTGGAATTCTCATGTACAGTGGTATTCATGGATTCCTTACACAAGCAGCCGTTGTTATGATACTTTCGTAATCTGAATATAAATCTGTTATCTACTTAAAACTGTAATTATTGAATAGATTAATGTCTTTGAAATGCTTCATTAACTGGGCAGTTTCCATGTTTGGAAATGTTTTTATTTTGATTGCTGATTGCTAGATACTGTATGTTTAATAGGCATGCTGTTAATATTTTCTACAAGAGCCAAATAAGACAGTTATGCTGTAGTAAGTTATACATAAGTTATATAACATAAGTTATACAGTTTTTTGTTCTGAGGTCAATTTGAATCTCATACTAAATTACTGGTGTCCTTTTATCTGAGAAACACTACCTGATTGATCACCTGATGCCTAGAAATTAGCATGCACAGTAGCCCAGCGTTTAGCATTGCTAGCTCACAGTGCTGAGGCCCTGGGTACACTTCTGGACCTGGGGTGCTATCTGTATGGAGCTTGTATGTTCTCCCCATGTTTGCATGAGTTTGCTTATGGTGCTCCGGCTTCCTCCCACACTTCAAAGAACTACTGGTAGGTTAATTGGCTTCTGGGATAATTGGTGAGTGTCTGTGTCTTCCCTGCATTGGACTACCATCCAGTCCCAGGTATCTCCTGCTTATTACTTTCTGAGGCTCTGGCTCCCCCGTGCCCCGCGACCCCCTGACCCCCTGACCCTGAATTGGATGAAGCGGTTAGAAAATGGGTGGTTTCTGTTATGCTCTGGTCATGCTCTGCCATAGCAACAACTTGTAAAAAATGCAGATGCTAGGATTTAACTCAAAGAAGGAGCTCAGATCACTGTGTTGGCATCGCTGTACAGGTGTCCGGTTTGTTTTAGAACATGTGCTAAAATCTTATTTACTCACTTCTAGACTTTTTACCCCCCATATCAGCCTGCAGGTGCACAGTGGTCTGTGGACACCCTCCTTGCTCTGTCGTAAAACAGGAAATAAAAAGCAACTGGTTTTGACTTTAATGCACTGAGACTGTGGAACTCACAGAACTCTCTTGTCAGAAAGGCAGCTTCTAACAGCTTTTAAGTGAAGACTAAGAACACTTTTCTATTTTATTAAAATAGATTATATATGTTTTGTTTAAATATATGTTATAAATGTTAAAACGACAGCTCGTATAAGCTTGTATTTTTACCTTTCGATCATTTTTAGAATTGCTTTGAGTTGCTTTTACCATGATAAACAGTACAAAATATGAGGTGTTGAACTTGTCAAAAGTTTTAAAGCGCTTTATGACGTAAAGTGTGATGACAGTCCTTGGCGGTCTGTGTAACAATTCTTCTTGAAGTAGGTCATCGGGCCAACAGTATATAAACATTACAGCTCAAGTGCTTTTGTATCTGAACGCTTTTAGGTAAGTTATTTTGCAGCTGCGGTATTAATCGTGATTTTAATGGCAAATTCAATTGCAGGTAAAATAAAAATGGCGGATAACTTTCTTTCTAGCTTCGTGAAGCGGTCGCGCTATATTATACATATATACCATAATAAGAAACATAATATGTACAGTAGAATTTTTCACTTTAAGCTGGCATTATCCAGAACCGGGTCAGGGCCCGGACCCGGACCGTGCAGTGTGGTCCGCCGGCCTTCTAAAGATGTTTAGGAGATCGAGGCGCCCTTGGATTTGATTAGAAACTTGCATAATTTCTTAACTTGACCCCATTATCTTAAAAAAAACGGCCAGGCCAAGACCAAAGCATGAAGGCTGCGAGGATCGGGGGACTCTCATTTTTGGTCACAGCGTACAGTAGTAGATCAGTAACCTCTGTTTATCGTGATAACCTTTAATTATTTTCCAGTACTTTTTTAAATGATAAAACACATTGTCTCGCCAGTTTTGCTAAAGATACGGTTTTAGTGTTTACGCATAAATTTGTAAGCCGTAGGTTTAAATCTCGTGGTCTTATTTTCTGCATTTTCATCGTAAGGGAAGGCGCTCGTTTGCGATTTACGCGCTGAATATTGTAAGCAGAGGAGCCTTAAGGCACAGCCTCGCCTTAACACCATCGTTTGCATTGTCATTGTCATCCAGAAAAGCAGTCGTAAGAAAATGAATCTGTGGCGGCTCCGAACATTAAAAAAACTATCAACACGTTTTAAGACCCCTCTCCTTTCCACCGGTATACAAGCTAAGAGAGAAATATTGGAAATCCCATCTGAAGTAGCCCTCGTCTCACCTTCGGAGCTGTGAGCGATGGGGATCATAATTAAAAGGGGTACAGTTACTTTGAAAATGTGTATGTGATACTTAAATTTAAATAAAATAAAAAGATAAATTATATAACACAGACTGCTATCTATGTCCATGTGTTTAAGACGTATGAATCGGTTTTAAAACAGGCACACCCCTTTACTTCTCACAAATCCAACTGGAGTCTCAGTCCATCGTCGCGATGAATTAGGAGCTCAGATGTAGGCTAAGTGATTGCAATTTACTTATTTAAAAGAACCACTTCAAATCAAAAGGGAGACATTTTGTAATGGTAGTTATCGTATTATAGTGTAACGCTTACGGCCGACAGGCACTGTGTAAGAGCCGGCGTACCAGAGCGGGTGACGTCACCGCCCTTCCCTGTGATAGCAGGACCACAGCTACTGGGCTGTGGAGAGATCTCTCTTTAGCTCACGGGGCTAGGTCGCTGCAGAGAGACGTGGAAGTCCCGGGTTCGAGCCCCGGACGGTGCAGGGGCCGACCTAATGCGGCAAGGGCGCCCGCCTGAGCCCCCGTTGCGTTACATTGGTGTCAGAAGCGGGGCGGGATAGCCCTTCGCCGGGGACGGCGATTTAAGCGGGGGAGAGTGTAACGCTTACGGCCGACAGGCACTGTGTAAGAGCCGGTGTACCAGAGCGGGTGACGTCACCGCCCTTCCCTGTGATAGCAGGACCACAGCTACTGGGCTGTGGAGAGATCTCTCTTTAGCTCACGGGGCTAGGTCGCTGCAGAGAGACGCGGAAGTCCCGGGTTCGAGCCCCGGACGGTGCAGGGGCCGACCTAATGCGGCAAGGGCGCCCGCCTGAGCCCCCGTTGCGTTACAATAGTATACGATAACTGTATACATAGTATACGTAATTGTAGATATACAGTACATAAAGGGTATGAATAGGTGTGAGCTTTTACTGTATATTTAATATTTTATCTGACCCACTTGTAGAAACCGCCTACTCAGATTTATTTAAGTGGTCTGCCACCATAAAGACAGAAAAATATAATGACACCCTGTTACATTAACTGTAAAATAAACGCCGTAACTGCGGCCATATGAAAATTTGGATAAAGATTATACAAACATCCTAAGGAGCTCTATGACATATGAGCGTCGTAATAATGGTTGGTGACCTGACGTAACAGTGCTCCCTGAATTACGTGATCTGTATATACCCAAATACAGATATATCACATAGGGAGATGCAGTCAAACATTGCATTGCTATCGTCGTGGTGAACTATTTCTCCGCTGTTTAAAACTTGTTTGGTAAGTGTCATCAAATATGCTTGTCAATTTGTAGCGAAATCGATATACTGTATCATAATCCTTCAGCTATCTATAATGTAGTGAAACGGCTAATTAATATTGATAAATTCCCTTATTCACAGTGACTTTTGCTCAAACCCCTGTTGCATAATGGGTTAATTTTATATAAAAAACATTTATATCATACAAGATATAATACAAGCTTTGAAATGAAATAGCACATTTCCAGGTTTCAGTTAAACATTTTTAAAAAAGCTCATGACTTTAAGCATTCTGAACATTGAGAATGTTATTTGGGAAACAAATGTTTATTATAATGTTTATGTTTAGGATCTGTCTCCTACTGAGTCAGCATGCAGCATTCAACACCATTAGGTTTAATATTAAAAAGTTGTGTATTTCCTGAATTGTTTTTTTTTATTCTTTTCTATTAGACCATACTAGACTGTGCAGGATATCATTTATTTGCCATTTTTGCCTTTTCCAGATACCTGGGAAACAAAGCTCATATCTCATTTGCCAATGGAGCCCAGTCCTAAGCCTGGTGCTCTGTCCCCCTCCCCGAAGGACACAGACTCGAATCGACCCGCGCCCTTAAGGCAACAGGATCTGATCTCCACGTACTGCCCGCCTCCCAAGATACAGCTTCTGAAGGACACCTTCCAAGAGAAACTGATGCAGGAAAAGGAGAAAAAAATGATCGCCATGTACAATCGGCGGCAGGAGGCAGCTCTACAGAAGATGTGAAAATGTTTCCAATATGTCAAATACGCTGCGGAGAAGAAGATGGGGAACAGCTATCGCTTCCAAGCCCAACAGGGCCCCGAGAAGAACATTGTGGGGTATGATCGGTCTTACCCCCTGAAGCCTATGGGTAACAGGAAAGTCTCCGGCCCTGGTGAGGTTCGGGCTGTGGACCTCCCGGACGCACAGAGTGATTCCTTGTTTGCCCCCACCCCGCCTCAGGATGGTCATGAGAGGCACTGCGAGAGGCCGGGCAGGAGGGGCTCAAGAGTACGCATACCTAAGGACAGGACTGTCCTCCCCATGGTGGCGACCCCTCCAGGGCAATGCCCTTCTCATGCCAATGGGAAGGAGCACTTTCAGTTGCAAGAGGAGCTACGAAAAGTGGCCGAGGCAGAGGCCGCGCTGAAGGAGGAGCATCGCCGGAGGGAGGCCAGCCTGCAGGATGAGATGCGCCGGAAGGAGGCCATGATGAAGGACGAGATTCGCCAGAAGGAGGCCATGATGCAGGCGAAGCTCTTCAGAGCTCAGGAGGAGCTGAGGATGGTTCCGAGCGAGATGGAAGACTCCAGAGAGGTGGCCGGAAGGGAAAATAGAGGCGAGGCAGAGCGAGCTTTGCCCCAGAGGACCATGGGCCAACCACCGCTCTAAGGCCGTGCCTCTTCTGACCTGCAGAATGGAGAAGCAAAAAGCCTTCACTCCAAGGAAAGCCCTTCCTATCAGAGGAGACAACCTTGATTATGGTTCTCCAATGGAAGATGGCGGATGCGCAGAATCGCACTTTCCCTCTGCGCTTTCCCATCAGGAGAGACGTCAAGTGAGCCCTTGCAGCCGTGGGCTAGAAGACGTCCCCTGTGGAAGGAGAAAGTATCTCAAGAAAGCAAGGCTCCCTGAAAGCGACGTGTCAGCGGCACAGGCCGCGCAGGGCCACTTCAGAAATAACACCACATGTCTGGATGAACAAACTCTGTCAGTGGAAAACAGATATTTGTCCCCTACAAGTCTGATGTGCCCTACCGCTGAGCAATTTCCATATGAGAATAGCCAGAGTGGAAACCCTCAGCTGGTGCCCTGTGAACTGTGTCACGGGAAGTTTGCTGTAGAGAGGCTGGAGAAACACAGCAAGATCTGCAAGAAGCTTCAGAATTCAAAGAGGAAGGTTTTTGACTCTTTCAAGCACAGGGCCAAGGGAACAGAACTGGAGACATACATCCATAAGAAGAAGGTTAAACCGCCAATCGTGGTAAGGGCTATCCTTAAACTCTTTCCAAGCTTCCCTTTTTTTCTCCTAGAGTCAGACTCAGCTTATAAATCAATGTAAACAATAAATAAGTGTTTTATGAAGTACTCTTCTGAAAAACTGCCGCAAAGGCACATTTGCCAGACAGAATAAATGTGTCTTAGTGACTTCTGAATTCTGTTGTAAAAATCTACATATCAAGCAAATAGCACTCACAGGAAACAAAACCATAACTACGTAAATTGTACTCTCTACCCAATGACCTGAAAGGTAGCCCCAGAAAGCTACGTTATTACTGTATTGATATTTTCTTGCCTTGTGAATGGTTTGCGACCAGACTGTGTACGCAGTGCTAGTCTGGACTTTTTCTGGAAGCTGTTTTATTGGTTTCATTTCCTGTTCCCAGCTGAGAAAGAACAACTGGAGGCAGAAGCACGAGGATTTCATTCGGAGCATCAAACAGGCCAGGGAGGTGCAGCAGGTGATCACGCAAGGAGGGAAAGTTGTGAACCTGCCCCAGCCCCCCGCGAATCCAAACCCCGACTACGTGCCCTGCCCTCACTGCGGCCGGCGCTTTGCCCCCAGGCCGGCACAGAGGCACTTCCCCAAGTGTCAGCACATCAGGAGCCGCCCTCCTCCTCCTCCTCGCAGATGAAAACTGATGTGAAGAAGAGCAAAAGAGTCATGATCTTGGCTCACGACTCACGTCCTGCTTTTTCTTTTTAGAAACACATTTAGCACAGTTCATCCGTATGATGATGAAAAAAAAATGTTACCTTATTTTAATTAAATGATTTTTTTTTTGGTGGACTGGTGTTTGCGTAGCTGTGGTTATTTCAGTTTTTCTCTTATCATTCATACACCTTGACCTCCTAAAAATAATTTTTCAACCTGGAACGTACAATTAGCAGGCAATAGAACAGGTCACATTGGTCTTGGAACCATCAAAAAGCAGTATTCACACATTCTCGGCATCAATTTTCCTTAAAAACAACTGAAAAAGCAAGGTAAAGAGTGATTGATTTTTTTAATGAAAGTTATTTGATTTAATTTATTTAATTTTCATAATATTTGAAATATGTTGGGATTAATGTGACTCAATATTATCTGCAGCTCTTACACTCCAGGCACCTGATAAAGTGGAACGCAGTGTCTTTGCCTTACATGGCGCTCAGCTCTTCCTCAATCCCAGCAGAAGCACCAGCAGAAGCAGCAGCCTCCGGGTCCTGCCTCATGCACAGCTTAAAATGCAACACCAAGTAATACAACAAACAACAGGGAAAACCATTCACGATCAGACACATCCGTTGATTGCTGGCTCTCAGTAAAGGGACATTGCATCATTACATCACAAAATAGACTACATTTCAAGGTTAAAGAATTACCATGTTCTGCGATTCAGAACGAGGCAGCAAAACTTCCTATAATCTGTTGTGGCCCTGTGACATTGTAAAGGAGCAGGCTTGTGAATACATCTCGTTTAATCCAATGGAAATATAACTCTCAACTTTTTTACGTTTTTGCCAATAAATAATACTACATTGTTAACTCTGCATAAAGAACCTTGGAATGGAACGTTTTTTGCAGTGAAATGTTTGCTGCATAACCTATACCCTTTCTCTCCTACATCACATTGCATTAGTCATTACAGTGATTAGTGAGCAGGAAGGGCTGCATCACATCGCAATTTGTGTGGAACTTGAATGCGAATTTGTTACAACATGGCGTAACTTACAGTCCTTTCACAAAATTCATGATTTTGTGCTCAATTTTGAGTTTGTAAAGTTTTTCTATAATGTCAATGATTTTATTTTGTGACTGAAATTAAATAATTTTGTGTCTGCAAAATTGGGACTGTAGTTCCACCTTAACCTACTAGTACTGTATGTCTTTGGACTGTGGGAAGAAACTGGAGCACCTGGAAGAAATCCACACAAATGAAAGGAGAACATACAATTCCATCCAGACTGCACCCCAGGAATTGAACCCAGGACCCCAGCTCTGTGAACCACAGTGCCACCTCATTGCTATAGTCACTATAATTAATGTCAAAACTCATTTGCAAATGAGCAGCCTGGGATCCAAAAGGATCAAGACAAGGATCCAAACAAAGCACTATCCCAAAGCTTGGCTTTGTACCGTATATAATACAGGGCTTGATGCAGAAGGCAGATAATCAAAGTCCATGCAATAATTGCTAAGGGAAAGTGACTTTGTGTTCTTGGAGGGAAGTCACTCAACACGGAGCTGTGTTAGTGAAATGATTGTTCTGATGTACGGCTGATGTCCAAACACTGAAAACATGATTGTGTATGCAATCGCACTCCTGAGCTCCATTGGGTATGGTTAAAACAACTTTTTATAGTTCATCACATTCAAAGTGTGTGTACTTGATGAAAGTGTAACACGCATTTGGAGGAGTTATTCAGGATTTTCTTTCATTCAACTATTTCAAGACCCATTATTTTCAGATGTTGTAGTATACGTGAATAATGAAAGGCCTTCATATTACACAATGTAGGAATGACTTCGCAGGTGTGAAGAATAAAAGATTAATTCAGCTCACTTTGGGGAGTTTCACAATGGCCCTCCTTATAGAAATGTGGGTTTGATTAAAGGAGTGAAGAAAAAGCACTGAATAATATTTGCTTCTGTAAACGTAATCATCTCAAAATATGGTTGAAGAAATTGAAGAAGGTTAAACATAATCCAAAACGTATAAGGTCAATTTAAGTACAACCAGAATTCTAGTGTTTATGCAATTCATCTGTGGGTTGATATGAAATATGGCCGTACTTAAACTAAACGAGGTTATCGAGAGCATATTCCGAATACGGCTTTGGCCAGTTGTACTGTGAACTGCGAGGACCGTATCTTATCCTGAACTGGCTGTGCGAATACCGTCCTCTGCTGGCAGAAGGAATAGATTACAACGGCACTGTATTGGCGATTAGTCCTATTGCTAGAATATTGAAACAACAAGGAGTCCGCGGAGTCAAGCAATGCTGAATAAACAAGTACCTGAAATTCAATAGGATTTTGTGTATTGATTACAAATAGGTGTGGAATTCTCATGTACAGTGGTATTCATGGATTCCTTACACAAGCAGCAGTTGTTATGATGCTTTCGTAATCTGAATATAAATCTGTTATCTACTTAAAACTGTAATTATTGAATAGATTAATGTCTTTGAAATGCTTCATTAACTGGGCAGTTTCCATGTTTGGAAATGTTTTTATTTTGATTGCTGATTGCTAGATACTGTATGTTTAATAGGCATGCTGTTAATATTTTCTACAAGAGCCAAATAAGACAGTTATGCTGTAGTAAGTTCTATATAAGTTATATAACATAAGTTATATTTTGTTCTGAGGTCAATTTGAATCTCATACTAAATTACTGGTGTCCTTTTATCTGAGAAACACTACCTGATTGATCACCTGATGCCTAGAAATTAGCATGCACAGTAGCCCAGCGTTTAGCATTGCTAGCTCACAGTGCTGAGGCCCTGGGTACACTTCTGGACCTGGGGTGCTATCTGTATGGAGCTTGTATGTTCTCCCCATGTTTGCATGAGTTTGCTTTGGGTGCTCCGGCTTCCTCCCACAGTTCAAAGAACTACTGGTAGGTTAATTGGCTTCTGGGATAATTGGTGAGTGTCTGTGTCTTCCCTGCATTGGACTACCATCCAGTCCCAGGTATCTCCTGCTTATTACTTTCTGAGGCTCTGGCTCCCCGTGCCCCGCGACCCCCTGACCACCTGACCCTGAATTGGATGAAGCGGTTAGAAAATGGGTGGTTTCTTGTTATGCTCTGGTCATGCTCTGCCATAGCAACAATTTGTAAAAAATGCAGATGCTAGGATTTAACTCAAAGAAGGAGCTCAGATCACTGTGTTGGCATCACTGTACAGGTGTCCGGTTTGTTTTAGAACATGTGCTAAAATCTTATTTACTAACTTCTAGACTTTTTACCCCCCATATCAGCCTGCAGGTGCACAGTGGTCTGTGGACACCCTCCTTGCTCTGTCGTAAAACAGGAAATAAAAAGCAACTGGTTTTGACTTTAATGCACTGAGACTGTGGAACTCACAGAACTCTCTTGTCAGAAAGGCAGCTTCTAACAGCTTTTAAGTGAAGACTAAGAACACTTTTCTATTTTATTAAAATAGATTATATATGTTTTGTTTAAATATATGTTATAAATGTTAAAACGACAGCTCGTATAAGCTTGTATTTTTACCTTTCGATCATTTTTAGAATTGCTTTGAGTTGCTTTTACCATGATAAACAGTACAAAATATGAGGTGTTGAACTTGTCTAAAGTTTTAAAGCGCTTTATGACGTAAAGTGTGATGACAGTCCTTGGCGGTCTATGTAACAATTCTTCTTGAAGTAGGTCATCGGGCCAACAGTATACAAACATTACAGCTCAAGTGCTTTTGTATCTGAACGCTTTTAGGTAAGTTATTTAGCAGCTGCGGTATTAATAATGATTTTAATGGCAAATTCAATTGCAGGTAAAATAAAAATGGCGGATAACTTTCTTTCTAGCTTCGTGAAGCGGTCGCGCTATATTATACATATATACCATAATAAGAAACATAATATGTACAGTAGAATTTTTCACTTTAAGCTGGCATTATCCAGAACCGGGTCAGGGCCCGGACCCGGACCGTGCAGTGTGGTCCGCCGGCCTTCTAAAGATGTTTAGGAGATCGAGGCGCCCTTGGATTTGATTAGAAACTTGCATAATTTCTTAACTTGACCCCATTATCTTAAAAAAAAACGGCCAGGCCAAGACCAAAGCATGAAGGCTGCGAGGATCGGGGGACTCTCATTTTTGGTCACAGCGTACAGTAGTAGATCAGTAACCTCTGTTTATCGTGATAACCTTCAATTATTTTCCAGTACTTTTTTAAATGATAAAACACATTGTCTCGCCAGTTTTGCTAAAGATACGGTTTTAATGTTTACGCATAAATTTGTAAGCCGTAGGTTTAAATCTCGTGGTCTTATTTTCTGCATTTTCATCGTAAGGGAAGGCGCTCGTTTGCGATTTACGCGCTGAATATTGTAAGCAGAGGAGCCTTAAGGCACAGCCTCGCCTTAACACCATCGTTTGCATTGTCATTGTCATCCAGAAAAGCAGTCGTAAGAAAATGAATCTGTGGCGGCTCCGAACATTAAAAAAACTATATCTAGACTGCAAATACATCCCAATCTTACTATCAACACGTTTTAAGACCCCTCTCCTTTCCACCGGTATACAAGCTAAGAGAGAAATATTGGAAATCCCATCTGAAGTAGCCCTCGTCTCACCTTCGGAGCTGTGAGCGATGGGGATCATAATTAAAAGGGGTACAGTTACTTTGAAAATGTGTATGTGATACTTAAATTTAAATAAAATAAAAAGATAAATTATATAACACAGACTGCTATCTATGTCCATGTGTTTAAGACGTATGAATCGGTTTTAAAACAGGCACACCCCTTTACTTCTCACAAATCCGACTGGAGTCTCAGTCCGTCGTCGCGATGAATTAGGAGCTCAGATGTAGGCTAAGTGATTGCAATTTACTTATTTAAAAGAACCACTTCAAATCAAAAGGGAGACATTTTGTAATGGTAGTTATCGTATTATAGTATACGATAACTGTATACGTAGTATACGTAATTGTAGATATACAGTACATAAAGGGTATGAATAGGTGTGAGCTTTTACTGTATATTTAATATTTTATCTGACCCACTTGTAGAAACCGCCTACTCAGATTTATTTAAGTGGTCTGCCACCATAAAGACAGAAAAATATAATGACACCCTGTTACATTAACTGTAAAATAAACGCCGTAACTGCGGCCATATGAAAACTTGGATAAAGATTATACAAACATCCTAAGGAGCTCTATGACATATGAGCGTCGTAATAATGGTTGGTGACCTGACGTAACAGTGCTCCCTGAATTACGTGATCTGTATATACCCAAATACAGATATATCACATAGGGAGATGCAGTCAAACATTGCATTGCTATCGTCGTGGTGAACTATTTCTCCGCTGTTTAAAACTTGTTTGGTAAGTGTCATCAAATATGCTTGTCAATTTGTAGCGAAATCGATATACTGTATCATAATCCTTCAGCTATCTATAATGTAGTGAAACGGCTAATTAATATTGATAAATTCCCTTATTCACAGTGACTTTTGCTCAAACCCCTGTTGCATAATGGGTTAATTTTATATAAAAAAACATTTATATCATAGATATAATACAAGCTTTGAAATGAAATAGCACATTTCCAGGTTTCAGTTAAACATTTTTAAAAAAGCTCATGACTTTAAGCATTCTGAACATTGAGAATGTTATTTGGGAAACAAATGTTTATTATAATGTTTATGTTTAGGATCTGTCTCCTACTGAGTCAGCATGCAGCATTCAACACCATTAGGTTTAATATTAACAAGTTGTGTATTTCCTGAATTGTTTTTTTTTATTCTTTTCTATTAGACCATACTAAACTGTGCAGGATATCATTTATTTGCCATTTTTGCCTTTTCCAGATACCTGGGAAACAAAGCTCATATCTCATTTGCCAATGGAGCCCAGTCCTAAGCCTGGTGTTCTGTCCCCCTCCCCGAAGGACACAGACTCGAATCGACCCGCGCCCTTAAGGCAACAGGATCTGATCTCCACGTACTGCCCGCCTCCCAAGATACAGCTTCTGAAGGACACCTTCCAAGAGAAACTGATGCAGGAAAAGGAGAAAAAAATGAACCATGTACAATCGGCGGCAGGAGGCAGCTCTACAGAAGATGAGAAAATGTTTCCAATATGTCAAATACGCTGCGGAGAAGAAGATGGGGAACAGCTATCGCTTCCAAGCCCAACAGGGCCCCGAGAAGAACATTGTGGGGTATGATCGGTCTTACCCCCTGAAGCCTATGGGTAACAGGAAAGTCTCCGGCCCTGGTGAGGTTCGGGCTGTGGACCGCCCGGACGCACAGAGTGATTCCTTGTTTGCCCCCACCCCGCCTCAGGATGGTCATGAGAGGCCCTGCGAGAGGCCGGGCAGGAGGGGCTCAAGAGTACGCAAACCTAAGGACAGGACTGTCCTCCCCATGGTGGCGACCCCTCCAGGGCAATGCCCTTCTCATGCCAATGGGAAGGAGCACTTTCAGTTGCAAGAGGAGCTACGAAAAGTGGCCGAGGCAGAGGCCGCGCTGAAGGAGGAGCATCGCCGGAGGGAGGCCAGCCTGCAGGATGAGATGCGCCGGAAGGAGGCCATGATGAAGGACGAGATTCGCCAGAAGGAGGCCATGATGCAGGCGAAGCTCTTCAGAGCTCAGGAGGAGCTGAGGATGGTTCCGAGAGAGATGGAAGACTCCAGAGAGGTGGCCGGAAGGGAAAATAGAGGCGAGGCAGAGCGAGCTTTGCCCCAGAGGACCATGGGCCAACCACCGCTCTAAGGCCGTGCCTCTTCTGACCTGCAGAATGGAGAAGCAAAAAGCCTTCACTCCAAGGAAAGCCCTTCCTATCAGAGGAGACAACCTTGATTATGGTTCTCCAATGGAAGATGGCGGATGCGCAGAATCGCACTTTCCCTCTGCGCTTTCCCATCAGGAGAGACGTCAAGTGAGCCCTTGCAGCCGTGGGCTAGAAGACGTCCCCTGTGGAAGGAGAAAGTATCTCAAGAAAGCAAGGCTCCCTGAAAGCGACGTGTCAGCGGCACAGGCCGCACAGGGCCACTTCAGAAATAACACCACATGTCTGGATGAACAAACTCTGTCAGTGGAAAACAGATATTTGTCCCCTACAAGTCTGATGTGCCCTACCGCTGAGCAATTTCCATATGAGAATAGCCAGAGTGGAAACCCTCAGCTGGTGCCCTGTGAACTGTGTCACGGGAAGTTTGCTGTAGAGAGGCTGGAGAAACACAGCAAGATCTGCAAGAAGCTTCAGAATTCAAAGAGGAAGGTTTTTGACTCTTTCAAGCACAGGGCCAAGGGAACAGAACTGGAGACATACATCCATAAGAAGAAGGTTAAACCGCCAATCGTGGTAAGGGCTATCCTTAAACTCTTTCCAAGCTTCCCTTTTTTTCTCCTAGAGTCAGACTCAGCTTATAAATCAATGTAAACAATAAATAAGTGTTTTATGAAGTACTCTTCTGAAAAACTGCCGCAAAGGCACATTTGCCAGACAGAATAAATGTGTCTTAGTGACTTCTGAATTCTGTTGTAAAAATCTACATATCAAGCAAATAGCACTCACAGGAAACAAAACCATAACTACGTAAATTGTACTCTCTACCCAATGACCTGAAAGGTGGCCCCAGAAAGCTACGTTATTACTGTATTGATATTTTCTTGCCTTGTGAATGGTTTGCGACCAGACTGTGTACGCAGTGCTAGTCTGGACTTTTTCTGGAAGCTGTTTTATTGGTTTCATTTCCTGTTCCCAGCTGAGAAAGAACAACTGGAGGCAGAAGCACGAGGATTTCATTCGGAGCATCAAACAGGCCAGGGAGGTGCAGCAGGTGATCACGCAAGGAGGGAAAGTTGTGAACCTGCCCCAGCCCCCCGCGAATCCAAACCCCGACTACGTGCCCTGCCCTCACTGCGGCCGGCGCTTTGCCCCCAGGCCGGCACAGAGGCACTTCCCCAAGTGTCAGCACATCAGGAGCCGCCCTCCTCCTCCTCCTCGCAGATGAAAACTGATGTGAAGAAGAGCAAAAGAGTCATGATCTTGGCTCACGACTCACGTCCTGCTTTTTCTTTTTAGAAACACATTTAGCACAGTTCATCCGTATGATGATGAAAAAAAAATGTTACCTTATTTTAATTAAATGATTTTTTTTTGGTGGACTGGTGTTTGCGTAGCTGTGGTTATTTCAGTTTTTCTCTTATCATTCATACACCTTGACCTCCTAAAAATAATTTTTCAACCTGGAACGTACAATTAGCAGGCAATAGAACAGGTCACATTGGTCTTGGAACCATCAAAAAGCAGTATTCACACATTCTCGGCATCAATTTTCCTTAAAAACAACTGAAAAAGCAAGGTAAAGAGTGATTGATTTTTTTAATGAAAGTTATTTGATTTAATTTATTTAATTTTCATAATATTTGAAATATGTTGGGATTAATGTGACTCAATATTATCTGCAGCTCTTACACTCCAGGCACCTGATAAAGTGGAACGCAGTGTCTTTGCCTTACATGGCGCTCAGCTCTTCCTCAATCCCAGCAGAAGCACCAGCAGAAGCAGCAGCCTCCGGGTCCTGCCTCATGCACAGCTTAAAATGCAACACCAAGTAATACAACAAACAACAGGGAAAACCATTCACGATCAGACACATCCGTTGATTGCTGGCTCTCAGTAAAGGGACATTGCATCATTACATCACAAAATAGACTACATTTCAAGGTTAAAGAATTACCATGTTCTGCGATTCAGAACGAGGCAGCAAAACTTCCTATAATCTGTTGTGGCCCTGTGACATTGTAAAGGAGCAGGCTTGTGAATACATCTCGTTTAATCCAATGGAAATATTGCTCTCAACTTTTTTACGTTTTTGCCAATAAATAATACTACATTGTTAACTCTGCATAAAGAACCTTGGAATGGAACGTTTTTTGCAGTGAAATGTTTGCTGCATAACCTATACCCTTTCTCTCCTACATCACATTGCATTAGTCATTACAGTGATTAGTGAGCAGGAAGGGCTGCATCACATCGCAATTTGTGTGGAACTTGAATGCGAATTTGTTACAACATGGCGTAACTTACAGTCCTTTCACAAAATTCATGATTTTGTGCTCAATTTTGAGTTTGTAAAGTTTTTCTATAATGTCAATGATTTTATTTTGTGACTGAAATTAAATAATTTTGTGTCTGCAAAATTGGGACTGTAGTTCCACCTTAACCTACTAGTACTGTATGTCTTTGGACTGTGGGAAGAAACTGGAGCACCTGGAAGAAATCCACACAAATGAAGGGAGAACATACAATTCCATCCAGACTGCACCCCAGGAATTGAACCCAGGACCCCAGCTCTGTGAACCACAGTGCCAGCTCATTGCTATAGTCACTATAATTAATGTCAAAACTCATTTGCAAATGAGCAGCCTGGGATCCAAAAGGATCAAGACAAGGATCCAAACAAAGCACTATCCCAAAGCTTGGCTTTGTACCGTATATAATACAGGGCTTGATGCAGAAGGCAGATAATCAAAGTCCATGCAATAATTGCTAAGGGAAAGTGACTTTGTGTTCTTGGAGGGAAGTCACTCAACATGGAGCTGTGTTAGTGAAATGATTGTTCTGATGTACGGCTGATGTCCAAACACTGAAAACATGATTGTGTATGCAATCGCACTCCTGAGCTCCATTGGGTATGGTTAAAATAACTTTTTATAGTTCATCACATTCAAAGTGTGTGTACTTGATGAAAGTGTAACACGCATTTGGAGGAGTTATTCAGGATTTTCTTTCATTCAACTATTTCAAGACCCATTATTTTCAGATGTTGTAGTATACGTGAATAATGAAAGGCCTTCATATTACACAATGTAGGAATGTCTTCGCAGGTGTGAAGAATAAAAGATTAATTCAGCTCACTTTGGGGAGTTTCACAATGGCCCTCCTTATAGAAATGTGGGTTTGATTAAAGGAGTGAAGAAAAAGCACTGAATAATATTTGCTTCTGTAAACGTAATCATCTCAAAATATGGTTGAAGAAATTGAAGAAGGTTAAACATAATCCAAAACGTATAAGGTCAATTTAAGTACAACCAGAATTCTAGTGTTTATGCAATTCATCTGTGGGTTGATATGAAATATGGCCGTACTTAAACTAAACGAGGTTATCGAGAGCATATTCCGAATACGGCTTTGGCCAGTTGTACTGTGAACTGCGAGGACCGTATCTTATCCTGAACTGGCTGTGCGAATACCGTCCTCTGCTGGCAGAAGGAATAGATTACAACGGCACTGTATTGGCGATTAGTCCTATTGCTAGAATATTGAAACAACAAGGAGTCCGCGGAGTCAAGCAATGCTGAATAAACAAGTACCTGAAATTCAATAGGATTTTGTGTATTGATTACAAATAGGTGTGGAATTCTCATGTACAGTGGTATTCATGGATTCCTTACACAAGCAGCAGTTGTTATGATGCTTTCGTAATCTGAATATAAATCTGTTATCTACTTAAAACTGTAATTATTGAATAGATTAATGTCTTTGAAATGCTTCATTAACTGGGCAGTTTCCATGGTTGGAAATGTTTTTATTTTGATTGCTGATTGCTAGATACTGTATGTTTAATAGGCATGCTGTTAATATTTTCTACAAGAGCCAAATAAGACAGTTATGCTGTAGTAAGTTCTATATAAGTTATATAACATAAGTTATATTTTGTTCTGAGGTCAATTTGAATCTCATACTAAATAACTGGTGTCCTTTTATCTGAGAAACACTACCTGATTGATCACCTGATGCCTAGAAATTAGCATGCACAGTAGCCCAGCGTTTAGCATTGCTAGCTCACAGTGCTGAGGCCCTGGGTACACTTCTGGACCTGGGGTGCTATCTGTATGGAGCTTGTATGTTCTCCCCATGTTTGCATGAGTTTGCTTTGGGTGCTCCGGCTTCCTCCCACACTTCAAAGAACTACTGGTAGGTTAATTGGCTTCTGGGATAATTGGTGAGTGTCTGTGTCTTCCCTGCATTGGACTACCATCCAGTCCCAGGTATCTCCTGCTTATTACTTTCTGAGGCTCTGGCTCCCCCGTGCCCCGCGACCCCCTGACCCCCTGACCCTGAATTGGATGAAGCGGTTAGAAAATGGGTGGTTTCTGTTATGCTCTGGTCATGCTCTGCCATAGCAACAACTTGTAAAAAATGCAGATGCTAGGATTTAACTCAAAGAAGGAGCTCAGATCACTGTGTTGGCATCACTGTACAGGTGTCCGGTGTGTTTTAGAACATATGTTAAAATCTTATTTACTAACTTCTAGACTTTTTACCCCCCATATCAGTCTGCAGGTGCACAGTGGTCTGTGGACACCCTCCTTGCTCTGTCGTAAAACAGGAAATAAAAAGCAACTGGTTTTGACTTTAATGCACTGAGACTGTGGAACTCACAGAACTCTCTTGTCAGAAAGGCAGCTTCTAACAGCTTTTAAGTGAAGACTAAGAACACTTTTCTATTTTATTAAAATAGATTATATATGTTTTGTTTAAATATATGTTATAAATGTTAAAACGACAGCTCGTATAAGCTTGTATTTTTACCTTTCGATCATTTTTAGAATTGCTTTGAGTTGCTTTTACCATGATAAACAGTACAAAATATGAGGTGTTGAACTTGTCTAAAGTTTTAAAGCGCTTTATGACGTAAAGTGTGATGACAGTCCTTGGCGGTCTATGTAACAATTCTTCTTGAAGTAGGTCATCGGGCCAACAGTATACAAACATTACAGCTCAAGTGCTTTTGTATCTGAACGCTTTTAGGTAAGTTATTTAGCAGCTGCGGTATTAATAATGATTTTAATGGCAAATTCAATTGCAGGTAAAATAAAAATGGCGGATAACTTTCTTTCTAGCTTCGTGAAGCGGTCGCGCTATATTATACATATATACCATAATAAGAAACATAATATGTACAGTAGAATTTTTCACTTTAAGCTGGCATTATCCAGAACCGGGTCAGGGCCCGGACCCGGACCGTGCAGTGTGGTCCGCCGGCCTTCTAAAGATGTTTAGGAGATCGAGGCGCCCTTGGATTTGATTAGAAACTTGCATAATTTCTTAACTTGACCCCATTATCTTAAAAAAAACGGCCAGGCCAAGACCAAAGCATGAAGGCTGCGAGGATCGGGGGACTCTCATTTTTGGTCACAGCGTACAGTAGTAGATCAGTAACCTCTGTTTATCGTGATAACCTTTAATTATTTTCCAGTACTTTTTTAAATGATAAAACACATTGTCTCGCCAGTTTTGCTAAAGATACGGTTTTAGTGTTTACGCATAAATTTGTAAGCCGTAGGTTTAAATCTCGTGGTCTTATTTTCTGCATTTTCATCGTAAGGGAAGGCGCTCGTTTGCGATTTACGCGCTGAATATTGTAAGCAGAGGAGCCTTAAGGCACAGCCTCGCCTTAACACCATCGTTTGCATTGTCATTGTCATCCAGAAAAGCAGTCGTAAGAAAATGAATCTGTGGCGGCTCCGAACATTAAAAAAACTATATCTAGACTGCAAATACATCCCAATCTTACTATCAACACGTTTTAAGACCCGGTATACAAGCTAAGAGAGAAATATTGGAAATCCCATCTGAAGTAGCCCTCGTCTCACCTTCGGAGCTGTGAGCGATGGGGATCATAATTAAAAGGGGTACAGTTACTTTGAAAATGTGTATGTGATACTTAAATTTAAATAAAATAAAAAGATAAATTATATAACACAGACTGCTATCTATGTCCATGTGTTTAAGACGTATGAATCGGTTTTAAAACAGGCACACCCCTTTACTTCTCACAAATCCAACTGGAGTCTCAGTCCGTCGTCGCGATGAATTAGGAGCTCAGATGTAGGCTAAGTGATTGCAATTTACTTATTTAAAAGAACCACTTCAAATCAAAAGGGAGACATTTTGTAATGGTAGTTATCGTATTATAGTATACGATAACTGTATACGTAGTATACGTAATTGTAGATATACAGTACATAAAGGGTATGAATAGGTGTGAGCTTTTACTGTATATTTAATATTTTATCTGACCCACTTGTAGAAACCGCCTACTCAGATTTATTTAAGTGGTCTGCCACCATAAAGACAGAAAAATATAATGACACCCTGTTACATTAACTGTAAAATAAACGCCGTAACTGCGGCCATATGAAAATTTGGATAAAGATTATACAAACATCCTAAGGAGCTCTATGACATATGAGCGTCGTAATAATGGTTGGTGACCTGACGTAACAGTGCTCCCTGAATTACGTGATCTGTATATACCCAAATACAGATATATCACATAGGGAGATGCAGTCAAACATTGCATTGCTATCGTCGTGGTGAACTATTTCTCCGCTGTTTAAAACTTGTTTGGTAAGTGTCATCAAATATGCTTGTCAATTTGTAGCGAAATCGATATACTGTATCATAATCCTTTAGCTATCTATAATGTAGTGAAACGGCTAATTAATATTGATAAATTCCCTTATTCACAGTGACTTTTGCTCAAACCCCTGTTGCGTAATGGGTTAATTTTATATAAAAAAACATTTATATCATAGATATAATACAAGCTTTGAAATGAAATAGCACATTTCCAGGTTTCAGTTAAACATTTTTAAAAAAGCTCATGACTTTAAGCATTCTGAACATTGAGAATGTTATTTGGGAAACAAATGTTTATTATAATGTTTATGTTTAGGATCTGTCTCCTACTGAGTCAGCATGCAGCATTCAACACCATTAGGTTTAATATTAAAACGTTGTGTATTTCCTGAATTGTTTTTTTTTATTCTTTTCTATTAGACCATACTAGACTGTGCAGGATATCATTTATTTGCCATTTTTGCCTTTTCCAGATACCTGGGAAACAAAGCTCATATCTCATTTGCCAATGGAGCCCAGTCCTAAGCCTGGTGCTCTGTCCCCCTCCCCGAAGGACACAGACTCGAATCGACCCGCGCCCTTAAGGCAACAGGATCTGATCTCCACGTACTGCCCGCCTCCCAAGATACAGCTTCTGAAGGACACCTTCCAAGAGAAACTGATGCAGGAAAAGGAGAAAAAAATGATCGCCATGTACAATCAGCGGCAGGAGGCAGCTCTACAGAAGATGAGAAAATGTTTCCAATATGTCAAATACGCTGCGGAGAAGAAGATGGGGAACAGCTATCGCTTCCAAGCCCAACAGGGCCCCGAGAAGAACATTGTGGGGTATGATCGGTCTTACCCCCTGAAGCCTATGGGTAACAGGAAAGTCTCCGGCCCTGGTGAGGTTCGGGCTGTGGACCGCCCGGACGCACAGAGTGATTCCTTGTTTGCCCCCACCCCGCCTCAGGATGGTCATGAGAGGCCCTGCGAGAGGCAGGGCAGGAGGGGCTCAAGAGTACGCAAACCTAAGGACAGGACTGTCCTCCCCATGGTGGCGACCCCTCCAGGGCAATGCCCTTCTCATGCCAATGGGAAGGAGCACTTTCAGTTGCAAGAGGAGCTACGAAAAGTGGCCGAGGCAGAGGCCGCGCTGAAGGAGGAGCATCGCCGGAGGGAGGCCAGCCTGCAGGATGAGATGCGCCGGAAGGAGGCCATGATGAAGGACGAGATTCGCCAGAAGGAGGCCATGATGCAGGCGAAGCTCTTCAGAGCTCAGGAGGAGCTGAGGATGGTTCCGAGAGAGATGGAAGACTCCAGAGAGGTGGCCGGAAGGGAAAATAGAGGCGAGGCAGAGCGAGCTTTGCCCCAGAGGACCATGGGCCAACCACCGCTCTAAGGCCGTGCCTCTTCTGACCTGCAGAATGGAGAAGCAAAAAGCCTTCACTCCAAGGAAAGCCCTTCCTATCAGAGGAGACAACCTTGATTATGGTTCTCCAATGGAAGATGGCGGATGCGCAGAATCGCACTTTCCCTCTGCGCTTTCCCATCAGGAGAGACGTCAAGTGAGCCCTTGCAGCCGTGGGCTAGAAGACGTCCCCTGTGGAAGGAGAAAGTATCTCAAGAAAGCAAGGCTCCCTGAAAGCGACGTGTCAGTGGCACAGGCCGCGCAGGGCCACTTCAGAAATAACACCACATGTCTGGATGAACAAACTCTGTCAGTGGAAAACAGATATTTGTCCCCTAGAAGTCTGATCTGCCCTACCGCTGAGCAATTTCCATATGAGAATAGCCAGAGTGGAAACCCTCAGCTGGTGCCCTGTGAACTGTGTCACGGGAAGTTTGCTGTAGAGAGGCTGGAGAAACACAGCAAGATCTGCAAGAAGCTTCAGAATTCAAAGAGGAAGGTTTTTGACTCTTTCAAGCACAGGGCCAAGGGAACAGAACTGGAGACATACATCCATAAGAAGAAGGTTAAACCGCCAATCGTGGTAAGGGCTATCCTTAAACTCTTTCCAAGCTTCCCTTTTTTTCTCCTAGAGTCAGACTCAGCTTATAAATCAATGTAGACAATAAATAAGTGTTTTATGAAGTACTCTTCTGAAAAACTGCCGCAAAGGCACATTTGCCAGACAGAATAAATGTGTCTTAGTGACTTCTGAATTCTGTTGTAAAAATCTACATATCAAGCAAATAGCACTCACAGGAAACAAAACCATAACTACGTAAATTGTACTCTCTACCCAATAAACTGAAAGGTGGCCCCAGAAAGCTACGTTATTACTGTATTGATATTTTCTTGCCTTGTGAATGGTTTGCGACCAGACTGTGTACGCAGTGCTAGTCTGGACTTTTTCTGGAAGCTGTTTTATTGGTTTCATTTCCTGTTCCCAGCTGAGAAAGAACAACTGGAGGCAGAAGCACGAGGATTTCATTCGGAGCATCAAACAGGCCAGGGAGGTGCAGCAGGTGATCACGCAAGGAGGGAAAGTTGTGAACCTGCCCCAGCCCCCCGCGAATCCAAACCCCGACTACGTGCCCTGCCCTCACTGCGGCCGGCGCTTTGCCCCCAGGCCGGCACAGAGGCACTTCCCCAAGTGTCAGCACATCAGGAGCCGCCCTCCTCCTCCTCCTCGCAGATGAAAACTGATGTGAAGAAGAGCAAAAGAGTCATGATCTTGGCTCACGACTCACGTCCTGCTTTTTCTTTTTAGAAACACATTTAGCACAGTTCATCCGTATGATGATGAAAAAAAAATGTTACCTTATTTTAATTAAATGATTTTTTTTTGGTGGACTGGTGTTTGCGTAGCTGTGGTTATTTCAGTTTTTCTCTTATCATTCATACACCTTGACCTCCTAAAAATAATTTTTCAACCTGGAACGTACAATTAGCAGGCAATAGAACAGGTCACATTGGTCTTGGAACCATCAAAAAGCAGTATTCACACATTCTCGGCATCAATTTTCCTTAAAAACAACTGAAAAAGCAAGGTAAAGAGTGATTGATTTTTTTAATGAAAGTTATTTGATTTAATTTATTTAATTTTCATAATATTTGAAATATGTTGGGATTAATGTGACTCAATATTATCTGCAGCTCTTACACTCCAGGCACCTGATAAAGTGGAACGCAGTGTCTTTGCCTTACATGGCGCTCAGCTCTTCCTCAATCCCAGCAGAAGCACCAGCAGAAGCAGCAGCCTCCGGGTCCTGCCTCATGCACAGCTTAAAATGCAACACCAAGTAATACAACAAACAACAGGGAAAACCATTCACGATCAGACACATCCGTTGATTGCTGGCTCTCAGTAAAGGGACATTGCATCATTACATCACAAAATAGACTACATTTCAAGGTTAAAGAATTACCATGTTCTGCGATTCAGAACGAGGCAGCAAAACTTCCTATAATCTGTTGTGGCCCTATGACATTGTAAAGGAGCAGGCTTGTGAATACATCTCGTTTAATCCAATGGAAATATAACTCTCAACTTTTTTACGTTTTTGCCAATAAATAATACTACATTGTTAACTCTGCATAAAGAACCTTGGAATGGAACGTTTTTTGCAGTGAAATGTTTGCTGCATAACCTATACCCTTTCTCTCCTACATCACATTGCATTAGTCATTACAGTGATTAGTGAGCAGGAAGGGCTGCATCACATCGCAATTTGTGTGGAACTTGAATGCGAATTTGTTACAACATGGCGTAACTTACAGTCCTTTCACAAAATTCATGATTTTGTGCTCAATTTTGAGTTTGTAAAGTTTTTCTATAATGTCAATGATTTTATTTTGTGACTGAAATTAAATAATTTTGTGTCTGCAAAATTGGGACTGTAGTTCCACCTTAACCTACTAGTACTGTATGTCTTTGGACTGTGGGAAGAAACTGGAGCACCTGGAAGAAATCCACACAAATGAAGGGAGAACATACAATTCCATCCAGACTGCACCCCAGGAATTGAACCCAGGACCCCAGATCTGTGAACCACAGTGCCAGCTCATTGCTATAGTCACTATAATTAATGTCAAAACTCATTTGCAAATGAGCAGCCTGGGATCCAAAAGGATCAAGACAAGGATCCAAACAAAGCACTATCCCAAAGCTTGGCTTTGTACCATATATAATACAGGGCTTGATGCAGAAGGCAGATAATCAAAGTCCATGCAATAATTGCTAAGGGAAAGTGACTTTGTGTTCTTGGAGGGAAGTCACTCAACACGGAGCTGTGTTAGTGAAATGATTGTTCTGATGTACGGCTGATGTCCAAACACTGAAAACATGATTGTGTATGCAATCGCACTCCTGAGCTCCATTGGGTATGGTTAAAATAACTTTTTATAGTTCATCACATTCAAAGTGTGTGTACTTGATGAAAGTGTAACACGCATTTGGAGGAGTTATTCAGGATTTTCTTTCATTCAACTATTTCAAGACCCATTATTTTCAGATGTTGTAGTATACGTGAATAATGAAAGGCCTTCATATTACACAATGAAGGAATGACTTCGCAGGTGTGAAGAATGAAAGATTAATTCAGCTCACTTTGGGGAGTTTCACAATGGCCCTCCTTATAGAAATGTGGGTTTGATTAAAGGAGTGAAGAAAAAGCACTGAATAATATTTGCTTCTGTAAACGTAATCATCTCAAAATATGGTTGAAGAAATTGAAGAAGGTTAAACATAATCCAAAACGTATAAGGTCAATTTAAGTACAACCAGAATTCTAGTGTTTATGCAATGCATCTGTGGGTTGATATGAAATATGGCCGTACTTAAACTAAACGAGGTTATCGAGAGCATATTCCGAATACGGCTTTGGCCAGTTGTACTGTGAACTGCGAGGACCGTATCTTATCCTGAACTGGCTGTGCGAATACCGTCCTCTGCTGGCAGAAGGAATAGATTACAACGGCAATGTATTGGCGATTAGTCCTATTGCTAGAATATTGAAACAACAAGGAGTCCGCGGAGTCAAGCAATGCTGAATAAACAAGTACCTGAAATTCAATAGGATTTTGTGTATTGATTACAAATAGGTGTGGAATTCTCATGTACAGTGGTATTCATGGATTCCTTACACAAGCAGCAGTTGTTATGATGCTTTCGTAATCTGAATATAAATCTGTTATCTACTTAAAACTGTAATTATTGAATAGATTAATGTCTTTGAAATGCTTCATTAACTGGGCAGTTTCCATGTTTGGAAATGTTTTTATTTTGATTGCTGATTGCTAGATACTGTATGTTTAATAGGCATACTGTTAATATTTTCTACAAATAAGACAGTTATGCTGTAGTAAGTTCTATATAAGTTATATAACATAAGTTATATTTTGTTCTGAGGTCAATTTGAATCTCATACTAAATAACTGGTGTCCTTTTATCTGAGAAACACTACCTGATTGATCACCTGATGCCTAGAAATTAGCATGCACAGTAGCCCAGCGTTTAGCATTGCTAGCTCACAGTGCTGAGGCCCTGGGTACACTTCTGGACCTGGGGTGCTATCTGTATGGAGCTTGTATGTTCTCCCCATGTTTGCATGAGTTTGCTTTGGGTGCTCCGGCTTCCTCCCACACTTCAAAGAACTACTGGTAGGTTAATTGGCTTCTGGGATAATTGGTGAGTGTCTGTGTCTTCCCTGCATTGGACTACCATCCAGTCCCAGGTATCTCCTGCTTATTACTTTCTGAGGCTCTGGCTCCCCCGTGCCCCGCGACCCCCTGACCCCCTGACCCTGAATTGGATGAAGCGGTTAGAAAATGGGTGGTTTCTGTTATGCTCTGGTCATGCTCTGCCATAGCAACAACTTGTAAAAAATGCAGATGCTAGGATTTAACTCAAAGAAGGAGCTCAGATCACTGTGTTGGCATCACTCTACAGGTGTCCGGTGTGTTTTAGAACATATGTTAAAATCTTATTTACTAACTTCTAGACTTTTTACCCCCCATATCAGTCTGCAGGTGCACAGTGGTCTGTGGACACCCTCCTTGCTCTGTCGTAAAACAGGAAATAAAAAGCAACTGGTTTTGACTTTAATGCACTGAGACTGTGGAACTCACAGAACTCTCTTGTCAGAAAGGCAGCTTCTAACAGCTTTTAAGTGAAGACTAAGAACACTTTTCTATTTTATTAAAATAGATTATATATGTTTTGTTTAAATATATGTTATAAATGTTAAAACGACAGCTCGTATAAGCTTGTATTTTTACCTTTCGATCATTTTTAGAATTGCTTTGAGTTGCTTTTACCATGATAAACAGTACAAAATATGAGGTGTTGAACTTGTCTAAAGTTTTAAAGCGCTTTATGACGTAAAGTGTGATGACAGTCCTTGGCGGTCTATGTAACAATTCTTCTTGAAGTAGGTCATCGGGCCAACAGTATACAAACATTACAGCTCAAGTGCTTTTGTATCTGAACGCTTTTAGGTAAGTTATTTAGCAGCTGCGGTATTAATAATGATTTTAATGGCAAATTCAATTGCAGGTAAAATAAAAATGGCGGATAACTTTCTTTCTAGCTTCGTGAAGCGGTCGCGCTATATTATACATATATACCATAATAAGAAACATAATATGTACAGTAGAATTTTTCACTTTAAGCTGGCATTATCCAGAACCGGGTCAGGGCCCGGACCCGGACCGTGCAGTGTGGTCCGTCGGCCTTCTAAAGATGTTTAGGAGATCGAGGCGCCCTTGGATTTGATTAGAAACTTGCATAATTTCTTAACTTGACCCCATTATCTTAAAAAAAACGGCCAGGCCAAGACCAAAGCATGAAGGCTGCGAGGATCGGGGGACTCTCATTTTTGGTCACAGCGTACAGTAGTAGATCAGTAACCTCTGTTTATCGTGATAACCTTTAATTATTTTCCAGTACTTTTTTAAATGATAAAACACATTGTCTCGCCAGTTTTGCTAAAGATACGGTTTTAGTGTTTACGCATAAATTTGTAAGCCGTAGGTTTAAATCTCGTGGTCTTATTTTCTGCATTTTCATCGTAAGGGAAGGCGCTCGTTTGCGATTTACGCGCTGAATATTGTAAGCAGAGGAGCCTTAAGGCACAGCCTCGCCTTAACACCATCGTTTGCATTGTCATTGTCATCCAGAAAAGCAGTCGTAAGAAAATGAATCTGTGGCGGCTCCGAACATTAAAAAAAATATATCTAGACTGCAAATACATCCCAATCTTACTATCAACACGTTTTAAGACCCCTCTCCTTTCCACCGGTATACAAGCTAAGAGAGAAATATTGGAAATCCCATCTGAAGTAGCCCTCGTCTCACCTTCGGAGCTGTGAGCGATGGGGATCATAATTAAAAGGGGTACAGTTACTTTGAAAATGTGTATGTGATACTTAAATTTAAATAAAATAAAAAGATAAATTATATAACACAGACTGCTATCTATGTCCATGTGTTTAAGACGTATGAATCGGTTTTAAAACAGGCACACCCCTTCTCACAAATCCGACTGGAGTCTCAGTCCGTCGTCGCGATGAATTAGGAGCTCAGATGTAGGCTAAGTGATTGCAATTTACTTATTTAAAAGAACCACTTCAAATCAAAAGGGAGACATTTTGTAATGGTAGTTATCGTATTATAGTATACGATAACTGTATACGTAGTATACGTAATTGTAGATATTGTAACGCAACGGGGGCTCAGGCGGGCGCCCTTGCCCCATTTGGTCGGCCCCTGCACCCTCCGGGGCTCGAACCCGGGACTTCCGCGTCTCTCTGCAGCGACCCAGCCCCGTGAGCTAAAGAGAGATCTCTCCACAGCCCAGTAGCTGTGGTCCTGCTATCACAGGGAAGGGCTGTGACGTCACCCGCTCTGGTACGCCGGCTGTTACACACAGTGCTTGTCGGCCGTAAGCGTTACACTCTCCCCCGCTTAAATCGCCGTCCCCGGCGAAGGGCTATCCCGCCCCACTTCTGACACCAATGTAACGCAACGGGGGCTCAGGCGGGCGCCCTTGCCGCATCTGGTCGGCCCCATCCCGACTGGAGGCTCGAACCCGGGACTTCCGCGTCTCTCTGCAGTGACCTAGCCCCGTGAGCTAAAGAGAGATCTCTCTTTACCATCTCTTTACCGAGAGATGGAGGGCAGGTCCGGCGAAGGCCGAGGGACGCGGGCTTGCCGGAGCCGGGGGAACAAGAGGCAGCGGCGGCGGCGGCGGCGTCAGTCGCCGGGGCAGACCAGGCCTGCGAGCCGGGGAGCGAGCGTGCCGGATCCTGCCCCTGAGTCGGCCGGGGGGCCAGACAAGGCGGCGGCGGGGGCCGAGCGTTGCGTGGAAGCGAAGCGTGCCGTTGAGGACCTCTTCCAGCGGAGCTGCGAGGGCCTCGATCAGGACCAGCGGCAGCGGCTCCAGGAGCTACTCGCCCAGAACGAAGACCTCTTTGCGGCGAGGGATGAGGACTGCACCCGCACTGCCCTGGTCCAACACGAGATCAACACCGGCGACGCTCGGCCCATCCGCATCCCACCAGGACGCATGGTCCACGCCAAGCGGACCGCCGCCGAGGAAAAGATCCGGGAGATGGCCGCAGCGGGGGTGATTGAGCCCTCCGCGAGCCCGTGGTCGGCGCCAGCCGTTCTGGTTAAAAAAAAAGACGGCTCGTGGAGGTTCTGCGTCAACTACCGCAAGCTGAATGAGGTCACCCGGAAAGATTCCTACCCCTGCCGAGGATAGATGACGCCCTGGACTACATCACCGGGTCGACCTGGTTCAGCTCCCTGGACCTCCGCTGCTGCTACTGGCAGGTACCGCTTGCTCCCGATGCTCGCCCGAAGACGGCCTTTTCCATCGGCCAGGGCCTCTGGCAGTTTACTGTCATGCCTTTTGGCCTGTGCAATGCCCCAGCGACGTTCGAGAGGCTGATGGAGAGGGTGCTGGCATCGGTCCCGCGGAACCAGTGCGTGTTATATCTGGACGATCTGCTGGTTCATGCACGGAGTTTCGACCAGGCCTTGACGAACCTCCAGGCGGTGCTGGCCTGCATCCGCCGTGCTGGCCTGAGGCTCAACCCCCGCAAGTGCGAGCTCCTGCGGCGGGAGGTGACCTTCCTGGGACATGTTGTTGGACCGCGAGGGGTGGCTACGGACCCAGGTAAGGTCGCCGCAGTGAGGGGCTGGCCGACTCCACGCACCGTCGCGGAGCTCCGCAGCTTTCTGGGGTTGGCCTCGTACTATCGGAGGTTCGTCCGGGACTTTGCCAGCATCGCCGCCCCGCTGCACCGCCTCACCGACAAGGGCCGCCGTTTTGACTGGGACTCGGGCTGTGAGACTGCCTTTGGCCGGTTGCGCGAAGCTCTGGTGGGGGCCCCCGTGCTGGCCTACCCCGACCCGCGGTTGCCGTATATTCTCGACACCGACGCGAGTGACTCGGGGGTGGGGGCGGTGTTGGCGCAGGAGGGGCCGGATGGGGAGCGCGTAGTGGCCTACTATAGTCGGGCTCTGACTAGGCCTGAGCGGAACTACTGCGTGACCCGTCGCGAGCTGCTGGCGGTGATGGCGGCGGTCCACCATTTCAGGCCGTACCTGTTCGGGACCCGGTTCCGGTTGAGGACCGACCATGCGTCCCTCACCTGGCTGCTCCACTTTAAGGAGCCAGAGGGACAGATGGCGCGATGGATAGAGATCCTGCAGGAGTACGACTTCACTGTCGTGCACCGTGCGGGGTCTCGCCATCTCAATGCCGACGCTCTCTCGCGGCGCCCCTGCGAGGCCGCGGACTGCCATCACTGCGCCCGGCGGGAGCAGCGTGAGGAGGCTGTCCGCACCGTGGCGGGGGTGAGCGCCGCGGCCACGGCCCGGGAGGGGCCGCTGGGGGTGGGCCTGCCAGACCTGGCGCAGCGTCAGGCAGCTGATCCTGACGTGGGCCCGGTGCTCCGCTGGAGGGCAGCAGGAGTGCGGCCTACACGAGAGGAGCTCGCCCCGCACCCGAAGTCCGTCAAGGCCCTCTGCGCCCTGTGGGAGGCCTTGGAGGTAAAGGACGGGGTGCTGCGCCGGGGGTGGCGGGTACCCTCCAGTGGCGAGGTACGGTGGCAGCTGGTGGTGCCTCGGTCGCTCCGCGGGGAGGTGCTCCGAGCGGTGCACGGCCAACCGGGTGTGGGGCACTTCGGCGGTAAAAAAACCCTGCAGCGTCTCCGAGGCCATTTTTATTGGGGTCTTTGCCACCGGGACGTGGAGTGGTACTGCCGAACGTGTGCGGTGTGCGTGGCGCAGAAGGGTCCCCCCGAGCGCTCTCGGGCCCCCCTCCAACAACACCAGGTGGGGGCTCCTATGGAGCGGGTGGGAGTGGACGTTTTGGGCCCGTTTCCGCGCACCGAGGCCGGGAACCGCTACGTCTTGGTGGCTATGGATTACTTTACGAAGTGGCCGGAGGCCTACGCCCTCCCGGACCAGAGTGCCCCCACGGTGGCCGATGCACTGCTGGAGGGGATGTTTGCCAGGCTGGGGGTGCCGGAGGAGTTACACAGTGACCAGGGGCGTAACTTCGAGTCCCAGGTCTTCGCCAGAGTGTGCCAGCGCCTGGGGATTACTAAGACGCGGACCACCCCGCTGCATCCCCAGAGCGACGGGTTGGTAGAGCGGTTTAATCGGACGCTCGCCACCCAGCTGGCCACCCTGGTGTCCCGGCACCAACGGGACTGGGACCGCCACCTCCCCCTTGCGCTCTGGGCGTATCGGACCGCGGTCCAGGAATCCACCGGGTGCACCCCGGCCTCGCTCATGCTGGGCCGGGAAATGCGAACACCGGTGGACCTGGTCTTCGGCCCGCCGCCCGGAGACGGGTCGGCACCGCCGGCTGGACCGGACTACGAGTGGGACCTGCGGCAGCGGATGCAGCGGGTGCACAGCTTTGCACGGACCCACCTGACACAGGCGGGGGTCCGGCAGAAGCGGTACTACGACCTGCGCTGCAGGGGGCCTGCCTTCCAGCCCGGGGACTCGGTTTGGGTGTACAACCCGCAGCGCCGCAAAGGCCTCAGTCCTAAGCTGGCGCCGTCGTGGGAGGGGCCCGCTGAGGTACTCGGGGTGGTGGGCGAGGTCTGCTACCGTGTCCGGTTGCGAACACGGGGGAGAGTGGTGGTCCTGCACCGAGACCGCCTGGCCCCCTACCGGGCCCGGGAGGAGGAGCCGTGTGGGGAGGCTCCAGAGGAGCAGCCGGGGCCGGAGCCGGCCGATAGTGGGGCGTCCGTGGATCGCCAGCCGTCACCGCGGCGCAGCGGCCGCTCACGCAGGGTTCCGCAGCAGTTGGCCGAATACGAGTACAGCCTGAGGGGGGTGTTCGACGTCGGCGAAACGCCAGACGCTTCAGGAGGGGGCAGTGTAATGCCCTCGCCTGGTGGTGAGGAGGAAGCGCCCCTAGGCGCTCGTAGTACCGCTGGGCATGCTGGGAGTGGTAGCCGGGAAGAGTCTGAGGGTCAGCACGATGACCAGCGGCTGACCCTACCTGTGTAAATAATGTCCTAGTAATTCTAGTGCCCTGTGTAGTCCTGTAAAAGTAGAGTGTGTTGTTAGGTAATTACCACCCTAAATGTGTGTACGTGTTCGTCAGTCTCCTCATGTGTGTGTAGATCCTGTGTTTGGTTTTGGTGTGGTTGTAAAATAAAGCCAGTGCTTGGTTAATCGCGTCTCCACTGTTCTTTAGTTCTGAAAAAGAACCTGCAAAACGCTACAATATACAGTACATAAAGGGTATGAATAGGTGTGAGCTTTTACTGTATATTTAATATTTTATCTGACCCACTTGTAGAAACCGCCTACTCAGATTTATTTAAGTGGTCTGCCACCATAAAGACAGAAAAATATAATGACACCCTGTTACATTAACTGTAAAATAAACGCCGTAACTGCGGCCATATGAAAATTTGGATAAAGATTATACAAACATCCTAAGGAGCTCTATGACATATGAGCGTCGTAATAATGGTTGGTGACCTGACGTAACAGTGCTCCCTGAATTACGTGATCTGTATATACCCAAATACAGATATATCACATAGGGAGATGCAGTCAAACATTGCATTGCTATCGTCGTGGTGAACTATTTCTCCGCTGTTTAAAACTTGTTTGGTAAGTGTCATCAAATATGCTTGTCAATTTGTAGCGAAATCGATATACTGTATCATAATCCTTTAGCTATCTATAATGTAGTGAAACGGCTAATTAATATTGATAAATTCCCTTATTCACAGTGACTTTTGCTCAAACCCCTGTTGCGTAATGGGTTAATTTTATATAAAAAAACATTTATATCATAGATATAATACAAGCTTTGAAATGAAATAGCACATTTCCAGGTTTCAGTTAAACATTTTTAAAAAAGCTCATGACTTTAAGCATTCTGAACATTGAGAATGTTATTTGGGAAACAAATGTTTATTATAATGTTTATGTTTAGGATCTGTCTCCTACTGAGTCAGCATGCAGCATTCAACACCATTAGGTTTAATATTAAAACGTTGTGTATTTCCTGAATTGTTTTTTTTTATTCTTTTCTATTAGACCATACTAGACTGTGCAGGATATCATTTATTTGCCATTTTTGCCTTTTCCAGATACCTGGGAAACAAAGCTCATATCTCATTTGCCAATGGAGCCCAGTCCTAAGCCTGGTGCTCTGTCCCCCTCCCCGAAGGACACAGACTCGAATCGACCCGCGCCCTTAAGGCAACAGGATCTGATCTCCACGTACTGCCCGCCTCCCAAGATACAGCTTCTGAAGGACACCTTCCAAGAGAAACTGATGCAGGAAAAGGAGAAAAAAATGATCGCCATGTACAATCAGCGGCAGGAGGCAGCTCTACAGAAGATGAGAAAATGTTTCCAATATGTCAAATACGCTGCGGAGAAGAAGATGGGGAACAGCTATCGCTTCCAAGCCCAACAGGGCCCCGAGAAGAACATTGTGGGGTATGATCGGTCTTACCCCCTGAAGCCTATGGGTAACAGGAAAGTCTCCGGCCCTGGTGAGGTTCGGGCTGTGGACCGCCCGGACGCACAGAGTGATTCCTTGTTTGCCCCCACCCCGCCTCAGGATGGTCATGAGAGGCCCTGCGAGAGGCAGGGCAGGAGGGGCTCAAGAGTACGCAAACCTAAGGACAGGACTGTCCTCCCCATGGTGGCGACCCCTCCAGGGCAATGCCCTTCTCATGCCAATGGGAAGGAGCACTTTCAGTTGCAAGAGGAGCTACGAAAAGTGGCCGAGGCAGAGGCCGCGCTGAAGGAGGAGCATCGCCGGAGGGAGGCCAGCCTGCAGGATGAGATGCGCCGGAAGGAGGCCATGATGAAGGACGAGATTCGCCAGAAGGAGGCCATGATGCAGGCGAAGCTCTTCAGAGCTCAGGAGGAGCTGAGGATGGTTCCGAGAGAGATGGAAGACTCCAGAGAGGTGGCCGGAAGGGAAAATAGAGGCGAGGCAGAGCGAGCTTTGCCCCAGAGGACCATGGGCCAACCACCGCTCTAAGGCCGTGCCTCTTCTGACCTGCAGAATGGAGAAGCAAAAAGCCTTCACTCCAAGGAAAGCCCTTCCTATCAGAGGAGACAACCTTGATTATGGTTCTCCAATGGAAGATGGCGGATGCGCAGAATCGCACTTTCCCTCTGCGCTTTCCCATCAGGAGAGACGTCAAGTGAGCCCTTGCAGCCGTGGGCTAGAAGACGTCCCCTGTGGAAGGAGAAAGTATCTCAAGAAAGCAAGGCTCCCTGAAAGCGACGTGTCAGCGGCACAGGCCGCGCAGGGCCACTTCAGAAATAACACCACATGTCTGGATGAACAAACTCTGTCAGTGGAAAACAGATATTTGTCCCCTACAAGTCTGATGTGCCCTACCGCTGAGCAATTTCCATATGAGAATAGCCAGAGTGGAAACCCTCAGCTGGTGCCCTGTGAACTGTGTCACGGGAAGTTTGCTGTAGAGAGGCTGGAGAAACACAGCAAGATCTGCAAGAAGCTTCAGAATTCAAAGAGGAAGGTTTTTGACTCTTTCAAGCACAGGGCCAAGGGAACAGAACTGGAGACATACATCCATAAGAAGAAGGTTAAACCGCCAATCGTGGTAAGGGCTATCCTTAAACTCTTTCCAAGCTTCCCTTTTTTTCTCCTAGAGTCAGACTCAGCTTATAAATCAATGTAAACAATAAATAAGTGTTTTATGAAGTACTCTTCTGAAAAACTGCCGCAAAGGCACATTTGCCAGACAGAATAAATGTGTCTTAGTGACTTCTGAATTCTGTTGTAAAAATCTACATATCAAGCAAATAGCACTCACAGGAAACAAAACCATAACTACGTAAATTGTACTCTCTACCCAATGACCTGAAAGGTAGCCCCAGAAAGCTACGTTATTACTGTATTGATATTTTCTTGCCTTGTGAATGGTTTGCGACCAGACTGTGTACGCAGTGCTAGTCTGGACTTTTTCTGGAAGCTGTTTTATTGGTTTCATTTCCTGTTCCCAGCTGAGAAAGAACAACTGGAGGCAGAAGCACGAGGATTTCATTCGGAGCATCAAACAGGCCAGGGAGGTGCAGCAGGTGATCACGCAAGGAGGGAAAGTTGTGAACCTGCCCCAGCCCCCCGCGAATCCAAACCCCGACTACGTGCCCTGCCCTCACTGCGGCCGGCGCTTTGCCCCCAGGCCGGCACAGAGGCACTTCCCCAAGTGTCAGCACATCAGGAGCCGCCCTCCTCCTCCTCCTCGCAGATGAAAACTGATGTGAAGAAGAGCAAAAGAGTCATGATCTTGGCTCACGACTCACGTCCTGCTTTTTCTTTTTAGAAACACATTTAGCACAGTTCATCCGTATGATGATGAAAAAAAAATGTTACCTTATTTTAATTAAATGATTTTTTTTTGGTGGACTGGTGTTTGCGTAGCTGTGGTTATTTCAGTTTTTCTCTTATCATTCATACACCTTGACCTCCTAAAAATAATTTTTCAACCTGGAACGTACAATTAGCAGGCAATAGAACAGGTCACATTGGTCTTGGAACCATCAAAAAGCAGTATTCACACATTCTCGGCATCACTTTTCCTTAAAAACAACTGAAAAAGCAAGGTAAAGAGTGATTGATTTTTTTAATGAAAGTTATTTGATTTAATTTATTTAATTTTCATAATATTTGAAATATGTTGGGATTAATGTGACTCAATATTATCTGCAGCTCTTACACTCCAGGCACCTGATAAAGTGGAACGCAGTGTCTTTGCCTTACATGGCGCTCAGCTCTTCCTCAATCCCAGCAGAAGCACCAGCAGAAGCAGCAGCCTCCGGGTCCTGCCTCATGCACAGCTTAAAATGCAACACCAAGTAATACAACAAACAACAGGGAAAACCATTCACGATCAGACACATCCGTTGATTGCTGGCTCTCAGTAAAGGGAGATTGCATCATTACATCACAAAATAGACTACATTTCAAGGTTAAAGAATTAGCATGTTCTGCAATTCAGAACGAGGCAGCAAAACTTCCTATAATCTGTTGTGGCCCTATGACATTGTAAAGGAGCAGGCTTGTGAATACATCTCGTTTAATCCAATGGAAATATAACTCTCAACTTTTTTACGTTTTTGCCAATAAATAATACTACATTGTTAACTCTGCATAAAGAACCTTGGAATGGAACGTTTTTTGCAGTGAAATGTTTGCTGCATAACCTATACCCTTTCTCTCCTACATCACATTGCATTAGTCATTACAGTGATTAGTGAGCAGGAAGGGCTGCATCACATCGCAATTTGTGTGGAACTTGAATGCGAATTTGTTACAACATGGCGTAACTTACAGTCCTTTCACAAAATTCATGATTTTGTGCTCAATTTTGAGTTTGTAAAGTTTTTCTATAATGTCAATGATTTTATTTTGTGACTGAAATTAAATAATTTTGTGTCTGCAAAATTGGGACTGTAGTTCCACCTTAACCTACTAGTACTGTATGTCTTTGGACTGTGGGAAGAAACTGGAGCACCTGGAAGAAATCCACACAAATGAAGGGAGAACATAAATTCCATCCAGACTGCACCCCAGGAATTGAACCCAGGACCCCAGCTCTGTGAACCACAGTGCCAGCTCATTGCTATAGTCACTATAATTAATGTCAAAACTCATTTGCAAATGAGCAGCCTGGGATCCAAAAGGATCAAGACAAGGATCCAAACAAAGCACTATCCCAAAGCTTGGCTTTGTACCGTATATAATACAGGGCTTGATGCAGAAGGCAGATAATCAAAGTCCATGCAATAATTGCTAAGGGAAAGTGACTTTGTGTTCTTGGAGGGAAGTCACTCAACACGGAGCTGTGTTAGTGAAATGATTGTTCTGATGTACGGCTGATGTCCAAACACTGAAAACATGATTGTGTATGCAATCGCACTCCTGAGCTCCATTGGGTATGGTTAAAATAACTTTTTATAGTTCATCACATTCAAAGTGTGTGTACTTGATGAAAGTGTAACACGCATTTGGAGGAGTTATTCAGGATTTTCTTTCATTCAACTATTTCAAGACCCATTATTTTCAGATGTTGTAGTATACGTGAATAATGAAAGGCCTTCATATTACACAATGAAGGAATGACTTCGCAGGTGTGAAGAATAAAAGATTAATTCAGCTCACCTTGGGGAGTTTCACAATGGCCCTCCTTATAGAAATGTGGGTTTGATTAAAGGAGTGAAGAAAAAGCACTGAATAATATTTGCTTCTGTAAACGTAATCATCTCAAAATATGGTTGAAGAAATTGAAGAAGGTTAAACATAATCCAAAACGTATAAGGTCAATTTAAGTACAACCAGAATTCTAGTGTTTATGCAATGCATCTGTGGGTTGATATGAAATATGGCCGTACTTAAACTAAACGAGGTTATCGAGAGCATATTCCGAATACGGCTTTGGCCAGTTGTACTGTGAACTGCGAGGACCGTATCTTATCCTGAACTGACTGTGCGAATACCGTCCTCTGCTGGCAGAAGGAATAGATTACAACGGCACTGTATTGGCGATTAGTCCTATTGCTAGAATATTGAAACAACAAGGAGTCCGCGGAGTCAAGCAATGCTGAATAAACAAGTACCTGAAATTCAATAGGATTTTGTGTATTGATTACAAATAGGTGTGAAATTCTCATGTACAGTGGTATTCATGGATTCCTTACACAAGCAGCAGTTGTTATGATGCTTTCGTAATCTGAATATAAATCTGTTATCTACTTAAAACTGTAATTATTGAATAGATTAATGTCTTTGAAATGCTTCATTAACTGGGCAGTTTCCATGTTTGGAAATGTTTTTATTTTGATTGCTGATTGCTAGATACTGTATGTTTAATAGGCATGCTGTTAATATTTTCTACAAGAGCCAAATAAGACAGTTATGCTGTAGTAAGTTCTATATAAGTTATATAACATAAGTTATATTTTGTTCTGAGGTCAATTTGAATCTCATACTAAATTACTGGTGTCCTTTTATCTGAGAAACACTACCTGATTGATCACCTGATGCCTAGAAATTTGCATGCACAGTAGCCCAGCGTTTAGCATTGCTAGCTCACAGTGCTGAGGCCCTGGGTACACTTCTGGACCTGGGGTGCTATCTGTATGGAGCTTGTATGTTCTCCCCATGTTTGCATGAGTTTGCTTTGGGTGCTCCGGCTTCCTCCCACAGTTCAAAGAACTACTGGTAGGTTAATTGGCTTCTGGGATAATTGGTGAGTGTCTGTGTCTTCCCTGCATTGGACTACCATCCAGTCCCAGGTATCTCCTGCTTATTACTTTCTGAGGCTCTGGCTCCCCCGTGCCCCGCGACCCCCTGACCCCCTGACCCTGAATTGGATGAAGCGGTTAGAAAATGGGTGGTTTCTGTTATGCTCTGGTCATGCTCTGCCATAGCAACAACTTGTAAAAAATGCAGATGCTAGGATTTAACTCAAAGAAGGAGCTCAGATCACTGTGTTGGCATCACTGTACAGGTGTCCGGTTTGTTTTAGAACATGTGCTAAAATCTTATTTACTAACTTCTAGACTTTTTACCCCCCATATCAGCCTGCAGGTGCACAGTGGTCTGTGGACACCCTCCTTGCTCTGTCGTAAAACAGGAAATAAAAAGCAACTGGTTTTGACTTTAATGCACTGAGACTGTGGAACTCACAGAACTCTCTTGTCAGAAAGGCAGCTTCTAACAGCTTTTAAGTGAAGACTAAGAACACTTTTCTATTTTATTAAAATAGATGATATATGTTTTGTTTAAATATATGTTATAAATGTTAAAACGACAGCTCGTATAAGCTTGTATTTTTACCTTTCGATCATTTTTAGAATTGCTTTGAGTTGCTTTTACCATGATAAACAGTACAAAATATGAGGTGTTGAACTTGTCTAAAGTTTTAAAGCGCTTTATGACGTAAAGTGTGATGACAGTCCTTGGCGGTCTATGTAACAATTCTTCTTGAAGTAGGTCATCGGGCCAACAGTATACAAACATTACAGCTCAAGTGCTTTTGTATCTGAACGCTTTTAGGTAAGTTATTTAGCAGCTGCGGTATTAATAAAGATTTTAATGGCAAATTCAATTGCAGGTAAAATAAAAAAGGCGGATAACTTTCTTTCTAGCTTCGTGAAGCGGTCGCGCTGTATTATACATATATACCATAATAAGAAACATAATATGTACAGTAGAATTTTTCACTTTAAGCTGGCATTATCCAGAACCGGGTCAGGGCCCGGACCCGGACCGTGCAGTGTGGTCCGTCGGCCTTCTAAAGATGTTTAGGAGATCGAGGCGCCCTTGGATTTGATTAGAAACTTGCATAATTTCTTAACTTGACCCCATTATCTTAAAAAAAACGGCCAGGCCAAGACCAAAGCATGAAGGCTGCGAGGATCGGGGGACTCTCATTTTTGGTCACAGCGTACAGTAGTAGATCAGTAACCTCTGTTTATCGTGATAACCTTTAATTATTTTCCAGTACTTTTTTAAATGATAAAACACATTGTCTCGCCAGTTTTGCTAAAGATACGGTTTTAGTGTTTACGCATAAATTTGTAAGCCGTAGGTTTAAATCTCGTGGTCTTATTTTCTGCATTTTCATCGTAAGGGAAGGCGCTCGTTTGCGATTTACGCGCTGAATATTGTAAGCAGAGGAGCCTTAAGGCACAGCCTCGCCTTAACACCATCGTTTGCATTGTCATTGTCATCCAGAAAAGCAGTCGTAAGAAAATGAATCTGTGGCGGCTCCGAACATTAAAAAAACTATATCTAGACTGCAAATACATCCCAATCTTACTATCAACACGTTTTAAGACCCCTCTCCTTTCCACCGGTATACAAGCTAAGAGAGAAATATTGGAAATCCCATCTGAAGTAGCCCTCGTCTCACCTTCGGAGCTGTGAGCGATGGGGATCATAATTAAAAGGGGTACAGTTACTTTGAAAATGTGTATGTGATACTTAAATTTAAATAAAATAAAAAGATAAATTATATAACACAGACTGCTATCTATGTCCATGTGTTTAAGACGTATGAATCGGTTTTAAAACAGGCACACCCCTTCTCACAAATCCGACTGGAGTCTCAGTCCGTCGTCGCGATGAATTAGGAGCTCAGATGTAGGCTAAGTGATTGCAATTTACTTATTTAAAAGAACCACTTCAAATCAAAAGGGAGACATTTTGTAATGGTAGTTATCGTATTATAGTATACGATAACTGTATACGTAGTATACGTAATTGTAGATATACAGTACATAAAGGGTATGAATAGGTGTGAGCTTTTACTGTATATTTAATATTTTATCTGACCCACTTGTAGAAACCGCCTACTCAGATTTATTTAAGTGGTCTGCCACCATAAAGACAGAAAAATATAATGACACCCTGTTACATTAACTGTAAAATAAACGCCGTAACTGCGGCCATATGAAAATTTGGATAAAGATTATACAAACATCCTAAGGAGCTCTATGACATATGAGCGTCGTAATAATGGTTGGTGACCTGACGTAACAGTGCTCCCTGAATTACGTGATCTGTATATACCCAAATACAGATATATCACATAGGGAGATGCACTCAAACATTGCATTGCTATCGTCGTGGTGAACTATTTCTCCGCTGTTTAAAACTTGTTTGGTAAGTGTCATCAAATATGCTTGTCAATTTGTAGCGAAATCGATATACTGTATCATAATCCTTCAGCTATCTATAATGTAGTGAAACGGCTAATTAATATTGATAAATTCCCTTATTCACAGTGACTTTTGCTCAAACCCCTGTTGCATAATGGGTTAATTTTATATAAAAAAACATTTATATCATAGATATAATACAAGCTTTGAAATGAAATAGCACATTTCCAGGTTTCAGTTAAACATTTTTAAAAAAGCTCATGACTTTAAGCATTCTGAACATTGAGAATGTTATTTGGGAAACAAATGTTTATTATAATGTTTATGTTTAGGATCTGTCTCCTACTGAGTCAGCATGCAGCATTCAACACCATTAGGTTTAATATTAAAAAGTTGTGTATTTCCTGAATTGTTTTTTTTTATTCTTTTCTATTAGACCATACTAGACTGTGCAGGATATCATTTATTTGCCATTTTTGCCTTTTCCAGATACCTGGGAAACAAAGCTCATATCTCATTTGCCAATGGAGCCCAGTCCTAAGCCTGGTGCTCTGTCCCCCTCCCCGAAGGACACAGACTCGAATCGACCCGCGCCCTTAAGGCAACAGGATCTGATCTCCACGTACTGCCCGCCTCCCAAGATACAGCTTCTGAAGGACACCTTCCAAGAGAAACTGATGCAGGAAAAGGAGAAAAAAATGATCGCCATGTACAATCGGCGGCAGGAGGCAGCTCTACAGAAGATGAGAAAATGTTTCCAATATGTCAAATACGCTGCGGAGAAGAAGATGGGGAACAGCTATCGCTTCCAAGCCCAACAGGGCCCCGAGAAGAACATTGTGGGGTATGATCGGTCTTACCCCCTGAAGCCTATGGGTAACAGGAAAGTCTCCGGCCCTGGTGAGGTTCGGGCTGTGGACCGCCCGGACGCACAGAGTGATTCCTTGTTTGCCCCCACCCCGCCTCAGGATGGTCATGAGAGGCCCTGCGAGAGGCCGGGCAGGAGGGGCTCAAGAGTACGCAAACCTAAGGACAGGACTGTCCTCCCCATGGTGGCGACCCCTCCAGGGCAATGCCCTTCTCATGCCAATGGGAAGGAGCACTTTCAGTTGCAAGAGGAGCTACGAAAAGTGGCCGAGGCAGAGGCCGCGCTGAAGGAGGAGCATCGCCGGAGAGAGGCCAGCCTGCAGGATGAGATGCGCCGGAAGGAGGCCATGATGAAGGACGAGATTCGCCAGAAGGAGGCCATGATGCAGGCGAAGCTCTTCAGAGCTCAGGAGGAGCTGAGGATGGTTCCGAGAGAGATGAAAGACTCCAGAGAGGTGGCCGGAAGGGAAAATAGAGGACTCCTAAGGAAGACACTCCAGGCGAGGCAAAGCGAGCATTGCCCCAGAGGACCATGGGCCAACCACCGCTCTAAGGCCGTGCCTCTTCTGACCTGCAGAATGGAGAAGCAAAAAGCCTTCACTCCAAGGAAAGCCCTTCCTATCAGAGGAGACAACCTTGATTATGGTTCTCCAATGGAAGATGGCGGATGCGCAGAATCGCACTTTCCCTCTGCGCTTTCCCATCAGGAGAGACGTCAAGTGAGCCCTTGCAGCCGTGGGCTAGAAGACGTCCCCTGTGGAAGGAGAAAGTATCTCAAGAAAGCAAGGCTCCCTGAAAGCGACGTGTCAGTGGCACAGGCCGCGCAGGGCCACTTCAGAAATAACACCACATGTCTGGATGAACAAACTCTGTCAGTGGAAAACAGATATTTGTCCCCTAGAAGTCTGATCTGCCCTACCGCTGAGCAATTTCCATATGAGAATAGCCAGAGTGGAAACCCTCAGCTGGTGCCCTGTGAACTGTGTCACGGGAAGTTTGCTGTAGAGAGGCTGGAGAAACACAGCAAGATCTGCAAGAAGCTTCAGAATTCAAAGAGGAAGGTTTTTGACTCTTTCAAGCACAGGGCCAAGGGAACAGAACTGGAGACATACATCCATAAGAAGAAGGTTAAACCGCCAATCGTGGTAAGGGCTATCCTTAAACTCTTTCCAAGCTTCCCTTTTTTTCTCCTAGAGTCAGACTCAGCTTATAAATCAATGTAGACAATAAATAAGTGTTTTATGAAGTACTCTTCTGAAAAACTGCCGCAAAGGCACATTTGCCAGACAGAATAAATGTGTCTTAGTGACTTCTGAATTCTGTTGTAAAAATCTACATATCAAGCAAATAGCACTCACAGGAAACAAAACCATAACTACGTAAATTGTACTCTCTACCCAATAAACTGAAAGGTGGCCCCAGAAAGCTACGTTATTACTGTATTGATATTTTCTTGCCTTGTGAATGGTTTGCGACCAGACTGTGTACGCAGTGCTAGTCTGGACTTTTTCTGGAAGCTGTTTTATTGGTTTCATTTCCTGTTCCCAGCTGAGAAAGAACAACTGGAGGCAGAAGCACGAGGATTTCATTCGGAGCATCAAACAGGCCAGGGAGGTGCAGCAGGTGATCACGCAAGGAGGGAAAGTTGTGAACCTGCCCCAGCCCCCCGCGAATCCAAACCCCGACTACGTGCCCTGCCCTCACTGCGGCCGGCGCTTTGCCCCCAGGCCGGCACAGAGGCACTTCCCCAAGTGTCAGCACATCAGGAGCCGCCCTCCTCCTCCTCCTCGCAGATGAAAACTGATGTGAAGAAGAGCAAAAGAGTCATGATCTTGGCTCACGACTCACGTCCTGCTTTTTCTTTTTAGAAACACATTTAGCACAGTTCATCCGTATGATGATGAAAAAAAAATGTTACCTTATTTTAATTAAATGATTTTTTTTTGGTGGACTGGTGTTTGCGTAGCTGTGGTTATTTCAGTTTTTCTCTTATCATTCATACACCTTGACCTCCTAAAAATAATTTTTCAACCTGGAACGTACAATTAGCAGGCAATAGAACAGGTCACATTGGTCTTGGAACCATCAAAAAGCAGTATTCACACATTCTCGGCATCAATTTTCCTTAAAAACAACTGAAAAAGCAAGGTAAAGAGTGATTGATTTTTTTAATGAAAGTTATTTGATTTAATTTATTTAATTTTCATAATATTTGAAATATGTTGGGATTAATGTGACTCAATATTATCTGCAGCTCTTACACTCCAGGCACCTGATAAAGTGGAACGCAGTGTCTTTGCCTTACATGGCGCTCAGCTCTTCCTCAATCCCAGCAGAAGCACCAGCAGAAGCAGCAGCCTCCGGGTCCTGCCTCATGCACAGCTTAAAATGCAACACCAAGTAATACAACAAACAACAGGGAAAACCATTCACGATCAGACACATCCGTTGATTGCTGGCTCTCAGTAAAGGGACATTGCATCATTACATCACAAAATAGACTACATTTCAAGGTTAAAGAATTACCATGTTCTGCGATTCAGAACGAGGCAGCAAAACTTCCTATAATCTGTTGTGGCCCTATGACATTGTAAAGGAGCAGGCTTGTGAATACATCTCGTTTAATCCAATGGAAATATAACTCTCAACTTTTTTACGTTTTTGCCAATAAATAATACTACATTGTTAACTCTGCATAAAGAACCTTGGAATGGAACGTTTTTTGCAGTGAAATGTTTGCTGCATAACCTATACCCTTTCTCTCCTACATCACATTGCATTAGTCATTACAGTGATTAGTGAGCAGGAAGGGCTGCATCACATCGCAATTTGTGTGGAACTTGAATGCGAATTTGTTACAACATGGCGTAACTTACAGTCCTTTCACAAAATTCATGATTTTGTGCTCAATTTTGAGTTTGTAAAGTTTTTCTATAATGTCAATGATTTTATTTTGTGACTGAAATTAAATAATTTTGTGTCTGCAAAATTGGGACTGTAGTTCCACCTTAACCTACTAGTACTGTATGTCTTTGGACTGTGGGAAGAAACTGGAGCACCTGGAAGAAATCCACACAAATGAAGGGAGAACATACAATTCCATCCAGACTGCACCCCAGGAATTGAACCCAGGACCCCAGATCTGTGAACCACAGTGCCAGCTCATTGCTATAGTCACTATAATTAATGTCAAAACTCATTTGCAAATGAGCAGCCTGGGATCCAAAAGGATCAAGACAAGGATCCAAACAAAGCACTATCCCAAAGCTTGGCTTTGTACCATATATAATACAGGGCTTGATGCAGAAGGCAGATAATCAAAGTCCATGCAATAATTGCTAAGGGAAAGTGACTTTGTGTTCTTGGAGGGAAGTCACTCAACACGGAGCTGTGTTAGTGAAATGATTGTTCTGATGTACGGCTGATGTCCAAACACTGAAAACATGATTGTGTATGCAATCGCACTCCTGAGCTCCATTGGGTATGGTTAAAATAACTTTTTATAGTTCATCACATTCAAAGTGTGTGTACTTGATGAAAGTGTAACACGCATTTGGAGGAGTTATTCAGGATTTTCTTTCATTCAACTATTTCAAGACCCATTATTTTCAGATGTTGTAGTATACGTGAATAATGAAAGGCCTTCATATTACACAATGAAGGAATGACTTCGCAGGTGTGAAGAATGAAAGATTAATTCAGCTCACTTTGGGGAGTTTCACAATGGCCCTCCTTATAGAAATGTGGGTTTGATTAAAGGAGTGAAGAAAAAGCACTGAATAATATTTGCTTCTGTAAACGTAATCATCTCAAAATATGGTTGAAGAAATTGAAGAAGGTTAAACATAATCCAAAACGTATAAGGTCAATTTAAGTACAACCAGAATTCTAGTGTTTATGCAATGCATCTGTGGGTTGATATGAAATATGGCCGTACTTAAACTAAACGAGGTTATCGAGAGCATATTCCGAATACGGCTTTGGCCAGTTGTACTGTGAACTGCGAGGACCGTATCTTATCCTGAACTGGCTGTGCGAATACCGTCCTCTGCTGGCAGAAGGAATAGATTACAACGGCAATGTATTGGCGATTAGTCCTATTGCTAGAATATTGAAACAACAAGGAGTCCGCGGAGTCAAGCAATGCTGAATAAACAAGTACCTGAAATTCAATAGGATTTTGTGTATTGATTACAAATAGGTGTGGAATTCTCATGTACAGTGGTATTCATGGATTCCTTACACAAGCAGCAGTTGTTATGATGCTTTCGTAATCTGAATATAAATCTGTTATCTACTTAAAACTGTAATTATTGAATAGATTAATGTCTTTGAAATGCTTCATTAACTGGGCAGTTTCCATGTTTGGAAATGTTTTTATTTTGATTGCTGATTGCTAGATACTGTATGTTTAATAGGCATACTGTTAATATTTTCTACAAATAAGACAGTTATGCTGTAGTAAGTTCTATATAAGTTATATAACATAAGTTATATTTTGTTCTGAGGTCAATTTGAATCTCATACTAAATAACTGGTGTCCTTTTATCTGAGAAACACTACCTGATTGATCACCTGATGCCTAGAAATTAGCATGCACAGTAGCCCAGCGTTTAGCATTGCTAGCTCACAGTGCTGAGGCCCTGGGTACACTTCTGGACCTGGGGTGCTATCTGTATGGAGCTTGTATGTTCTCCCCATGTTTGCATGAGTTTGCTTTGGGTGCTCCGGCTTCCTCCCACACTTCAAAGAACTACTGGTAGGTTAATTGGCTTCTGGGATAATTGGTGAGTGTCTGTGTCTTCCCTGCATTGGACTACCATCCAGTCCCAGGTATCTCCTGCTTATTACTTTCTGAGGCTCTGGCTCCCCCGTGCCCCGCGACCCCCTGACCCCCTGACCCTGAATTGGATGAAGCGGTTAGAAAATGGGTGGTTTCTGTTATGCTCTGGTCATGCTCTGCCATAGCAACAACTTGTAAAAAATGCAGATGCTAGGATTTAACTCAAAGAAGGAGCTCAGATCACTGTGTTGGCATCACTCTACAGGTGTCCGGTGTGTTTTAGAACATATGTTAAAATCTTATTTACTAACTTCTAGACTTTTTACCCCCCATATCAGTCTGCAGGTGCACAGTGGTCTGTGGACACCCTCCTTGCTCTGTCGTAAAACAGGAAATAAAAAGCAACTGGTTTTGACTTTAATGCACTGAGACTGTGGAACTCACAGAACTCTCTTGTCAGAAAGGCAGCTTCTAACAGCTTTTAAGTGAAGACTAAGAACACTTTTCTATTTTATTAAAATAGATTATATATGTTTTGTTTAAATATATGTTATAAATGTTAAAACGACAGCTCGTATAAGCTTGTATTTTTACCTTTCGATCATTTTTAGAATTGCTTTGAGTTGCTTTTACCATGATAAACAGTACAAAATATGAGGTGTTGAACTTGTCTAAAGTTTTAAAGCGCTTTATGACGTAAAGTGTGATGACAGTCCTTGGCGGTCTATGTAACAATTCTTCTTGAAGTAGGTCATCGGGCCAACAGTATACAAACATTACAGCTCAAGTGCTTTTGTATCTGAACGCTTTTAGGTAAGTTATTTAGCAGCTGCGGTATTAATAATGATTTTAATGGCAAATTCAATTGCAGGTAAAATAAAAATGGCGGATAACTTTCTTTCTAGCTTCGTGAAGCGGTCGCGCTATATTATACATATATACCATAATAAGAAACATAATATGTACAGTAGAATTTTTCACTTTAAGCTGGCATTATCCAGAACCGGGTCAGGGCCCGGACCCGGACCGTGCAGTGTGGTCCGTCGGCCTTCTAAAGATGTTTAGGAGATCGAGGCGCCCTTGGATTTGATTAGAAACTTGCATAATTTCTTAACTTGACCCCATTATCTTAAAAAAAACGGCCAGGCCAAGACCAAAGCATGAAGGCTGCGAGGATCGGGGGACTCTCATTTTTGGTCACAGCGTACAGTAGTAGATCAGTAACCTCTGTTTATCGTGATAACCTTTAATTATTTTCCAGTACTTTTTTAAATGATAAAACACATTGTCTCGCCAGTTTTGCTAAAGATACGGTTTTAGTGTTTACGCATAAATTTGTAAGCCGTAGGTTTAAATCTCGTGGTCTTATTTTCTGCATTTTCATCGTAAGGGAAGGCGCTCGTTTGCGATTTACGCGCTGAATATTGTAAGCAGAGGAGCCTTAAGGCACAGCCTCGCCTTAACACCATCGTTTGCATTGTCATTGTCATCCAGAAAAGCAGTCGTAAGAAAATGAATCTGTGGCGGCTCCGAACATTAAAAAAAATATATCTAGACTGCAAATACATCCCAATCTTACTATCAACACGTTTTAAGACCCCTCTCCTTTCCACCGGTATACAAGCTAAGAGAGAAATATTGGAAATCCCATCTGAAGTAGCCCTCGTCTCACCTTCGGAGCTGTGAGCGATGGGGATCATAATTAAAAGGGGTACAGTTACTTTGAAAATGTGTATGTGATACTTAAATTTAAATAAAATAAAAAGATAAATTATATAACACAGACTGCTATCTATGTCCATGTGTTTAAGACGTATGAATCGGTTTTAAAACAGGCACACCCCTTCTCACAAATCCGACTGGAGTCTCAGTCCGTCGTCGCGATGAATTAGGAGCTCAGATGTAGGCTAAGTGATTGCAATTTACTTATTTAAAAGAACCACTTCAAATCAAAAGGGAGACATTTTGTAATGGTAGTTATCGTATTATAGTATACGATAACTGTATACGTAGTATACGTAATTGTAGATATTGTAACGCAACGGGGGCTCAGGCGGGCGCCCTTGCCCCATTTGGTCGGCCCCTGCACCCTCCGGGGCTCGAACCCGGGACTTCCGCGTCTCTCTGCAGCGACCCAGCCCCGTGAGCTAAAGAGAGATCTCTCCACAGCCCAGTAGCTGTGGTCCTGCTATCACAGGGAAGGGCTGTGACGTCACCCGCTCTGGTACGCCGGCTGTTACACACAGTGCTTGTCGGCCGTAAGCGTTACACTCTCCCCCGCTTAAATCGCCGTCCCCGGCGAAGGGCTATCCCGCCCCACTTCTGACACCAATGTAACGCAACGGGGGCTCAGGCGGGCGCCCTTGCCGCATCTGGTCGGCCCCATCCCGACTGGAGGCTCGAACCCGGGACTTCCGCGTCTCTCTGCAGTGACCTAGCCCCGTGAGCTAAAGAGAGATCTCTCTTTACCATCTCTTTACCGAGAGATGGAGGGCAGGTCCGGCGAAGGCCGAGGGACGCGGGCTTGCCGGAGCCGGGGGAACAAGAGGCAGCGGCGGCGGCGGCGGCGTCAGTCGCCGGGGCAGACCAGGCCTGCGAGCCGGGGAGCGAGCGTGCCGGATCCTGCCCCTGAGTCGGCCGGGGGGCCAGACAAGGCGGCGGCGGGGGCCGAGCGTTGCGTGGAAGCGAAGCGTGCCGTTGAGGACCTCTTCCAGCGGAGCTGCGAGGGCCTCGATCAGGACCAGCGGCAGCGGCTCCAGGAGCTACTCGCCCAGAACGAAGACCTCTTTGCGGCGAGGGATGAGGACTGCACCCGCACTGCCCTGGTCCAACACGAGATCAACACCGGCGACGCTCGGCCCATCCGCATCCCACCAGGACGCATGGTCCACGCCAAGCGGACCGCCGCCGAGGAAAAGATCCGGGAGATGGCCGCAGCGGGGGTGATTGAGCCCTCCGCGAGCCCGTGGTCGGCGCCAGCCGTTCTGGTTAAAAAAAAAGACGGCTCGTGGAGGTTCTGCGTCAACTACCGCAAGCTGAATGAGGTCACCCGGAAAGATTCCTACCCCTGCCGAGGATAGATGACGCCCTGGACTACATCACCGGGTCGACCTGGTTCAGCTCCCTGGACCTCCGCTGCTGCTACTGGCAGGTACCGCTTGCTCCCGATGCTCGCCCGAAGACGGCCTTTTCCATCGGCCAGGGCCTCTGGCAGTTTACTGTCATGCCTTTTGGCCTGTGCAATGCCCCAGCGACGTTCGAGAGGCTGATGGAGAGGGTGCTGGCATCGGTCCCGCGGAACCAGTGCGTGTTATATCTGGACGATCTGCTGGTTCATGCACGGAGTTTCGACCAGGCCTTGACGAACCTCCAGGCGGTGCTGGCCTGCATCCGCCGTGCTGGCCTGAGGCTCAACCCCCGCAAGTGCGAGCTCCTGCGGCGGGAGGTGACCTTCCTGGGACATGTTGTTGGACCGCGAGGGGTGGCTACGGACCCAGGTAAGGTCGCCGCAGTGAGGGGCTGGCCGACTCCACGCACCGTCGCGGAGCTCCGCAGCTTTCTGGGGTTGGCCTCGTACTATCGGAGGTTCGTCCGGGACTTTGCCAGCATCGCCGCCCCGCTGCACCGCCTCACCGACAAGGGCCGCCGTTTTGACTGGGACTCGGGCTGTGAGACTGCCTTTGGCCGGTTGCGCGAAGCTCTGGTGGGGGCCCCCGTGCTGGCCTACCCCGACCCGCGGTTGCCGTATATTCTCGACACCGACGCGAGTGACTCGGGGGTGGGGGCGGTGTTGGCGCAGGAGGGGCCGGATGGGGAGCGCGTAGTGGCCTACTATAGTCGGGCTCTGACTAGGCCTGAGCGGAACTACAGCCTCGCCTTAACACCATCGTTTGCATTGTCATTGTCATCCAGAAAAGCAGTCGTAAGAAAATGAATCTGTGGCGGCTCCGAACATTAAAAAAAATATATCTAGACTGCAAATACATCCCAATCTTACTATCAACACGTTTTAAGACCCCTCTCCTTTCCACCGGTATACAAGCTAAGAGAGAAATATTGGAAATCCCATCTGAAGTAGCCCTCGTCTCACCTTCGGAGCTGTGAGCGATGGGGATCATAATTAAAAGGGGTACAGTTACTTTGAAAATGTGTATGTGATACTTAAATTTAAATAAAATAAAAAGATAAATTATATAACACAGACTGCTATCTATGTCCATGTGTTTAAGACGTATGAATCGGTTTTAAAACAGGCACACCCCTTCTCACAAATCCGACTGGAGTCTCAGTCCGTCGTCGCGATGAATTAGGAGCTCAGATGTAGGCTAAGTGATTGCAATTTACTTATTTAAAAGAACCACTTCAAATCAAAAGGGAGACATTTTGTAATGGTAGTTATCGTATTATAGTATACGATAACTGTATACGTAGTATACGTAATTGTAGATATTGTAACGCAACGGGGGCTCAGGCGGGCGCCCTTGCCCCATTTGGTCGGCCCCTGCACCCTCCGGGGCTCGAACCCGGGACTTCCGCGTCTCTCTGCAGCGACCCAGCCCCGTGAGCTAAAGAGAGATCTCTCCACAGCCCAGTAGCTGTGGTCCTGCTATCACAGGGAAGGGCTGTGACGTCACCCGCTCTGGTACGCCGGCTGTTACACACAGTGCTTGTCGGCCGTAAGCGTTACACTCTCCCCCGCTTAAATCGCCGTCCCCGGCGAAGGGCTATCCCGCCCCACTTCTGACACCAATGTAACGCAACGGGGGCTCAGGCGGGCGCCCTTGCCGCATCTGGTCGGCCCCATCCCGACTGGAGGCTCGAACCCGGGACTTCCGCGTCTCTCTGCAGTGACCTAGCCCCGTGAGCTAAAGAGAGATCTCTCTTTACCATCTCTTTACCGAGAGATGGAGGGCAGGTCCGGCGAAGGCCGAGGGACGCGGGCTTGCCGGAGCCGGGGGAACAAGAGGCAGCGGCGGCGGCGGCGGCGTCAGTCGCCGGGGCAGACCAGGCCTGCGAGCCGGGGAGCGAGCGTGCCGGATCCTGCCCCTGAGTCGGCCGGGGGGCCAGACAAGGCGGCGGCGGGGGCCGAGCGTTGCGTGGAAGCGAAGCGTGCCGTTGAGGACCTCTTCCAGCGGAGCTGCGAGGGCCTCGATCAGGACCAGCGGCAGCGGCTCCAGGAGCTACTCGCCCAGAACGAAGACCTCTTTGCGGCGAGGGATGAGGACTGCACCCGCACTGCCCTGGTCCAACACGAGATCAACACCGGCGACGCTCGGCCCATCCGCATCCCACCAGGACGCATGGTCCACGCCAAGCGGACCGCCGCCGAGGAAAAGATCCGGGAGATGGCCGCAGCGGGGGTGATTGAGCCCTCCGCGAGCCCGTGGTCGGCGCCAGCCGTTCTGGTTAAAAAAAAAGACGGCTCGTGGAGGTTCTGCGTCAACTACCGCAAGCTGAATGAGGTCACCCGGAAAGATTCCTACCCCTGCCGAGGATAGATGACGCCCTGGACTACATCACCGGGTCGACCTGGTTCAGCTCCCTGGACCTCCGCTGCTGCTACTGGCAGGTACCGCTTGCTCCCGATGCTCGCCCGAAGACGGCCTTTTCCATCGGCCAGGGCCTCTGGCAGTTTACTGTCATGCCTTTTGGCCTGTGCAATGCCCCAGCGACGTTCGAGAGGCTGATGGAGAGGGTGCTGGCATCGGTCCCGCGGAACCAGTGCGTGTTATATCTGGACGATCTGCTGGTTCATGCACGGAGTTTCGACCAGGCCTTGACGAACCTCCAGGCGGTGCTGGCCTGCATCCGCCGTGCTGGCCTGAGGCTCAACCCCCGCAAGTGCGAGCTCCTGCGGCGGGAGGTGACCTTCCTGGGACATGTTGTTGGACCGCGAGGGGTGGCTACGGACCCAGGTAAGGTCGCCGCAGTGAGGGGCTGGCCGACTCCACGCACCGTCGCGGAGCTCCGCAGCTTTCTGGGGTTGGCCTCGTACTATCGGAGGTTCGTCCGGGACTTTGCCAGCATCGCCGCCCCGCTGCACCGCCTCACCGACAAGGGCCGCCGTTTTGACTGGGACTCGGGCTGTGAGACTGCCTTTGGCCGGTTGCGCGAAGCTCTGGTGGGGGCCCCCGTGCTGGCCTACCCCGACCCGCGGTTGCCGTATATTCTCGACACCGACGCGAGTGACTCGGGGGTGGGGGCGGTGTTGGCGCAGGAGGGGCCGGATGGGGAGCGCGTAGTGGCCTACTATAGTCGGGCTCTGACTAGGCCTGAGCGGAACTACTGCGTGACCCGTCGCGAGCTGCTGGCGGTGATGGCGGCGGTCCACCATTTCAGGCCGTACCTGTTCGGGACCCGGTTCCGGTTGAGGACCGACCATGCGTCCCTCACCTGGCTGCTCCACTTTAAGGAGCCAGAGGGACAGATGGCGCGATGGATAGAGATCCTGCAGGAGTACGACTTCACTGTCGTGCACCGTGCGGGGTCTCGCCATCTCAATGCCGACGCTCTCTCGCGGCGCCCCTGCGAGGCCGCGGACTGCCATCACTGCGCCCGGCGGGAGCAGCGTGAGGAGGCTGTCCGCACCGTGGCGGGGGTGAGCGCCGCGGCCACGGCCCGGGAGGGGCCGCTGGGGGTGGGCCTGCCAGACCTGGCGCAGCGTCAGGCAGCTGATCCTGACGTGGGCCCGGTGCTCCGCTGGAGGGCAGCAGGAGTGCGGCCTACACGAGAGGAGCTCGCCCCGCACCCGAAGTCCGTCAAGGCCCTCTGCGCCCTGTGGGAGGCCTTGGAGGTAAAGGACGGGGTGCTGCGCCGGGGGTGGCGGGTACCCTCCAGTGGCGAGGTACGGTGGCAGCTGGTGGTGCCTCGGTCGCTCCGCGGGGAGGTGCTCCGAGCGGTGCACGGCCAACCGGGTGTGGGGCACTTCGGCGGTAAAAAAACCCTGCAGCGTCTCCGAGGCCATTTTTATTGGGGTCTTTGCCACCGGGACGTGGAGTGGTACTGCCGAACGTGTGCGGTGTGCGTGGCGCAGAAGGGTCCCCCCGAGCGCTCTCGGGCCCCCCTCCAACAACACCAGGTGGGGGCTCCTATGGAGCGGGTGGGAGTGGACGTTTTGGGCCCGTTTCCGCGCACCGAGGCCGGGAACCGCTACGTCTTGGTGGCTATGGATTACTTTACGAAGTGGCCGGAGGCCTACGCCCTCCCGGACCAGAGTGCCCCCACGGTGGCCGATGCACTGCTGGAGGGGATGTTTGCCAGGCTGGGGGTGCCGGAGGAGTTACACAGTGACCAGGGGCGTAACTTCGAGTCCCAGGTCTTCGCCAGAGTGTGCCAGCGCCTGGGGATTACTAAGACGCGGACCACCCCGCTGCATCCCCAGAGCGACGGGTTGGTAGAGCGGTTTAATCGGACGCTCGCCACCCAGCTGGCCACCCTGGTGTCCCGGCACCAACGGGACTGGGACCGCCACCTCCCCCTTGCGCTCTGGGCGTATCGGACCGCGGTCCAGGAATCCACCGGGTGCACCCCGGCCTCGCTCATGCTGGGCCGGGAAATGCGAACACCGGTGGACCTGGTCTTCGGCCCGCCGCCCGGAGACGGGTCGGCACCGCCGGCTGGACCGGACTACGAGTGGGACCTGCGGCAGCGGATGCAGCGGGTGCACAGCTTTGCACGGACCCACCTGACACAGGCGGGGGTCCGGCAGAAGCGGTACTACGACCTGCGCTGCAGGGGGCCTGCCTTCCAGCCCGGGGACTCGGTTTGGGTGTACAACCCGCAGCGCCGCAAAGGCCTCAGTCCTAAGCTGGCGCCGTCGTGGGAGGGGCCCGCTGAGGTACTCGGGGTGGTGGGCGAGGTCTGCTACCGTGTCCGGTTGCGAACACGGGGGAGAGTGGTGGTCCTGCACCGAGACCGCCTGGCCCCCTACCGGGCCCGGGAGGAGGAGCCGTGTGGGGAGGCTCCAGAGGAGCAGCCGGGGCCGGAGCCGGCCGATAGTGGGGCGTCCGTGGATCGCCAGCCGTCACCGCGGCGCAGCGGCCGCTCACGCAGGGTTCCGCAGCAGTTGGCCGAATACGAGTACAGCCTGAGGGGGGTGTTCGACGTCGGCGAAACGCCAGACGCTTCAGGAGGGGGCAGTGTAATGCCCTCGCCTGGTGGTGAGGAGGAAGCGCCCCTAGGCGCTCGTAGTACCGCTGGGCATGCTGGGAGTGGTAGCCGGGAAGAGTCTGAGGGTCAGCACGATGACCAGCGGCTGACCCTACCTGTGTAAATAATGTCCTAGTAATTCTAGTGCCCTGTGTAGTCCTGTAAAAGTAGAGTGTGTTGTTAGGTAATTACCACCCTAAATGTGTGTACGTGTTCGTCAGTCTCCTCATGTGTGTGTAGATCCTGTGTTTGGTTTTGGTGTGGTTGTAAAATAAAGCCAGTGCTTGGTTAATCGCGTCTCCACTGTTCTTTAGTTCTGAAAAAGAACCTGCAAAACGCTACAATATACAGTACATAAAGGGTATGAATAGGTGTGAGCTTTTACTGTATATTTAATATTTTATCTGACCCACTTGTAGAAACCGCCTACTCAGATTTATTTAAGTGGTCTGCCACCATAAAGACAGAAAAATATAATGACACCCTGTTACATTAACTGTAAAATAAACGCCGTAACTGCGGCCATATGAAAATTTGGATAAAGATTATACAAACATCCTAAGGAGCTCTATGACATATGAGCGTCGTAATAATGGTTGGTGACCTGACGTAACAGTGCTCCCTGAATTACGTGATCTGTATATACCCAAATACAGATATATCACATAGGGAGATGCAGTCAGGATCGTCAGCCAGCATGTCCTGGAGCAGTGTCCTTAGCTCCGTGCTTGTGGCTCTATTAACTTTCAGGGGGATGTGGAACTGCATCCAGGGGTTCTCATGCAGGGCCTCTCCAATAGGCCCTGACAGACATATGCTCCTGTATCGGAAACACACTTTAGTTCAATTCTAAAATATTTCTCATAGGACTGAAGGAACCTTTGCCTGTTAAGAGTTAACAATTAGGTCCTCAATAACTGTTTTACGGTTTTCCACACTCCTGGCTGGCCAAGGTCTCTTTAAGGTCTCTTAAGTGGAGGCGTAACTCATGTATCCTACATGTGATTTAGCAACATGAAAGGGAATAGCTTCTTATCAGATTATGGTCTTGGTTAACTGCCTAAGGCTGACCTAAATGCCTAACTTTCTGACTTTCTTTATACCTTACATGTTAAGAAGCTTCTTCTGACCAATCAGAAATGTATGCTTTATATATGAACTGTAACGAACAGTTCTTTCCGGACCCAATGCGGACGACACAGTCCCACGGAGTGGGGGAAACACTAGGGAAACGTCATGCAGGAAAACGGGGCTGAAGACAGGGGGGCGTGTCCAAGGTGCGCTGGTGCACGGGGAGGTGTGGCCGAGGCGAACAATCCGAGAGTAGTCCTTAGAGTATCCAAAACACACGAATAAGTCCAAAACCATGAGATCCATCAGAAGAAGGATTAAAAACCACGAAGGCCGGGTCGGAACCGGCGGACGGGGAACAGGAATGGGAACAGAGGTTAAAACCTTAACGGGACCAGGCGCTTCCAGGTCCCGGACTCGCACGATGCGGAAACCAGATGCAGAACCCGGATGAGCATCAGCGCCTGACTTTTAAGGTGGGCTAAGTAAAAGGGATCAGGTGCACAGAATGAAGTCTTTAGTGAAAGGGCTGGAGCACCCTAAAGGAGGGGGGACTATAATCGTGACATGAACATTTTGCTCATCAAAGTGAGTGCGAGACAAGGTTAACAGAAATTAGCCATGGCAGTAAATGACAGCATATTTTTTGGTTCTTAAATGGTCTCTACCTGGCACACCTGCAGTGCAAACTGACACACACTGTTTAGAGAAACAGCTACTCTATTACTAATATTAATGAAACATTTCTTATTCTATGGAACAAAAACAAACAGTAAAACTAAAACACAGATCTCTTAGCTTCCTATTTCATGAACCAGATGACTGAATGACCAAGCCTAACTAGTAGCCAGAACCCAGTTAACCCTCCGTAACGCAAACTTTAACCACACGACAGGAACTCCTTCAAACTGAGTGAAAATCATAAATGGATCCATAACTTTACATCAATTTACTATGTTGTGCCAATACCTGCATTTACATTTAGAACGAATGATGTCATAGAACCAGCATCACACCAGTTCCAGGTGTCTCCAAGGAGACAACAGAACTTCAGTTGTGTTTGCTAAAATACACACTTTGAAACATACTGTAACACTTAGTTAACATGTCTGGTTTAGTTGAAGAATCGGCTAAGGTAAGTTTCAGGTTTTAATGGTGGGATGGCACCTGTGCTTTTTTCCCCCAACCGCTAGAATATGATTCGCACCAAACCCAAAAGAAATACTGCACAGTTCAGGAACTTCATCAACCTAGCAACTGTAAAATAAGCTTACAAACAACTGAATTGAAATGCCAAAAAGTTCAGAGAAAGGCACAAACTATGTTTACTTGGGGTTTACAAAATTAAAGCTAACTAAAACTGTAATGATAAACAATCATGCTGCCAATGGACAGAGAAATATCATGTTTTTTGAATAATGTATTATTTGTTATATAGGAACCCAGTATAAGGGAATCCCTTGCGATCCTGTCTGCAGAGATAAAGGTAAGTATTTTTTTCTCTTTAGCTCTGTCACTCCAAGAAATATAATGAACATAAATATATTTGCCAATCTTTTCATAGTAATCCAAACAACTCTGCGTGTATCTGACATTTGTAATATTTATCTACCGCAGTATAACTCTTCTGGCAAGGCGATTGGTATTGTACCTTGAAAGAAAACTGATTGGAAATGTCATGTACTCTATGGTTTCTATTGATGTCAAGTGGCAAATGTTGACTGGTGATGTTATGTGAATCTTAGGAAATGGTCATTTTTCAATCGAGTCTATGTTTCTCAGAATTTGAGACAGAGAGGTCAATCTCTGCAATCCGAGCTGAGGGCATTTCTTGGAATGGAAAGGTAAGAGTAACGTGTTCTTTGATATTCTCTTAAGACTCTTCGCCAGATTTTACGATGAAAAATGTAAATAATAATAACAAACATTATTTTATATAGTGCCTTGAAAGGAGGCTTCTTTACAGAATGACAAAACCAACTACAATAAATAATACACAAGATATGCATGATGACAATACACAGTTAGAGGAGACAGTAGATGGTCATTGTCAGTGTATTCTGAAGGTAGTTTTCCAATTTTTTGGAACGGGGTAAAAGAGGCCACCTCTACTAGAATCTTTGTCCTAACCAAAAATGTAACAAAGTATAATAATAAGATTAAAAATAATAATAATAAACTTTATTTATAGAGCACCTTTCATACAAATAGTGCTTTGGTGCTTTAAAAACCAAGCATAAAAATAAAATATTAAAATTGAGAGATATACTTTCAGTTGTCAAGGAAAATACAGCAATACAGTAAAGCAACATACATGTCAATTAAATAAATAAAAATTAGGAAAGTCGTAATAAAATAAGAACAATTAAAGAGAACTAAAAAAAGAAACAGAAATAGAAAGAACAAAGAACCACTTTAACTAAAAGCAACATTTTCAAATGTTTTTTAAAACAATGTACCGAGCTTGACTGCCTAATAAAAAGTGGAAGTGAGTTTCATAATTTAGAAGCATAAAAACAAAAAGCAGCCTCTCCACTCTTTCTGCATTTCACATGTGGTATTTGCAGTAGGCCAGTATGTGCAGATCTAAGGTCACGTATAGGAACATATGAAGACAGACATTCAGTAAGGTACAGACGTGCTAGGTCGCTTAAAGCTTTAAAAACAAGTAAAAGAACTTTCAAATTTATCCTAGATAATACAGGTGACCAGTGAAGTTTTTTTCAAAACAGGAATGATATTCTCTTTCTTGTATTTGTTAGGATCTGTGCTACTGCATTTCGAACAAGTAGTAAGGGATTTATTGTTTTCTTGGGAAGCCCACAAAACAGAGCATTATAATCATATCCACATCAATGTGAGCAATGGAGAAGTCAAATTAACGTGTCTAAATATCATCTAGTTCTATCCCAGGGAAGAGGGCTGTTGCCTACACAGACGACAAGACACAAAACGCTCAACTGTGCAAAACACGCATAAGGACATCCGTCAGGAGGAACAAGGTAAAGTGTTTTTACTTCTTCACCATGGTCATGTAGTTTCACTCCAAGCACTGTCATATGAAATAACTGTGGAAACGACCTCCCCAACATTTTGGGTGTTTGCATTTTGCTTCAATGAATTTTAACCTTTTCTTTTAGACATTAAGAGGAAGGACACATTCACCCTTGGTAGAGATTCAGTTGTTCTATGAGATGTCAAGGTGAGAATTAACCACTTCAGGCATAAGTCAATCCACATGACCGGAAATGGGGCAATGAACAGGATATGGGGATTTTGCTAGTTATAAAGTACAATAATCATCATTAAATGATCTAAGACTACTGAAGTATAAGCTGTGTCCCTGACTGATTAATTAGCAAATTCATCTTCGTAGAGTGGAGCTACACTGAATATGGGGTGAGATAATGTAGGGAATGTTGGACTTGTAATAACTAATTGAAGGATAATAATAATCAACGAAAGTGCTTAAAAGTATCAACAAATGCCTTCAAAGTACTTGACACGTACTTTGCTTTCAAAAGTGAAACATAATTAATGCTTACTTAAGATTTCTCTTGACTTCTCAGGAGTATACTAACTCCAAGGACAAGTAACATCACAAACCATTATTTAAGTGCTGATGTTGGAGCTGCAATACCAAGACAAAAAATGATACAGGTAACACTGCTTTCAGATGTCTAAGAATTGCTAAAATAGTATGTTTACAGAGCATTCAGAGTCTCATAGAGAAAATAAGTTGAGAATATGACAAGTTCCTACCATCTCAAACACTGCCAATCTAAAACAAAAAGAAAATACTTGAACGCCTCCAGTAATCAAACACAAACCAGAACATATCAGTGCATGACAATGAAATGTAGTCACAAAATGATTCTACCCTTTCAAGTCCCAAAAAGGACCGAGGAACTTACCAGAGGCGATCCCTGGATTTCAAACACAGCACAATGTAGCCAATGTAGGGGAGAAGATCACAGAGAGCTCTTCTCAGATTGCTCAGAGTCAGCCCCAGGACCCTGTCCTGACTGAAGCAGACAAAGTGGTCAAACAGGTAGGTAGAAATGAGTAAGGAACAGAGAGTATGGTTATTCTTGCATTGTTTTGTTCGTCTGTCAAAGAAAAGAGTGCTTCTGACTTTTGTCAATGTTCATCTTTATTTTAGGAGAAGAACAAACGGTGGTATCACACTTTGCTCAAGTGTATGATACCATGTGTGTACAGCAGACATCACCAAACGAACAGGAGACACCTGAGTAGAGAACAAGAATATGAAAAGACTGATGTAAAAAAGCACCAGGAGAAATCCATTGAATATGCACAATCTCGTCCAGTATTTCAATGAAAAGTTTCAGTGTTGTTTTTAGTGTCCTCGTATTGCATACATTTAAAACAATGTGTCTTGTTTAATGAACAATTTCATTTACTTTAATAAAAAGTGTTGTTTACTGTAGTCCTAGCACGGATGCAATTGTTAGAAAAAACGTGAATGAAAAAGTGAATGTTTCATACAATATGGGTTTGTGTTAACCCACAAACCTAAGTGAAATGTTTGATTACATTTACAAGACATAACACATAGTTCAGTTGAGTGTGAAAGGGAACGACAGAGAAAGTCACAAAGAAAACATTGGTGAAGGACATGATGAATGTTTTTTCTTTAGCAATTTTTCAACAAGATGTCTTTCTATAGCGAGTTTCATTTGAGATAGTCTTTTCTTAGAAGTGCAAGAGTGGTATTCCCTACAACTTATTCCCCAATTTGATCATTCTCAGAAATTAGGAGACAGAAACCACACCTACTGTAATATTAGACCTTGTAACAAGGCAACTAGGTTTCAATGGCTCAAAAGGTGCATAAAGAGGCTCATGTATAATGACCTCCAGTGTCCCACAGGTTTCCCAAATCATTTCTTAAAGTATGGAAAAAGAGGAAATAAAGTGTCTACAGAAAGCGTATACCCCCTTGAACTTTGTTCAGTTTGTTGCGCCAGTGCCAGAGTTTCATGTAATTAAATGAGGACCTCTTTCTCACACCACATATGTTATACTTTCAATGGGAAAAAAGGAAATATTAGAATTGTATACATTTTAAAGCCATGTGTTCATATTTGGTAGAAGCCCTAACAACACCTAAAAAACACCTAACAACGGGTGCAGGACCGAATTAGGGCAGTACCCACTATTGATAAACATACAGAAAACAATATTAAAGTACTGGCTTTTATATTAGCCAGACACAGCTGGATGAGCTCTACCAGCCAGGACAGGAGGCTCTACTGTACACAGAGAGGGGAGGGAGGGGGGAACAAGCTGCCCAGCCGTGTGGAATGCTACAGAACCCTAAACAGACAAAACATACTACCCGAATATTTGACCAAGATATCCAGACACAGCTGGATGAGCTCCACCAGTCAGGACAGCCTAATAAGATACACTCCACAGACATTCACAACAGTGATATATCATAAACACTTGAATTACTTATCTAGTCTCTCGAAACAAAATTTCGAGAAAAAACACATTGCCCAACGTTAGAAACCACCTTGCATTACATTGCTTGAAAAACAGTTTATGTCGAAGGAATTATGGATCGGGAATTCTTCGAGGAAGTCGTGGTCACACAGCATGCCACCCCATATATCAGGGAGCACATTGGATCAAGGCACAGTCTCTTTCAAGACAACGATCCGAAACACACAGCAGCAAGGGCGAGGCTTATAGCAGAACGAGTGAACTGGGTGAAAACTCCAGCCGAATCTCCAGATTTAAATCCAATAGAGATGGTATGGCATTCGCTGAAAGACTATGTTTGGAAAACTGCTAAACCCAGCACAAAGCAAGAACTGATACTGATACAATGTCTGTTGATACTGATACTGTATGAGTAGGGCTGTTTCATCACTCCTTTTTTTTTGTTGCATACAGCAGTACTTCTTATGGTAGTACTTAAGTACAGTACAGTAGGTACTTACATTAGTACTTCTCACGTTAAAAAAGTTAGGTGTTAGCATAAACTATTAGTAATAAATAATATTAAACTTAGCACTGTAATAAATTATGCTAATATTAAATTCGATTCTGCTCTGAGAATGTAGGGGGAAGGAAAAATGCCAGTGGTCTTTCCACTGATGAACTTGTGCCTGATGAACAACTCTGCGTCACACCACACAGCTGCGAGTGCACCTCACTGTGCCCGGCCACCTCTTCATCATACAGCTACCAGCGCACCTGACCATGCAAGGCTACCACTGCGTCACAGAGATGCCAGCACACCTCACCATACCAGAAAACCACTGCGTCACACACTTGCCAGCGCACCTCACCGTGCCTGGCCACCACTGCGTCACACCACACAGATCCCAGCGCACCTCACAGTGCTAGGCCACCACTGCGTCACACAGCTGCCATCGCACCTCACCGTGCCAGACAACCACTGCGTCACACAACACAGCTGCAAGCGTACTTCACCGTGCCAGGCCACCACTGCGTCACACAGCTGCCAGCGCACCTCAAAGTACCCGGCCACCAATGCGTCACACCACACAGCTGCCACCGCACCTCACCGTGCCAGGCCACCACTACGTCAAACCACACAGCCGCCAGTGCACCTCACCATGCCAGGCCACCACTGCGTCAGACCACACAGCCGCCAGTGCACCTCACCGTGCCAAGCCACCACTGCGTCACACAGCTGCCAGCACACCTCACCGTACCAGACCACAACTGCGTCACACAGCTGCCAGCGCACCTCACTGAACCCTGCCACAGCTGCGTCACACAGCTGCCAGCGCACCTCACCATGCCCAGCCACCACTGCATCACACAGCTGCCAGCGCACCTCACCATACCAGGCCACCACTGCATCATACCACACAGGTGCCAGTGCACATCACTCTGCCCGGCCACCATTTCATTACACAGATGCCAAGGCATCTCACCGTGCCAGGCCACCACTACGTCAAACCACACAGGTGCCAGTGCACCTCACTGTGCCAGGCCACCACTGCGTCACACAGCTGAAAGCGCACCTCACCGTGCCAAGCCACCACTGCGTCACGCATCTGCCAACGCACCTCACGGTGCCCAGCCACCACTGCGTCACACAGCTGCAAGCGCACCTCACCATACCAGGCCACCACTACGTCAAACCACACAGATTGCAGTGCACCTCACCGTGCCCGGCCTACACTTCATCATACAACTGCCAGTACACCTGACCGTTCAAGGTCACCACTGCGTCACACAGCTGCCAGCGCACCTCACCGTGCCAGGCCACCACTGCGTCACACCACACAGCTGCTAGCGCACCTCACCATGCCAGGCCACCACTGCGTCAGACCACACACAGCTGAAAGCGCACCTCACCGTGCCAAGCCACCACTGCGTCAAACAGCTGCCAGCACACCTCACCGTGCCAGGCCACCACTGCATCACACAGCTGCCAGCATACCTCACCGTACCAGGCCACCACTGCGTCACACAGCTGCCAGCGCACCTCACCATGCCAGCCACCACTGCGTCACACCACACAGCCGCCAGCGCACCTCAACGTGCCAGGCCACCACTGCCTCCCAGAGCTGCCAGCACACCTCATGCCTTGTTATGTGAAACTTTAATTCTCTTTTTAGGATTTTTTGAACATGGTCTTTTTTTCCCCCAATCAGAGGCTCACCACAATTCACGCTCAACCACTTCACAGATCTACTACACGCACCTCAGGATGGTGACGTCACTGCCTTTCATATGGAAACATTTTGACACCGCGCTCAACAATCTTAGGAAGATCACAAAACAAGCCTGCTAGCCTGGATTTTACCTAAAAAAACCACGCCCGAGAAAGTGAAGTACTGTAGCATTAACTAGCAAAGGTGTTTTGCAGACATAGGCACAGTACGTAATTCAGGCTTTATGAACTCTAATAATATTGTTTCGGCTGTGAATCCTTCTTCAGCTGTGAGGGTCTTCAGCTCATAATGAAATGCTTGGAGTTTGCAATGTACGGCGCTCTGAACGAGTTCAACTTTAATGCAGGAAAAATGGATTTCCCAGAAGCTATACTGATTCTTATGGAAGCCCGTTTCCGCCAGGGAGTAGAAAAAATGCGCCCTGGTATTCTCTGGGATGCAGTGCAGTTAAAACTGTTCACTGTTACTGACCATACTGCCTGCCTGCGGGCACTTTTCCTGTCCGTGGGGGAGGGTGGACTGTCTTTCATTAGAAGGTTAGCCTATTCTACTCGGAGAATGTAGAGGGGGTGGAAAGTGCCCGCGGTCATTTAATTAGTATTACAATTCGCACTGATTCCCTTGCGAAGATATTGACATAAGAATATTCGTGCGTGGTCAAAAAATGCCATAAAAATGACAAAATGAAGGCTGTGAAAACATTCACAATGTGCAGTATACACAAAGAACATTGTTCTCACAACTCGAGAAGGTTTCGTGAAAACTTTATATCATCACACAAAATAAAGTTTTTTTGTTTACAAAGACGATTACAAAGAATGTGGACCAGGGTAATACTTTGAGTTTACAGCTTGTCCAAGGTCATTCATTATTAATACTATTAGGGATATCTTCGGTAAAGACTGACAGCAGGAACATTCCTGTTCTTTACTCAGCAGCTTATTAAAAACAGGGTGTTCAAAACGTTTTTTTTACCCAGAAGAGTGACACAGCTTCGCGTTGTGAATCTGTTATTCCGTATTTACAAAGAAAGTGGAATACAGTAATACTACCTGCTATATAGATACATATTTTTAGATATTCAGATCCTTAAATTAATATCATTATTCATTTCTTTAGATACGTGATTCCATACTATATTCCCTATTACAAAACCAATAATTCCAGTCCTGAAATCTGATTGGCTGACACACATTCGAAGAACATACTGTAACACTTAGTTAACATGTCTGGTTTAGTTGAAGAATCGGCTAAGGTAAGTTTCAGGGTTTAATGGTGGGATGGCACCTGTGCTTTTTCCCCCCAACCGTTAGAATATGATTTGCACAAAACCCAAAAGAAATACTGCACAGTTCAGGAACCTAGCAACTGTAAAATAAGCTTAAAAACAACTGAACTGAAATGCAAAAAAGTTCAGAGAAAGGCACAAAATATGTTTACTTGGGGTTTAAAAAATTAAAACTAACTAAAACATTCCAAACAGAAGCCGGCCTACCTTCTTTTCTTTGTACCTGATAAAGATGAGGATGGCTTTAAAGATACAGCTAAACTTTTGCAGAACCATTCAAGCGCATTGTTACTGTTTGCTGTAGAAGCCAAAAATATGAGAATCTCAAAATCTAAAAATCTCATGGCGTCAGAATGTACAACTTTAAAAAAATAAATAATAATAATAATAAACATTAATTTATATAGCGCCTTGAAAGGTGGCTTCTTAATAGAATGACAAAACCAACAACAATAAATAATACACAAGATATGCATGATGACAATACACAGTTAGAGGAGACAGTAGATGGTGGTACTAAACACAATGAGAGCAGAAGGATGAGGTGAGTTTCCCGAAAACAACTAATCTTAGAGACTATCGAGCAACTTTACGATGTACGTATGTAACGTACGAGCTACTTTTTCGTGGGTTTCCCAAACCCCTCTTAATTGGTCATTTCACGAGCCAGTATAAAGTACTTCTTTGTTAACCCCGCCCCTGATGTCGCTTAGCAAAAAGCATCACAAGTCGATTGAAAAACAATTGATTGACAATTCTTTCATTATATGGTGTCGGTTTTGGTCCTTCAGTGGGATGAAATAAAGTTGTGAAAAGGAATATGAAGTAAACTTGACATCATAGTTTAAGCAAAAGCATATAGATAGGCACAAAAAGGGACCTTATTGTTTCTAAGAGCAAAGAAAAGAAATTCAGGTGGGTAGCTGCGTCAGCATGCGTAGGCTGCAAAGGAACAAGTAATAGGTTTATTCCATACTGAAAAAAAAGAAGAAAGAGAACACAACGTTTCGGCCGTGGAGCCTTCTTCAGGTGTGAGAGAGACAGGGCAGTAGGCAAAGGTAAAGTAGCGGGAGAACAAAGGTTGGGAGGGAGGAGGAGTGAGAGGCGGGAGCAGGGGACAGAAAGAGAGGCCAATCAAGAGGTGTGAAGTCAGAATGGGTGCAGAGCGGTGTGAAATTAAACTTCCAATGAATGGAGAAAATTTAAAAGAACAGTAATCTGTCATTAAGGGAAGGGAGAATGTGTGATCCTAACTGCAGAATAATTTTAGTTTCGGTGGTTTTTCTGATGTATGAGTTCGGAAAAACGTCTTTGAGAACACAGACGGAGAGATTATAGTGGTCGTGGCCGTCAGAGGTGAAATGAGAAAGAAAAGAAATGACTGACATGCCGTAAAAGAAAACCAAGATTAACTGCGTGGACAGTGTATGCGTCCCGCACGACGTCCTTGATTTAAACTTTAAAGCAATATTTTTTGGCGCGCTGCCATAGTTAAGAATCAATATTTCATGAGAAAAAACTGTTATTTAGAGTTATTGGGTGTACTGGAACTCAATGGAAACATTAACTACTAAGCTTGGCATGTGTCACTCAACAAATACAGGACCTATAATCAAATTTAAAAACAAGTAGATCTAAGCTTTACCGTCAACAATCACGACAGAACATCAAACGGTGTTGGAACTACGCGGTATCGACCGCGGGTTTGGGTACGGAATGGAGCAGGCGTGGGACTCAGGACTGGGGCTGAACAACACATTTATTAACTCGAATCGGGAAAGGTACACACACAGGGACAGGGGTTACAGCTCTGCACCTTCACTAACACACACACACACCTGAAGGGAAGAGACTGTATCCCAGCCTCCGTCCCGCTATACAGTCCGGTAGAACCCAGGTGCTGCTCTCAGCCCGCCTTGCGTGCGCATGACTAAAGCGCCCTGCGTGGCGCTACATTATAAATACATGTTAGGCCCAATTATTTCACTTAAATAATGCATTGCTGCATTTCATACTGAAAATAATATCATCTAGTCAAGTATAAAAATGAATATGAAATATACCCAAGATGACTCATAAATTCATCACTGTATAAATACATGTTCTTTTTTCGAATTTCCTCTGACACAGTACAACACAATATCAAAGTCCTTCATATAAACTCTTAGTGTCCTGTATTCCCAGAGGATGCCCCTGCCGTGAAGTGACTGTGCTCTGTCTGGCGATCTCTGGCGCTCAGGGTGGGCAGGAGGAGGCCAGTTTAAGAAGCACTTAGTGATGAACGAGCGGGTCGGGGAGCACGTAGATGACGAAGGATTTAACGTGCTACTTCAGTTACGATGGGTTTTGGGAAACACTCGTCAATTAACGATCGAGCTTAAGAGCGAGTTTACGATGTTCTTAGCGCTACGATGCTTTCGGGAAACAGAATCATAATATCTAGAAGGATTACCATATATAAAAATAGAAAGAATGATATATGATATATACAAGTAATTATATCATATCATATATTATTAACACCATACCCACCATCTATGTACATTCACATGACCACACATATCAGATCAATATCAAATCAATCACAATGATTAGAATGCGCGCAGAAATCGCCCCTTTCTCTTCCCATCTTTCAGCACATTATACGTCCTCTCCACGATACAAGCCGATACCCGTTATCTTACTCTACAATGCACCTTTTCCCGTGTTGTACGTTAACATTTGGTTCATAAAATCGACACACCTGAAATACTAAATAAGAAAGAAAACAATTATAACACAACGGATGACAGAGCCTCTAGAACAGAAAACCCGTTGGCGTCACACACGCTGAATGTCTCTCTCTCTCCTGCTCAGCAAAACACAACATGTGGGTCAACACCGTGTGAGGCATTAAACATCACCTTCGTGCATTACCGCGATTCATCTGGAAATTTTTTGGCGCGCCTTCTCTTTAAAGCCCTGGCCAAATATGAAGACAGTACGTACAGTTATAATTCAAACGGAATTAAAATCTACACATCCCAGTTACCATGGTGGTGCTTGTGATCATTGCGTTTAACCAACGAAACAGGGCGAAAAATCAGTCACATGATTTGGGGCAGAGTTTCGAAAGCTTAACCTATCAGCAACAAAGCGAAATTTACACGATAGGCTACCTCAAACTGTCAGTTACACGACTGTGTATGTCGCTTAAGCCACTCCTATTTGGCATTTTAGTTATGGAGGCGAGAAGACGCCCCCCCCCCCCCCCCCCGGGTGCCTGATTTGCCGCCATCTTTAACCGCTTCGTGTCCAAATCGCAGTAGCTACGCGTACGAAATAAAGTTCATCCCAGCTACAAAACATATATATTTTTGTGGTAAGAGGGAGCAAAACATCAGTATTTACTGCTATTAATTAGTGTACGATTTATAGTTGAAATCTGAGCCTAAATATAAAGTTAAAATCTTGACAAACCAATGTAGGAAATACAGAGAAAATAAATCCTTTCTGACATCTAAAATCAGTTTCGATCAAGGTCTCTAAAACGAACAAGAAAAAGAGGATTTTCGGAGGGCAATTACGCTGTATTTATATAGAATAAGTGATTTATGAGCAATCTAATTTCTTGTTCGTTTAAAACAGTGAAATGTCAGCTGCAAAAGATCGCACCAGAAACAGCAATCTCTCTGCCTGTCATAGACGTTCAGGAAAGGCTGAATTAAGTCATGGTGATCAATAATAACAGTTGTAGGACAAGAAACAAAAGATAGTGAAAACTTAAGATTTTTAAGGCTAAAACTCAAATTCATTCTACAAATTAAGGCAAATGAAAATTCAGGACGTTAAAGTGCTAGAGGTGTAAAAAAATACAAAAATGCACATGAGCAAAAAGTTTTAGAAATGGAGCAAACAGAATAAAAGCCATGCCTATAGTGCGGAAGAGGGATGCAGGAACACTTGCTTAGATATACAACAACATTACTTTATTAACCCTTTACAATTTCTTGCATTAGTAATTATCTTTTCGCATACCCCAGCTTGCTCTCCATGAGATACACAGACACACAGATGAAAGAGATAGGGAGAGAGCCTGTGGTCAGAGTACAGGGTCAGCCATTGTACAGCGCCCCTGGAGCAGTTGGGGTTAAGGGCCTTGCTCAGCAGCCCAACGGAGTAGGGTTCTTCTGCTGGGTGCGGGATTTATTGTTAAATTATTACTTTAAATAAATACTTTGAGTTACTGAAACAGCCCGCTAATAAAATTGTCGCAATTTTGTTCTCGTTTGGAAGAGAGAATCAAAAATGAGACATAATGATGGTTTCCGGCTTAGACCTTTAAAGGTACCCCCATCACGGAAGAATTTGACCTCGGAACGTTTACCCAGCGTAATATTGTATTTCATTTCACTTTGACCGATTGTCTTTAAATCAATTGTTGTCAGAATAATAATAATAATAATAATAATAAACTTTATTTTATATAGCGCCTTTAAAGGTGGCTTCTCAAAGCGCTTTACAGGATGACAATAACAATAAATAAGAAGACTAAACAATAAATAAGAAAATTTCACAAGACAGGACACAATTATAATTACAACAATACAACAATAAAGATAGAGGAGACCGTGGAAGATGGTATTAAGAAGAGCAGAGGGGTGAAGAATGGAACCAGTTAAGTAAAGGCTTTTCTGAAGAAGAAGGTTTTGAGTCTGGATTTGAAGGAGTTTAGAGAAGGTGACTCTCTAATATCCTTGGGCAAAGAGTTCCAGAGCTTGGGGGCATAGCAGGAGAAGGCCCTGTCGCCCATACAATGTAGACGGGCTTGGGGGACAGTAAGGAGAGCAGAATTTGAAGAGCGGAGGTTGCGAGGTGGGGAGTAGGGCGATAAAAGTTCAGGTATTGAGGTGCCAAGCCATGTAAAGCCTTGTAGGTGAGCATGAGGATTTTAAAGTCTACGCGGAATTTGACCGGAAGCCAGTGCAAGGACTCGAGGATAGGAGTAATGTGAACACTTGTACTAGACCTGGTCAGGATTCTGGCTGCTGAATTTTGGACATACTGCAGCTTGTTCAGAGTAGATTTAGATACACCAGGGAGCAGAGCATTGCAGTAGTCAATTCGGGAGAATACAAATATGTTGATCAGCTTTTCAGCCACAGTTAATGATAGCATAGGGCGTAGTCTTGCGATATTTCTAAGGTGAAAAAAAGATGTTTTGACAGTATGCTGTACATGTGGGTCGAATGTTAAGCCAGAATCGAATATAACCCCAAGGTTTTTCAATTTTGATTGAAGCTCTAGTACAGAGCCATCTACAGACAGGGTTACAGGACTGGCTTTACGAAGTTGATGGGGGGTACCAATAAGCATGACCTCAGTCTTGTCACAGTTAAGAATATCCCCACCTCCAAACAAGAACAAAATTGCAACGATTTTATTAACTGGCTGTTTCAGTAACTTAAAGTACATATTTAAAGTAATAATTTAACAAGATATGTAAATGTTTTAAGATATGTATATGTTGTGAATGTCTGTAGATTGTATCTTATGATTTAAATACTTTTATTTTTTCACAATCTGGCAATGCCAGACAGAATTCAAATGGCCTTGCAGATCAGAAAATCAAGGAACAAAACAATTATTGCGCCCAGCTCCTCAATGGGATAGCTTTAACTTGCTAATGCGTTGGTGTAACAGTCCGGGTGTGGCAAGCTTCTAATGTCTCCAGACTTCGCGAAAGGAACCCGTCTTTCATAGGCACTCTTTCCCCTAGTTTAACAGTCTGTCCAGAAACAAAACATTCCTGTTAAACAAGAGGAATGTAAAACAAATTGTACAAAAGTAAAAAACAATTACTTTTTGACAATGAAAACTGGTGTGTATCTCTCTCTTTGCTGGCGCGCGGGCGCGGTGGGGTGCTGTACCACCCGCACAGAACATTAAAGTGTCCCTTTCCATTCAATGGGTGTCTGAGTTGCTGTGTCCTATCTTCTGACAGTCGCTGTTGTGAATGTCTGCAGAGTGTATCTTATTTTTAGCATTGTAGCGCTTTCGCCCTGGGGGGCGGCTGAAGAACACCCGGCTGGGGTGCGCGGTGAGGGGCAGGACAGGAGTGGTCAGGGCGGGGTTTAGGTAGGCCGCTGACTATTGCAGCTGCCACACAGTGAAAGGGGCATACGGGCTGGGGAGATCGCCCGTTTTCCATGTAAATAGTTCCCTGGTTCCGCACCCCTCTCTCCCTCCCTCTCCAGATACAGCTGTATGAGCTCCACCAGTCAGGACAAGAGGCTCTACTGTACGCACAGAGGGGTGGTAGAGGGGAACAAGTTGCCAGCCGTGGGGTTGAAGCTGATACCCTGGATCCTCTCGAGACACAGCTGTATGAGCTCCACCAGTCATGAGATAATGCTCTACTGTACACAGAGGGGGGCAGGAGGGGGGAACAAGCTACCCAGCCGTAGGTTTGAAGCTGATACCCCGCTTGATCCTCTCCAGATACAGCTGAATGAGCTCCACCAGTCAAGACAGGAGGCTCTACTGTACACAGAGAGGTGCAGGGGGGGAAACAAGCTGCATAGCCATGGGGTTGACCCTGATACCATGGATCCTCTCCAGACACAGTTGTATGAGCTCCACCAGTCAGGACAGGAGCCTCTACTGTACAGAGAGAGGCGGTGGGGAGAACAAGCTGATACCCTGGCTTCTCACACAAACCTTAAAATCACGTAATAGGTTTATTCCATGCTGAAAAAAAGAAGAAAGAATACACATTCCATAGGAATCGGTGCCTTTATATAGCGCCTTTAAAGGTGGCTTCTCAAAGCGCCTTACGGGATAAAAACAACAAAAACAAAAACAATATTGTTTTCCATTGCACTTTGACAGATCATCTTTAAATCAATTGTTGATTTAAAGTTTGACAGTAAATGTTTATATTGTAAAGCATACAGCCGCCATTTCTTTCTAAGAATTAAAAAAATTGTTTGCGCAGTCTAAGAGGGGGGGGGGGGGTCTGCTGACAATCCCCCATACACTCAAGTGAAATATGAATAACCCCAATGTAAACAGCGTATTTACAATTTGTTGATAATAAAAATGTTAAGTTCTCTAAGACTTTGTGATACTTTACCCAGGGAGCTGTGTAAGCATGCGTGGTGACTATTCATTGTTATTAAAAAATGACTTAGATTCGAACATGTTGTGATATTTAGAAATATAAAAAGTCAATTAATTGTCCATAATATTGCTATTTTATTTCTTCAAAGAAATGCTTGTTAAAAGAAAAGTCATGGCACAGGCTGGATTTGAACAGCCAACCTCTCGCTTACAAGTTCAGCACATGAATAGAATTATATCATTATTAATTTCTTTAGATATGCGATTCCATATTATATTCCCTATTAATCAAATTCTAAAAGTATGCTTGTTTGCTCCTGTATTGAGCGTATTTGCAGAAAAGCTTAAAACTACCACTTTTTATACACACGTTATTTCACATGTTAGTTAAAGACTTCGATGCTTAATATTGTTTAGGGAGAAATGGAATACTGGTGTGTATTTTTGTACCGAGACCAGCCATATACAGTTTACATACTGTAATACTGTATATTTATGTTCCAAAATTAATATCGTTTATGGCTTTCACGCGCGTTATGCTCCTATTCTTTTTATGCTCAGCTACTAAGATTTCCCTTCAGTGGTAAAATTCCATATAAATATTTAATACTTAAACGGGCACAGTAAAGACATTAAATATACATATACATACTGTATACAGTACAGTTTGCATACAGTAATATGTTTATGTTCCTAAATCAATATCTCTTATGAGCATGCAAAAGGCATGGTGAATTGGAGATTCTCAAAAATGACTGTACTTTGCATGATTGGAAACAAATGCGTGATTGGATCAACGAAATGCTGTGGTGTTACTTTTACAAAGACGGTCAATGAAAAAAAGAATGTGGACCAGGGCAATACTTTGAGTTTACAGCTTGTCCAAGGTCATTCATTAGAACATGTGGTATTATGCGGTACTATGCGAGAATACACGGTATTAATATGGTAACTTGTGTTACACCGCGATAAGCACACCGCAAAATAATGCGGTATCGCCCGCTTGTTTTGAATGGCTGCATCTGTATATCCCTGCTAGTGATGATGACCATGGTCACCTCACCCTCGCAATACACCGGCTGAAAGAACTTAAGAACAGGGTAAATCAAGAACAGGGCATTGGCAATGAGTTCCCCTTCTTTTCATGGTTAAAATAATTTTTTGGGTCTTGGGGACTGTTTTTCTTAAAGCTATTCATGCCTGTTGTAGTGTTTTTGCTGTTGTGCTGTTGTCTGACTAGGGTGACCCCTATGAGGACTCTGTGGTATGAACACATTTAAGGATAAAAAGGAGGGAATGTAATGAAAAGTTACTGAGAAAAAGTGTTTTATTCTATGTTGTTTACGGACAGAGCTGTGCTGCAGAAGCAGCTGGATACTTAGAACAAAGTGTGATAGCACCCAACTTGTCAAGGGCACAGGATGTTTTAATACTGTTTATCTCGGCTGCTTGAAGAAGGGAGTGTGAGAAACCATTTGAATAACTGCTCTTCTTTGCTTAAAGCAAAAACCTATAAGGAATGGAAAATGACTGCTTTGCCTGTCTTTGAAGTGTTGCATCAGCTTAAAAAAGATATAAAACAAGGGGTCTCTCTGCTTGCTTTTGAATCAGCTTTCACTTCTCTGCGCAGACAGGTGATGGGTTTTTCCCATATTGCAACATGAATAAAGACCTTACTGAGTGAATGAGAATACCTCTCCTGGCTAAATCCCTTACAACTTGTTCGAAATGCAGTACGGCCATATTTCATATCAACCCACAGATGCATTGCATAAACACGAGAATTCTGGTTGTACTTAAATTGACCTTATACGTTTTGGATTATGTTTAACCTTCTTCAATTTCTTCAACCATATTTTGAGATGATTACGTTTACAGAAGCAAATATTATTCAGTGCTTTTTCTTCACTCCTTTAATCAAACCCACATTTCTATAAGGAGGGCCATTGTGAAACTCCCCAAAGTGAGCTTAATTAATCTTTTATTCTTCACACCTGCAAAGTCATTCCTTCATTGTGTAATATGAAGGCCTTTCATTATTCACGTATACTACAACATCTGAAAATAATAGGTCTTGAAATAGTTGAATGAAAGAAAATCCTGAATAACTCCTCCAAATGCGTGTTACACTTTCATCAAGTACACACACTTTGAATGTGATGAACTATAAAAAGTTATTTTAACCATACCCAATGGAGCTCGGGAGTGCGATTGCATACACAATCATGTTTTCAGTGTTTGGACATCAGCCGTACATCAGAACAATCATTTCACTAACACAGCTCCATGTTGAGTGACTTCCCTCCAAAAACACAAAGTCACTTTCCCTTAGCAATTATTGCATGGACTTAGATTATCTGCCTTCTGCATCAGGCCCTGTATGATATACTGTAAAAATCCAAGCTTTGGGAAAGTGCTTTGTTTGGATCCTTGTCTTTATCCTTTTGGATCCCAGGCTGCTCATTTGCAAATGTGTTTTGACATTAATTATAGTGACTATAGCAATGAGGTGGCACTGTGGTTCACAGAGCTGGGGTCCTGGGTTCAATTCCTGGGGTGCAGTCTGGATGGAATTGTATGTTCTCCCTTCATTTGTGTGGATTTCTTCCAGGTGCTCCAGTTTCTTCCCACAGTCCAAAGACATACAGTACTAGTAGGTTAAGGTGGAACTACAGTCCCAATTTTGCAGACACAAAAGTATTTAATTTCAGTCACAAAATAAAATCATTGACATTATAGAAAAACTTTACAAACTCAAAATTGAGCACAAAATCATGAATTTTGTGAAAGTACTGTAAGTTACGCCATGTTGTAACAAATTCGCATTCCAGTTCCACACAAATTGCGATGTGATGCAGCCCTTCCTGCTCACTAATCACTGTAATGACTAATGCAATGTGATGTAGGAGAGAAAAGGTATAGGTTATGCAGCAAACATTTCACTGCAAAAAACGTTCCATTCCAAGGTTCTTTATGCAGAGTTAACAATGTAATATGATTTATTGGCAAAAACGTAAAAAAGTTGAGAGCAATATTTCCATTGGATTAAACGAGATGTATTCACAAGCCTGCTCCTTTACAATGTCACAGGGCCACATCAGATTACAGGAAGTTTTGCTGCCTCGTTCTGAATCGCAGAACATGGTAATTCTTTAACCTTGAAATGTAGTCTATTTTGTGATGTAAATTGGAGGTTTTACAAGTTATTGTGTGTTCCCCTTTAGATGGCTTCTGGGAAAACTGGCCTCAACACTGTATTGGATAAGGCACTTAGAAAACAGATTCATGCGTGGACCACAGCAATGCCCCTTTACTGAGAGCCAGCAATCAACGGATGTGTCTGATCGTGAATGGTTTTCCCTGTTGTTTGTTGTATTACTCGGTGTTGCATTTTAAGCTGTGCATGAGGCAGGACCCGGAGGCTGCTGCTTCTGCTGGGATTGAGGAAGAGCTGAGCGCCATGTAAGGCAAAGACACTGCGTTCCACTTTATCAGGTGCCTGGAGTGTAAGAGCTGCAGATAATATTGAGTCACATTAATCCCAACATATTACAAATATTATGAAAATTAAATAAATTAAATCAAATAACTTTCATTAAAAAAATCAATCACACTTTACCTTGCTTTTTCAGTTGTTTTAAAGGAAAATTGATGCAGAGAATGTGTGAATACTACTTTTTGATGGTTCCAAGGCCAATGTGACCTGTTCTATTGCCTGCTAATTGTACGTTCCAGGTTGAACAATTATTTTTAGGAGGTCAAGGTGTATGAATGATAAGAACAGCTTGAAATTTATTTTCACGGTCGACACACATTTTCGCAAGGGAAAAAAACTGAAATAACCACAGTTACGCAAACACCAGTCCACCAAAAAAAAATCATTTTATTAAAACAAGGTAACATTTTTTTTATCATCATACGGATGAACTGTGCTAAATATATTTCTAAAAAGAAAAAGCAGGACGTGAGTCGTGAGCCAAGATCATGACTCTTTTACTCTTCTTCACATCAGTTTTCATCTGTGAGGAGGAGGGGGGCTCCTGATGTGCTGACACTTGGGGATGTGCCTCTGTGCCGGCCTGGGGGCAAAGCGCCGGCCGCAGTGAGGGCAGGGCACGTAGTCGGGGTTTTGGATTCGCGGGGGGCTGGGGCAGGTTCACAACCTTCCCTCCTTGCGTGATCACCTGCTGCACCTCCCTGGCCTTTTGATGCTCCGAATGAAATCCTCGTGCTTCTGCCTCCAGTTGTTCTTTCTCAGCTGGGAACAGGAAATGAAACCAATGAAACAGCTTCCAGAAAAAGTCCAGACTAGCACTGCGTACACAGTCTGGTCGCAAACAATTCACAAGGCAAGAAAATATCAATACAGTAATAACGTAGCTTTCTGGGCCTACCTTTCATGTCATTGGGTAGAGAGTACAATTTAGTTATGGTTTTGTTTCCCGTGAGTGCTATTTGCTTGATATCTCATGTAGATTTTTACAACAGAATTCAGAAGTCACTAAGACCCATTTATTCTGTCTGGCAAATGTGCCTTTGCGGCAGTTTTTCAGAAGAGTACTTCATAAAACACTTTTTTATTGTTTACATTGATTTATAAGCTGAGTCTGACTCTAGGAGAAAACAAGGGAAGCTTGGAAAGAGTTTAAGGATAGCCCTTACCACGATTGGCGGTCTAACCTTCTTCTTATGGATGTATGTCTCCAGTTCTGTTCCCTTGGCCCTGTGCTTGAAAGAGTCAAAAACCTTCCTCTTTGAATTCTGAAGCTTCTTGCAGATCTTGCTGTGTTTCTCCAACCTCTCTACAGCAAACTTCCTGTGACACAGTTCACAGGGCACCAGCTGAGGGTTTCCACTCTGGCTATTCTCATATGGAAATTGCTCAGCGGTAGGGCACATCAGACTTGTAGGGGACAAATATCTGTTTTCCACTGACAGAGTTTGTACATCCAGACATGCGGTGTTATTTCTGAAGTGGGCCTGCGCGGCCTGTTCCGCTGACACGTCACTTTCAGGGAGCCTTGCTTTCTTGAGGTACTTTCTCCTTCCACAGGGGACGTCTTCTAGCCCACGGCTGCAAGGGCTCACTTGACGTCTCTCCTGATGGGAAAGCGCAGAGGGAAAGTGCGATTCTGCGCATCCGCCGTCTTCCATTGGAGAACCATAATCAAGGTTGTCTCCTTTGAAAGGAAGGGCTTTCCTTGGAGTGAAGGCTTTTTGCTTCTCCATTCAGGTCAGAAGAGGCACGGCCTTAGAACGGTGGTTGGCCCACGGTCCTCTGGGGCAAAGCTCGCTCTGCCTCGCCTGGAGTGTCTTCCTTCGGGTCAGGAGTCCTCTATTTTCCCTTCCGGCCATCTCTATGGAGTCTTCCATCTCTCTCTGAACCATCCTCAGCTCCTCCTGAGCTCTGAAGAGCTTCGCCTGCATCATGGCCTCCTTCTGGCGAATCTCGTCCTTCATCATGGCCTCCTTCCGGCGCATCACATCCTGCAGACTGGCCTCCCTCCGGCGATGCTCCTCCTTCAGCGCGGCCTCTGCCTCGGCCACTTTTTGTAGCTCCTCTTGCAACTGAAAGTGCTCCTTCCCATTGGCATGAGAAGGGCATTGCCCTGGAGGGGTCGCCACCATGGGGAGGACAGTCCTGTCCTTAGGTTTGCGTACTCTTGAGCCCCTCCTGCCTGGCCTCTCGCAGGGCCTCTCATGACCATCCTGAGGCGGGGTGGGGGCAAACAAGGAATCACTCTGTGAGTCCGGGCGGTCCACAGCCCGAACCTCACCAGGGCCGGAGACTTTCCTGTTACCCATAGGCTTCAGGGGGTAAGACCGATCATACCCCACAATGTTCTTCTCGGGGCCCTGTTGGGTTTGGAAGCGATAGCTGTTCCCCGTCTTCTTCTCCGCAGCGTATTTGACTTATTGGAAAGATTTTCTCATCTTCTGTAGAGCCGCCTCCTGCCGTCGATTGTATATGGCGATCATTTTTTTCTCCTTTTCCTGCATCAGTTTCTCTTGGAAGGTGGCCTTCAGAAGCTGTATCTTGGGAGGCGGGCAGTACGTGGAGATCAGATCCTGTCGCCTTAAGGGCACGGGTCGATTCGAGTCTGTGTCTTTCGGGGAGGGGGACAGAGCACCAGGCTTAGGACTGGGCTCCATTGGCAAATGAGATATGAGCTTTGTTTCCCAGGTATCTGGAAAAGGCAAAAATGGCAAATAAATGATATCCTGCACAGTCTAGTATGGTCTAATAGAAAATAATAAAAAAAACAATTCAGGAAATACACAACTTTTTAATATTAAACCTAATGGTGTTGAATGCTGCATGCTGACTCAGTAGGAGACAGATCCTAAACATCAACATTATAATAAACATTTGTTTCCCAAATAACATTCTCAATGTTCAGAATGCTTAAAGTCATGAGCTTTTTTAAAAATGTTTAACTGAAACCTGGAAATGTACTATTTCATTTCAAAGCTTGTATTATATCTATGATATAAATGTTTTTTATATAAAATTAACCCATTATGCAACAGGGGTTTGAGCAGAAGTCACTGTGAATAAGGGAATTTATCAATATTAATTAGCCGTTTCACTACATTATAGATAGCTGAAGGATTATGATACAGTATATCGATTTCACTACAAATTGACAAGAATATTTGATGACACTTACCAAACAAGTCTCAAACAGCGGAGAAATAGTTCACCACGACGATAGCAATGCAATGTTTGACTGCATCTCCCTATGTGATATATCTGTATTTGGGTATATACAGATCACGTAATTCAGGGAGCACTGTTACGTCAGGTCACCAACCATTATTACGACGCTCATATGTCATAGAGCTCCTTAGGATGTTTGTATAATCTTTATCCAAATTTTCATATGGCCGCAGTTACGGCGTTTATTTTACAGTTAATGTAACAGGATGTCATTATATTTTTCTGTCTTTATGGTGGCAGACCACTTAACTAAATCTGAGTAGGCGGTTTCTACAAATGGGTCAGATAAAATATTAAATATACAGTAAAAGGTCACACCTATTCATACCCTTTATGTACTGTATATCTACAATTACGTATACTGGATAATACGATAACTACCATTACAAAATGTCTCCCTTTTGATTTGAAGTGGTTCTTTTAAATAAGTAAATTGCAATCACTTAGCCTACATCTGAGCTCCTAATTCATCGCGACGACGGACTGAGACTCCAGTCGGATTTGTGAGAAGGGGTGTGCCTGTTTTAAAACCGATTCATACGTCTTAAACACATGGACATTGATAGCAGTCTGTGTTATATAATTTATCTTTTTATTTTATTTAAATTTAAGTATCACATACACATTTTCAAAGTAACTGTACCCCTTTTAATTATGATCCCCATCGCTCACAGCTCCGAAGCTGAGACGAGGGCTACTTCAGATGGGATTTCCAATATTTCTCTCTTAGCTTGTATACCGGTGGAAAGGAGAGCGCTCTCAAAACGTGTTGATAGTAAGATTGGGATGTATTTGCAGTCTAGATATAGTTTTTTTAATGTTCGGAGCCGGCACAGATTCATTTTCTTACGACTGCTTTTCTGGATGACAATAACAATGCAAACGATGGTGTTAAGGCGAGGCTGTGCCTTAAGGCTCCTCTGCTTACAATATTCAGCGCGTAAATCGCAAACGAGCGCCTCTCTTACGATGAAAATGCGGCAAATAAGAACACGAGATTTAAACCTACGGCTTACAAATGTATGCGTAAACACTAAATCCGTATCTTTAGCAAAACTGGCGAGACAATGTGTTTTATCATTTAAAAAAGTACTGGAAAATAATTAAAGGTTATCACGATAAACAGAGGTTACTGATCTACTACTGTACGCTGTGACCAAAAATGAGAGTCCCCCGATCCTCGCAGCCTTCATGCTTTGGTCTGGGCCTGGCCGTTTTTTTTTTAGGATAATGGGGTCAAGTTAAGAAATTATGCAAGTTTCTAATCAAATCCAAGGGCGCCCCGATCTCCTAAACATCTTTAGAAGGCCGACGGACCACACTGCACGGTCCGGGTCCGGGCCCTGACCCGGTTCTGGATAATGCCAGCTTAAAGTGAAAAATTCTACTGTACATATTATGTTTCTTATTATGGTATATATGTATAATGTGGCGCGACCGCTTCACGAAGCTAGAAAGAAAGTTATCCGCCATTTTTATTTTACCTGCAATTGAATTTGCCATTAAAATCACGATTAATACCGCAGCTGCTAAATTACTTACCTAAAAGCGTTCAGATACAAAAGCACTTGAGCTGTAATGTTTATATACTGTTGGCCCGATGACCTACTTCAAGAAGAATTCTTACATAGACCGCCAAGGACTGTCATCACACTTTACGTCATAAAGCGCTTTAAAACTTTTGACAAGTTCAACACCTCATATTTTGTACTGTTTATCATGGTAAAAGCAACTCAAAGCAATTCTAAAAATGATCGAAAGGTAAAAATACAAGCTTATACGAGCTGTCGTTTTAACATTTATAACATATATTTAAACAAAACATATATAATCTATTTTAATAAAATAGAAAAGTGTTCTTAGTCTTCACTTAAAAGCTGTTAGAAGCTGCCTTTCTGACAAGAGAGTTCTGTGAGTTCCACAGTCTCAGTGCATTAAAGTCAAAACCAGTTGCTTTTTATTTCCTGTTTTACGACAGAGCAAGGAGGGTGTCCACAGACCACTGTGCACCTGCAGACTGATATGGGGGGTAAAAAGTCTAGAAGTTAGTAAATAAGATTTTAACATATGTTCTAAAACACACCGGACACCTGTACAGTGATGCCAACACAGTGATCTGAGCTCCTTCTTTGAGTTAAATCCTAGCATCTGCATTTTTTACAAGTTGTTGCTATGGCAGAGCATGACCAGAGCATAACAGAAACCACCCATTTTCTAACCGCTTCATCCAATTCAGGGTCAGGTGGTCAGGGGGTCGGGGGGTCACGGGGGAGCCAGAGCCTCAGAAAGTAATAAGCAGGAGATACCTGGGACTGGATGGTACTCCAATGCAGGGAAGACACAGACACTCACCAATTATCCCAGAAGCCAATTAACCTACCAGTAGTTCTTTGAAGTGTGGGAGGAAGCCGGAGCACCCAAAGCAAACTCATGCAAACATGGGGAGAACATACAAGCTCCATACAGATAGCACCCCAGGTCCAGAAGTGTACCCAGGGCCTCAGCACTGTGAGCTAGCAATGCTAAACGCTGGGCTACTGTGCATGCTAATTTCTAGGCATCAGGTGATCAATCAGGTAGTGTTTCTCAGATAAAAGGACACCAGTAATTTAGTATGAGATTCAAATTGACCTCAGAACAAAATATAACTTATGTTATATAACTTATATAGAACTTACTACAGCATAACTGTCTTATTTGGCTCTTGTAGAAAATATTAACAGCATGCCTATTAAACATACAGTATCTAGCAATCAGCAATCAAAATAAAAACATTTCCAAACATGGAAACTGCCCAGTTAATGAAGCATTTCAAAGACATTAATCTATTCAGTAATTACAGTTTCAAGTAGATAGATTTATATTCAGATTACGAAAGTATCATAACAACGGCTGCTTGTGTAAGGAATCCATGAATACCACTGTACATGAGAATTTCACACCTATTTGTAATCAATACACAAAATCCTATTGAATTTCAGGTACTTGTTTATTCAGCATTGCTTGACTCCGCGGACTCCTTGTTGTTTCAATGTTCTAGCAATAGGACTAATCGCCAATACAGTGCCGTTGTAATCTATTCCTTCTGCCAGCAGAGGACGGTATTCGCACAGCCAGTTCAGGATAAGATACGGTCCTCGCAGTTCACAGTACAACTGGCCACAGCCGTACTCGGAATATGCTCTCGATAACCTCGTTTAGTTTAAGAACGGCCGTATTTCATATCAACCCACAGATGCATTGCATAAACACTAGAATTCTGGTTGTACTTAAATTGACCTTATACGTTTTGGATTATGTTTAACCTTCTTCAATTTCTTCAACCATATTTTGAGATGATTACGTTTACAGAAGCAAATATTATTCAGTGCTTTTTCTTCACTCCTTTAATCAAACCCACATTTCTTTAAGGAGGGCCATTGTGAAACTCCCCAAAGTGAGCTGAATTAATCTTTTATTCTTCACACCTGCGAAGTCATTCCTTCATTGTGTAATATAAAGGCCTTTCATTATTCACGTATACTACAACATCTGAAAATAATGGGTCTTGAAATAGTTGAATGAAAGAAAATCTTGAATAACTCCTCCAAATGCGTGTTACACTTTCATCAGGTACACACACTTTGAATGTGATGAACTATAAAAAGTTATTTTAACCATACCCAATGGAGCTCGGGAGTGCGATTGCATACACAATCATGTTTTCAGTGTTTGGACATCAGCCGTACATCAGAACAATCATTTCACTAACACAGCTCCATGTTGAGTGACTTCCCTCCAAAAACACAAAGTCACTTTCCCTTAGCAGTTATTGCATGGACTTCGATTATCTGCCTTCTGCATCAAGCCCTGTATGATATACTGTACAAAGCCAAGCTTTGGGATAGTGCTTTGTTTGGATCCTTGTCTTGATCCTTTTGGATCCCAGGCTGCTCATTTGCAAATGAGTTTTGACATTAATTATAGTGACTATAGCAATGAGGTGGCACTGTGGTTCACAGAGCTGGGGTCCTGGGTTCAATTCCTGGGGTGCAGTCTGGATGGAATCGTATGTTCTCCCTTCATTTGTGTGGATTTCTTCCAGGTGCTCCAGTTTCTTCCCACAGTCCAAAGACATACAGTACTAGTAGGTTAAGGTGGAACTACAGTCCCAATTTTGCAGACACAAAAGTATTTAATTTCAGTCACAAAATAAAATCATTGACATTATAGAAAAACTTTACAAACTCAAAATTGAGCACAAAATCATGAATTTTGTGAAAGTACTGTAAGTTACGCCATGTTGTAACAAATTCGCATTCCAGTTCCACACAAATTGCGATGTGATGCAGCCCTTCCTGCTCACTAATCACTGTAATGACTAATGCAATGTGATGTAGGAGAGAAAAGGTATAGGTTATGCAGCAAACATTTCACTGCAAAAAACGTTCCATTCCAAGGTTCTTTATGCAGAGTTAACAATGTAATATTATTTATTGGCAAAAACGTTAAAAAGTTGAGAGCAATATTTCCATTGGATTAAATGAGATGTATTCACAAGCCTGCTCCTTTACAATGTCACAGGGCCACATCAGATTACAGGAAGTTTTGCTGCCTCGTTCTGAATCGCAGAACATGGTAATTCTTTAACCTTGAAATGTAGTCTATTTTGTGATGTAAATTGGAGGTTTTACAAGTTATTGTGTGTTCCCCTTTAGATGGCTTCTGGGAAAACTGGCCTCAACACTGTATTGGATAAGGCACTTAGAAAACAGATTCATGCGTGGACCACAGCAATGTCCCTTTACTGAGAGCCAGCAATCAACGGATGTGTCTGATCGTGAATGGTTTTCCCTGTTGTTTGTTGTATTACTCGGTGTTGCATTTTAAGCTGTGCATGAGGCAGGACCCGGAGGCTGCTGCTTCTGCTGGGATTGAGGAAGAGCTGAGCGCCATGTAAGGCAAAGACACTGCGTTCCACTTTATCAGGTGCCTGGAGTGTAAGAGCTGCAGATAATATTGAGTCACATTAATCCCAACATATTTCAAATATTATGAAAATTAAATAAATTAAATCAAATAACTTTAATTAAAAAAATCAATCACACTTTACCTTGCTTTTTCAGTTGTTTTAAAGGAAAATTGATGCAGAGAATGTGTGAATACTACTTTTTGATGGTTCCAAGGCCAATGTGACCTTTTCTATTGCCTGCTAATTGTACGTTCCAGGTTGAACAATTATTTTTAGGAGGTCAAGGTGTATGAATGATAAGAACAGCTTGAAATTTATTTTCACGGTCGACACACATTTTCGCAAGGGAAAAAACTGAAATAACCACAGTTACGCAAACACCAGTCCACCAAAAAAAAATCATTTTATTAAAACAAGGTAACATTTTTTTTTATCATCATACGGATGAACTGTGCTAAATGTATTTCTAAAAAGAAAAAGCAGGACGTGAGTCGTGAGCCAAGATCATGACTCTTTTGCTGTTCTTCACATCAGTTTTCATCTGCGAGGAGGAGGAGGAGGGCGGCTCCTGATGTGCTGACACTTGGGGATGTGCCTCTGTGCCGGCCTGGGGGCAAAGCGCCGGCCGCAGTGAGGGCAGGGCACGTAGTCGGGGTTTGGATTCGCGGGGGGCTGGGGCAGGTTCACAACCTTCCCTCCTTGCGTGATCACCTGCTGCACCTCCCTGGCCTATTTGATGCTCCGAATGAAATCCTCGTGCTTCTGCCTCCAGTTGTTCTTTCTCAGCTGGGAACAGGAAATGAAACCAATGAAACAGCTTCCAGAAAAAGTCCAGACTAGCACTGCGTACACAGTCTGGTCGCAAACCATTCACAAGGCAAGAAAATATCAATACAGTAATAACTTAGCTTTCTGGGCCTACCTTTCATGTCATTGGGTAGGGAGTACCGCTGAGCAATTTCCATATGAGAATAGCCAGAGTGGAAACCCTCAGCTGGTGCCCTGTGAACTGTGTCACAGGAAGTTTGCTGTAGAGAGGTTGGAGGAACACAGCAAGATCTGCAAGAAGCTTCAGAATTCAAAGAGGAAGGTTTTTGACTCTTTCAAGCACAGGGCCAAGGGAACAGAACTGGAGACATACATCCATAAGAAGAAGGTTAAACCGCCAATCGTGGTAAGGGCTATCCTTAAACTCTTTCCAAGCCTCCCTTGTTTTCTCCTAGAGTCAGACTCAGCTTATAAATCAATGTAAACAATAAATAAGTGTTTTATGAAGTACTCTTCTGAAAAACTGCCGCAAAGGCACATTTGCCAGACAGAATAAATGGATCTTTGTGACTTCTGAATTCTCAGAAGACTGGTGATGTTATGTGAATCTTAGGAAATGGTCATTTTTCAATCGAGTCTATGTTTCTCAGAATTTGAGACAGAGAGGTCAATCTCTGCAATCCGAGCTGAGGGCATTTCTTGGAATGGAAAGGTAAGAGCTACTTGTTCTTTGATATTCTCTTAAGACTCTTCGCCAGATTTAACGATGAAAAATGTAAATAATAATAACAAACATTATTTTATATAGTGCCTTGAAAGGTGGCTTCTTTACAGAATGACAAAACCAACTACAATAAATAATACACAAGATATGCATGATGACAATACACAGTTAGAGGAGACAGTAGATGGTCATTGTCAGTGTATTCTGAAGGTAGTTTTCCAATTTTTTGGAATGGGGTAAAAGAGGCCACCTCTACTAGAATCTTTGTCCTAACCAAAAATGTAACAAAGTATAATAATAATATTAAAAATAATAATAATAAACTTTATCTATAGAGCACCTTTCATACAAATAGTGCTTTGGTGCTTTAAAAACCAAGCGTAAAAATAAAATATTAAAATTGAGAGATATACTTTCAGTTGTAAAGGAAAATACAGCAATACAGTAAAGCAACATACATGTCAATTAAATAAATAAAAATTAGGAAAGTTGTAATAAAATAAGAACAATTAAAGAGAACTAAAAAAAGAAACAGAAATAGAAAGAACAAAGAACCACTTTAACTAAAAGCAACATTTTCAAATGTTTTTTAAAACAATGTACCGAGCTTGACTGCCTAATAAAAAGTGGAAGTGAGTTTCATAATTTGGAAGCATAAAAACAAAAAGCAGCCTCTCCACTCTTTCTGCATTTCACATGTGGTATTTGCAGTAGGCCAGTATGTGCAGATCTCAGGTCACGTATAGGAACATAGGAAGACAGACATTCAGTAAGGTACAGACGTGCTAGGTCGCTTAAAGCTTTAAAAACAAGTAAAAGAACTTTCAAATTTATCCTAGATAATACAGGTGACCAGTGAAGTTTTTTCAAAACAGGAATGATATTCTCTTTCTTGTATTTGTTAGGATCTGTGCTACTGCATTTCGAACAAGTAGTAAGGGATTTATTGTTTTCTTGGGAAGCCCACAAAACAGAGCATTATAATCATATCCACATCAATGTGAGCAATGGAGAAGTCAAATTAACGTGTCTAAATATCATCTAGTTCTATCCCAGGGAAGAGGGCTGTTGCCTACACAGACGACAAGACACAAAACGCTCAACTGTGCAAAACACGCATAAGGACATCAGTCAGGAGGAACAAGGTAAAGTGTTTTTTCTTCTTCACCATGGTCATGTAGTTTCACTCCAAGCACTGTCATATGAAATAACTGTGGAAACGACCTCCCCAACATTTTGGGTTGTTGCATTTTGCTTCAATGAATTTTAACCTTTTCTTTTAGACATTAAGAGGAAGGACACATTCACCCTTGGTAGAGATTCAGTTGTTCTATGAGATGTCAAGGTGAGAATTAACCACTTCAGGGATAAGTCAATCCACATAACTGAAAAAGGGGCAATGAACAGGATATGGGGATTTTGCTAGTTATAAAGTACAATAATCATCATTACATGATCTAAGACTACTGAAGTATAAGCTGTGTCCCTGACTGATTAATTAGCAAATTCATCCTTGTAGAGTGCAGCTACTATCTATTCAGTGGCATTTCCTTAAAACAATTGTATTCCCACATTCTGAATATGGAGTGAGATCATGTAGAGAATGTTGGACTTGTAATAACTAATTGAAGGATAATAATAATCAACGAAAGTGCTTAAAAGTATCAACGAATGCCTTCAAAGTACTTGACACGTACTTTGCTTTCAAAAGTGAAACATAATTAATGCTTACGTAAGATTTCTCTTGACTTCTCAGGAGTATACTAACTCCAAGGACAAGTAACATCACAAACCATTATTTAAGTGCTGATGTTGGAGCTGCAATACTACTACCAAGACAAAAAATGATACAGGTAACACTGCTTTCAGATTTCTAAGAATTGCTAAAATAGTATGTTTACAGAGCATTCAGAGTTGAGAATATGACAAGTTCCTACCATCTCAAACACTGCCAATCTAGAACAAAAAGAAAGCACTTGAACGCCTGCAGTAATCGAACACAAACCAGAACATATCAGTGCATGACAAGGAAATGTAGTCACAAAATGATTCTACCCTTTCAAGTCCCAAAAAGGACCGAGGAACTTACCGGAGGCGATACCTGGATTTCAAACAGAGTACAATGTAGCCACTGTAGGGCAGAAGATCACAGAGAGCTCTTCTCAGATTGCTCAGAGTCAGCCCCAGCACCCTGTCCTGACTGAAGCAGACAAAGTGGTCAAACAGGTAGGTAGAAATGAGTATGGAACAGAGAGTATGGTTATTCTTGCATTGTTTTGTTCGTCTGTCAAAGAAAAGAGTGCTTCTGACTTTTGTCAATGTTCATCTTTATTTTAGGAGAAGAACAAACGGTGGTATCACACTTTGCTCAAGTGTATGATACCATGTGTGTACAGCAGACATCACCAAAGGAACAGGAGACACCTGAGTAGAGAACAAGAATATGAAAAGACTGATGAAAAAAAGCACCAGGAGAAATCCATTGAATATGCACAATCTCGTCCAGTATTTCAATGAAAAGTTTCAGTGTTGTTTTTAGTGTCGTCGTATTGCATACATTTAAAACAATGTGTCTTGTTTAATGAACAATTTGATTTACTTTAGTCAAAAGTGTTGTTTACTGTAGTCCTAGCATGGATGCAATTGTTAGAAAAAACGTGAATGAAAAACTGAATGTTTCATACAATATGGGTTTGTGTTAACCCACACACCTAAGTGAAATGTTTGATTACGTTTACAAGACATAACACATAGTTCAGTTGAGTGTGAAAGGGAACAACAGAGAAAGTCACAAACAAAACATTTGTGAAGGACTTGATGAATGTTTTTTCTTTAGAAATGACAAAAAATAAAGAATTTTTCAACAAGATATCTTTCTATAGCGAGTTTCATTTGAGATAGTCTTTTCTTAGAAGTGCAAGAGTGGTATTCCCTACAACTTATTCCCCAATTTGATCATTCTCAGAAATTAGGAGACGGAAACCACACCTACTGTAATATTAGACCTTGTAACAAGGCAACTAGGTTTCAATGGCTTAAAAGGTGCAGAAAGAGGCTCATGTAATGACCTCCAGTGTCCCACAGGTTTCCCAAATCATTTCTTAGAGTATGGAAAAAGAGGAAATAAAGTGTCTACAGAAAGCGTATACCCCCTTGAACTTTGTTCAGTTTGTTGCGCCAGTGCCAGAGTTTCATGCAATTAAATGAGGACCTCTTTCTCACACCACATATGTTATACTTTCAAAGGGAAAAAAGGAAATATTACAATTGTATACATTTTCACCCACATGTTAATATTTGGTAGAAGCCCTTTTCACAGCAATTTCAGCTGTGAGTCTGTTGGTAATGGGCTCCACCACCTCTGAACCAACAAGATTTGATAATATTTGAGAATTTCAGAAGTCTGTCTGGTTTAGCTGAAGAATCAGCTAAGGTAAGTTTCAGGAAGAGCATCTGATTTCTTTCAATAAAGCAGAACAGAGAAAAAACACACAATACAAAATCATGAGAATTTGTATCCATATGACACTTTGACTCGAATACTTTTATCAGACCTACACAGAGTATATACTGTACACACTTTTTCAGCCCAGGTTTATACATTTGATACATTTGGATCTGCCATTTGTAGGTGGTTTTGTGTCTTAGCTCAACACTGTGAAACCTGTAGTTACAAACATGGAGGATGAAGACATGAAGACATATATTGTACCTCTGACCGGCCTACCTTCCAAGAGGTGAAAGATGAAACTTTTCCTTTATCGTCAACTCAGTGAATGTCTTTAAACTTTCGAAAACTGTAACAAAGAATAAGTTAAAAAACTTATTTTCATTGGACCCACAGAAAAGTCAAAGTTGTCCATAGAAATGCCCGTCTAAATCAGAAATCTACAGCACAAAGGCAGTGGCCTTTCGGGACATAAAAATGAAATCAGACTTTACTCAGACGAATTGCCCTTGGTCACGGACATCTTGCTATCAGTCACTACAAAGATGTTTTCTCTCGTGCCATGGCTCGCCTGACTTGCTTCTTCTGCTGGATGGCTTCTGGTCGCTGGTCAGGATCGACAGCCAGCATGTCCTGGAGCAGTGTCCTTAGCTCCGTGCTTATGGCTCTATTTACTTTCAGGGGGATGTGGAACTGCAGCCAGGGGTTCTCATCCAGGGCCTCTCCAACAGGCCCTGACAGACATATGCTCCTGTATCGGAAACACACTTTAGTTCAATTCTAAAATATTTCTCATAGGACTGAAGGAACCTTTGCCTGTTAAGAGTTAACAATTAGGTCCTCAAGAACTGTTTTACGGTTTTCTACACTCCTGGCTGGCCAAGGTCTCTTTAAGGTCTCTTAAGTGGAGGTGTAACTCATGTATCCTACATGTGATTTAGCAACATGAAAGGGAATAGCTTCTTATCGGATTATGGTCTTGGTTAACTGCCTGAGGCTGACCTAAGTGCCTAACTTTCTGACTTTCTTTATACCTTATATGTTAAGAAGCTTCTTCTGACCAATCAGAAATGTATGCTTTATGTATGAACATTTTGCTCATCAAAATGAGTGAGAGACAAGGTTAACAGAAATTAGCCACGGCAGTAAATGACAGCATATTTTTGGGTTCTTAAATGGTCTCTACCTGGCACACCTGCAGTGCAAACTGACACACACTGTTTAGAGAAACAGCTACTCTATTACTAATATTAATGAAACATTTCTTATTCTATGGAACAAAAACAAACAGTAAAACTAAAACACAGATCTCTTAGCTTCCTATTTCATGAACCAGATGACTGAATGACCAAGCCTAACTAGTAGCCAGAACCCCAGTTAACCCTCCGTAACACAAACTTTAACCACACGACAGGAACTCTTTCAAGCTGAGTGAAAATCATAAATGGATCCATAACTTTACATCAATTTACTATGTTGTGCCAATACCTGCATTTACATTTAGAACGAATGATGTCATAGAACCAGCATCACACCAGTTCCAGGTGTCTCCAAGGAGACAACAGAACTTCAGTTGTGTTTGCTAAAATACACACTTTGAAACATACTGTAACACTTAGTTAACATGTCTGGTTTAGTTGAAGAATCGGCTAAGGTAAGTTTCAGGGTTTAATGGTGGGATGGCACCTGTGCTTTTTTCCCCCAACCGCTAGAATATGATTCGCACCAAACCCAAAAGAAATACTGCACAGTTCAGGAACTTCATCAACCTAGCAACTGTAAAATAAGCTTACAAACAACTGAATTGAAATGCCAAAAAGTTCAGAGAAAGGCACAAACTATGTTTACTTGGGGTTTCCAAACTTAAAGCTAACTAAAACTGTAATGATAAACAATCATGCTGCCAATGGACAGAGAAATATCATGTTTTTTGAATAATGTATTATTTGTTACATAGGAACCCAGTATAAGGGAATCCCTTGCGATCCTGTCTGCAGAGATAAAGGTAAGTATTGTTTTCTCTTTAGCTCTGTCACTCCAAGAAATATAATGAACATAAATATATTTGCCAATCTTTTCATAGTAATCCAAACAACTCTGCGTGTATCTGACATTTGTAATATTTATCTACCGCAGTATAACTCTTCTGGCAAGGCGATTGGTATTGTACCTTGAAAGAAAACTGATTGGACATGTCATGTACTCTATGGTTTCTATTGATGTCAAGTGGCAAATGTTGACTGGTGATGTTATGTGAATCTTAGGAAATGGTCATTTTTCAATCGAGTCTATGTTTCTCAGAATTTGAGACAGAGAGGTCAATCTCTGCAATCCGAGCTGAGGGCATTTCTTGGAATGGAAAGGTAAGAGCAACGTGTTCTTTGATATTCTCTTAAGACTCTTCGCCAGATTTAACGATGAAAAATGTAAATAATAATAACAAACATTATTTTATATAGTGCCTTGAAAGGTGGCTTCTTTACAGAATGACAAAACCAACTACAATAAATAATACACAAGATATGCATGATGACAATACACAGTTAGAGGAGACAGTAGATGGTCATTTGTCAGTGTATTCTGAAGGTAGTTTTCCAATTTTTTGGAACGGGGTAAAAGAGGCCACCTCTACTAGAATCTTTGTCCTAACCAAAAATGTAACAAAGTATAATAATAATATTAAAAATAATAATAATAAACTTTATCTATAGAGCACCTTTCATACAAATAGTGCTTTGGTGCTTTAAAAACCAAGCGTAAACATAAAATATTAAAATTGAGAGATATACTTTCAGTTATAAAGGAAAATACAGCAATACAGTAAAGCAACATACATGTCAATTAAATAAATAAAAATTAGGAAAGTCGTAATAAAATAAGAACAATTAAAGAGAACTAAAAAAAGAAACAGAAATAGAAAGAACAAAGAACCACTTTAACTAAAAGCAACATTTTCAAATGTTTTTTAAAACAATGTACCGAGCTTGACTGCCTAATAAAAAGTGGAAGTGAGTTTCATAATTTAGAAGCATAAAAACAAAAAGCAGCCTCTCCACTCTTTCTGCATTTCACATGTGGTATTTGCAGTAGGCCAGTATGTGCAGATCTCAGGTCACGTATAGGAACATATGAAGACAGACATTCAGTAAGGTACAGACGTGCTAGGTCGCTTAAAGCTTTAAAAACAAGTAAAAGAACTTTCAAATTTATCCTCGATAATACAGGTGACCAGTGAAGTTTTTTCAAAACAGGAATGATATTCTCTTTCTTGTATTTGTTAGGATCTGTGCTACTGCATTTCGAACAAGTAGTAAGGGATTTATTGTTTTCTTGGGAAGCCCACAAAACAGAGCATTATAATCATATCCACATCAATGTGAGCAATGGAGAAGTCAAATTAACGTGTCTAAATATCATCTAGTTCTATCCCAGGGAAGAGGGCTGTTGCCTACAAAGACGACAAGACACAAAACGCTCAACTGTGCAAAACACGCATAAGGACATCAGTCAGGAGGAACAAGGTAAAGTGTTTTTTCTTCTTCACCATGGTCATGTAGTTTCACTCCAAGCACTGTCATATGAAATAACTGTGGAAACGACCTCCCCAACATTTTGGGTTGTTGCATTTTGCTTCAATGAATTTTAACCTTTTCTTTTAGACATTAAGAGGAAGGACACATTCACCCTTGGTAGAGATTCAGTTGTTCTATGAGATGTCAAGGTGAGAATTAACCACTTCAGGGATAAGTCAATCCACATAACTGAAAAAGGGGCAATGAACAGGATATGGGGATTTTGCTAGTTATAAAGTACAATAATCATCATTACATGATCTAAGACTACTGAAGTATAAGCTGTGTCCCTGACTGATTAATTAGCAAATTCATCTTTGTAGAGTGCAGCTACTATCTATTCAGTGGCATTTCCTTAAAACAATTGTATTCCCACATTCTGAATATGGAGTGAGATCATTTAGAGAATGTTGGACTTGTAATAACTAATTGAAGGATAATAATAATCAACGAAAGTGCTTAAAAGTATCAACAAATGCCTTCAAAGTACTTGACACGTACTTTGCTTTCAAAAGGGAAACATAATTAATGCTTACGTAAGATTTCTCTTGACTTCTCAGGAGTATACTAACTCCAAGGACAAGTAACATCACAAACCATTATTTAAGTGCTGATGTTGGAGCTGCAATACTACTACCAAGACAAAAAATGATACAGGTAACACTGCTTTCAGATTTCTAAGAATTGCTAAAATAGTATGTTTACAGAGCATTCAGAGTCTCATAGAGAAAATAAGTTGAGAATATGACAAGTTCCTACCATCTCAAACACTGCCAATCTAGAACAAAAAGAAAGTACTTGAACGCCTACAGTAATGGAACACAAACCAGAACATATCAGTGCATGACAATGAAATGTAGTCACAAAATGATTCTACCCTTTCAAGTCCCAAAAAGGACCGAGGAACTTACCGGAGGCGATACCTGGATTTCAAACAGAGTACAATGTAGCCACTGTAGGGGAGAAGATCACAGAGAGCTCTTCTCAGATTGCTCAGAGTCAGCCCCAGCACCCTGTCCTGACTGAAGCAGACAAAGTGGTCAAACAGGCAGGTAGAAATGAGTAAGGAACAGAGAGTATGGTTATTCTTGCATTGTTTTGTTCGTCTGTCAAAGAAAAGAGTGCTTCTGACTTTTGTCAATGTTCATCTTTATTTTAGGAGAAGAACAAACGGTGGTATCACACTTTGCTCAAGTGTATGATACCATGTGTGTACAGCAGACATCACCAAAGGAACAGGAGACACCTGAGTAGAGAACAAGAATATGAAAAGACTGATGAAAAAAAGCACCAGGAGAAATCCATTGAATATGCACAATCTCGTACAGTATTTCAATGAAAAGTTCCAGTGTTGTTTTTAGTGTCGTCGTATTGCATACATTTAAAACAATGTGTCTTGTTTAATGAACAATTTCATTTACTTTAGTAAAAAGTGTTTTTTACTGTAGTCCTAGCATGGATGCAATTGTTAGAAAAAAACGTGAATGAAAAACTGAATGTTTCATACAATATGGGTTTGTGTTAACCTACACACCTAAGTGAAATGTTTGATTACGTTTACAAGACATTACACATAGTTCAGTTGAGTGTGAAAGGGAACAACAGAGAAAGTCACAAACAAAACATTTGTGAAGGACTTGATGATTGTTTTTTCTTTAGAAATTACAAAAAAATAAAGAATTTTTCAACAAGATGTCTTTCTATAGCGAGTTTCATTTGAGATAGTCTTTTCTTAGAAGTGCAAGAGTGGTATTCCCTACAACTTATTCCCCAATTTGATCATTCTCAGAAATTAGGAGACGGAAACCACACCTACTGTAATATTAGACCTTGTAACAAGGCAACTACGTTTCAATGGCTTAAAAGGTGCAGAAAGAGGCTCATGTATAATGACCTCCAGTGTCCCACAGGTTTCCCAAATCATTTCTTAGAGTATGGAAAAAGAGGAAATAAAGTGTCTACAGAAAGCGTATACCCCCTTGAACTTTGTTCAGTTTGTTGCGCCAGTGCCAGAGTTTCATGCAATTAAATGAGGACCTCTTTCTCACACCACATATGTTATACTTTCAAAGGGAAAAAAGGAAATATTACATTTTCACCCACATGTTAATATTTGGTAGAAGCCCTTTTCACAGCAATTTCAGCTGTGAGTCTGTTGGTAATGGGCTCCACCACCTCTGCACCAACAAGATTTGATAATATTTGAGAATTTCAGAAGTCTGTCTGGTTTAGCTGAAGAATCAGCTAAGGTAAGTTTCAGGAAGAGCATCTGATTTCTGTCAATAAAGCAGAACAGAGAAAAAACACACAATACAAAATCATAAGAATTTGTATCCATATGACACTTTGACTCGAATACTTTTATCAGACCTACACAGAGTATATACTGTACACACTTTTTCAGCCCAGGTTTATACATTTGGATCTGCCATTTGTAGGTGTTTTTGTGTCTTAGCTCAACACTGTGAAACCTGTAGTTACAAACATGGAGGATGAAGACATGAAGACATATATTGTACCTCTGACCGGCCTACCTTCCAAGAGGTGAAAGATGAAACTTTTCCTTTATCGTCAACTCAGTGAATGTCTTTAAACTTTCGAAAAATGTAACAAAGAATAAGTTAAAAAACTTATTTTCATTGGACCCACAGAAAAGTCAAAGTTGTCCATAGAAATGCCCGTCTAAATCAGAAATCTACAGCACAAAGGCAGTGGCCTTTCGGGACATAAAAATGAAATCAGACTTTACTCAGACGAATTGCCCTTGGTCACGGACATCTTGCTATCAGTCACTACAAAGATGTTTTCTCTCGTGCCATGGCTTGCCTGACTTGCTTCTTCTGCTGGATGGCTTCTGGTCGCTGGTCAGGATCGACAGCCAGCATGTCCTGGAGCAGTGTCCTTAGCTCAGTGCTTATGGCTCTATTTACTTTCAGGGGGATGTGGAACTGCAGCCAGGGGTTCTCATCCAGGGCCTCTCCAACAGGCCCTGACAGACATATGCTCCTGTATCGGAAACACACTTTAGTTCAATTCTAAAATATTTCTCATAGGACTGAAGGAACCTTTGCCTGTTAAGAGTTAACAATTAGGTCCTCAAGAACTGTTTTACGGTTTTCTACACTCCTGGCTGGCCAAGGTCTCTTTAAGGTCTCTTAAGTGGAGGTGTAACTCATGTATCCTACATGTGATTTAGCAACATGAAAGGGAATAGCTTCTTATCGGATTATGGTCTTGGTTAACTGCCTAAGGCTGACCTAAGTGCCTAACTTTCTGACTTTCTTTATACCTTATATGTTAAGAAGCTTCTTCTGACCAATCAGAAATGTATGCTTTATGTATGAACATTTTGCTCATCAAAGTGAGTGAGAGACAAGGTTAACAGAAATTAGCCACAGCAGTAAATGACAGCATATTTTTGGGTTCTTATATTGGTCTCTACCTGGCACACCTGCAGTGCAAACTGACACACACTGTTTAGAGAAACAGCTACTCTATTACTAATATTAATGAAACATTTCTTATTCTATGGAACAAAAACAAACAGTAAAACTAAAACACAGATCTCTTAGCTTCCTATTTCATGAACCAGATGACTGAATGACCAAGCCTAACTAGTAGCCAAAACCCCAGTTAACCCTCCGTAACAAAGTTTAACCACACGACAGGAACTCTTTCAAACTGAGTGAAAATCATAAATGGATCCATAACTTTACATCAATTTACTATGTTGTGCCAATACCTGCATTTACATTTAGAACGAATGATGTCATAGAACCAGCATCACACCAGTTCCAGGTGTCTCCAAGGAGACAACAGAACTTCAGTTGTGTTTGCTAAAATACACACTTTGAAACATACTGTAACACTTAGTTAACATGTCTGGTTTAGTTGAAGAATCGGCTAAGGTAAGTTTCAGGGTTTAATGGTGGGATGGCACCTGTGCTTTTTTCCCCCAACCGCTAGAATATGATTCGCACCAAACCCAAAAGAAATACTGCACAGTTCAGGAACTTCATCAACCTAGCAACTGTAAAATAAGCTTACAAACAACTGAATTGAAATGCCAAAAAGTTCAGAGAAAGGCACAAACTATGTTTACTTGGGGTTTACAAAATTAAAGCTAACTAAAACTGTAATGATAAACAATCATGCTGCCAATGGACAGAGAAAGTTTTTTGAATAATGTATTATTTGTTATATAGGAACCCAGTATAAGGGAATCCCTTGCGATCCTGTCTGCAGAGATAAAGGTAAGTATTTTTTTCTCTTTAGCTCTGTCACTCCAAGAAATATAATGAACATAAATATATTTGCCAATCTTTTCATAGTAATCCAAACAACTCTGCGTGCATCTGACATTTGTAATATTTATCTACCGCAGTATAACTCTTCTGGCAAGGCGATTGGTATTGTACCTTGAAAGAAAACTGATTGGAAATGTCATGTACTCTATGGTTTCTATTGATGTCAAGTGGCAAATGTTGACTGGTGATGTTATGTGAATCTTAGGAAATGGTCATTTTTCAATCGAGTCTATGTTTCTCAGAATTTGAGACAGAGAGGTCAATCTCTGCAATCCGAGCTGAGGGCATTTCTTGGAATGGAAAGGTAAGAGCAACGTGTTCTTTGATATTCTCTTAAGACTCTTCGCCAGATTTTACGATGAAAAATGTAAATAATAATAACAAACATTATTTTATATAGTGCCTTGAAAGGTGGCTTCTTTACAGAATGACAAAACCAACTACAATAAATAATACACAAGATATGCATGATGACAATACACAGTTAGAGGAGACAGTAGATGGTCATTGTCAGTGTATTCTGAAGGTAGTTTTCCAATTTTTTGGAACGGGGTAAAAGAGGCCACCTCTACTAGAATCTTTGTCCTAACCAAAAATGTAACAAAGTATAATAATAATATTAAAAATAATAATGATAAACTTTATCTATAGAGCACCTTTCATACAAATAGTGCTTGGGTGCTTTAAAAACCAAGCGTAAAAATAAAATATTAAAATTGAGAGATATACTTTCAGTTGTAAAGGAAAATACAGCAATACAGTAAAGCAACATACATGTCAATTAAATAAATAAAAATTAGGAAAGTCGTAATAAAATAAGAACAATTAAAGAGAACTAAAAAAAGAAACAGAAATAGAAAGAACAAAGAACCACTTTAACTAAAAGCAACATTTTCAAATGTTTTTTAAAACAATGTACCGAGCTTGACTGCCTAATAAAAAGTGGAAGTGAGTTTCATAATTTGGAAGCATAAAAACAAAAAGCAGCCTCTCCACTCTTTCTGCATTTCACATGTGGTATTTGCAGTAGGCCAGTATGTGCAGATCTCAGGTCACGTATAGGAACATATGAAGACAGACATTCAGTAAGGTACAGACGTGCTAGGTCGCTTAAAGCTTTAAAAACAAGTAAAAGAACTTTCAAATTTATCCTAGATAATACAGGTGACCAGTGAAGTTTTTTCAAAACAGGAATGATATTCTCTTTCTTGTATTTGTTAGGATCTGTGCTACTGCATTTCGAACAAGTAGTAAGGGATTTATTGTTTTCTTGGGAAGCCCACAAAATAGAGCATTATAATCATATCCACATCAATGTGAGCAATGGAGAAGTCAAATTAACATGTCTAAATATCATCTAGTTCTATCCCAGGGAAGAGGGCTGTTGCCTACAAAGACGACAAGACACAAAACGCTCAACTGTGCAAAACACGCATAAGGACATCAGTCAGGAGGAACAAGGTAAAGTGTTTTTACTTCTTCACCATGGTCATGTAGTTTCACTCCAAGCACTGTCATATGAAATAACTGTGGAAACGACCTCCCCAACATTTTGGGTTGTTGCATTTTGCTTCAATGAATTTTAACCTTTTCTTTTAGACATTAAGAGGAAGGACACATTCACCCTTGGTAGAGATTCAGTTGTTCTATGAGATGTCAAGGTGAGAATTAACCACTTCAGGGATAAGTCAATCCACATAACTGAAAAAGGGGCAATGAACAGGATATGGGGATTTTGCTAGTTATAAAGTACAATAATCATCATTACATGATCTAAGACTACTGAAGTATAAGCTGTGTCCCTGACTGATTAATTAGCAAATTCATCTTTGTAGAGTGCAGCTACTATCTATTCAGTGGCATTTCCTTAAAACAATTGTATTCCCACATTCTGAATATGGAGTGAGATCATGTAGAGAATGTTGGACTTGTAATAACTAATTGAAGGATAATAATAATCAACGAAAGTGCTTAAAAGTATCAACAAATGCCTTCAAAGTACTTGACACGTACTTTGCTTTCAAAAGGGAAACATAATTAATGCTTACGTAAGATTTCTCTTGACTTCTCAGGAGTATACTAACTCCAAGGACAAGTAACATCACAAACCATTATTTAAGTGCTGATGTTGGAGCTGCAATACTACTACCAAGACAAAAAATGATACAGGTAACACTGCTTTCAGATTTCTAAGAATTGCTAAAATAGTATGTTTACAGAGCATTCAGAGTCTCATAGAGAAAATAAGTTGAGAATATGACAAGTTCCTACCATCTCAAACACTGCCAATCTAGAACAAAAAGAAAGTACTTGAACGCCTACAGTAATGGAACACAAACCAGAACATATCAGTGCATGACAATGAAATGTAGTCACAAAATGATTCTACCCTTTCAAGTCCCAAAAAGGACCGAGGAACTTACCGGAGGCGATACCTGGATTTCAAACAGAGTACAATGTAGCCACTGTAGGGGAGAAGATCACAGAGAGCTCTTCTCAGATTGCTCAGAGTCAGCCCCAGCACCCTGTCCTGACTGAAGCAGACAAAGTGGTCAAACAGGCAGGTAGAAATGAGTAAGGAACAGAGAGTATGGTTATTCTTGCATTGTTTTGTTCGTCTGTCAAAGAAAAGAGTGCTTCTGACTTTTGTCAATGTTCATCTTTATTTTAGGAGAAGAACAAACGGTGGTATCACACTTTGCTCAAGTGTATGATACCATGTGTGTACAGCAGACATCACCAAAGGAACAGGAGACACCTGAGTAGAGAACAAGAATATGAAAAGACTGATGAAAAAAAGCACCAGGAGAAATCCATTGAATATGCACAATCTCGTACAGTATTTCAATGAAAAGTTTCAGTGTTGTTTTTAGTGTCGTCGTATTGCATACATTTAAAACAATGTGTCTTGTTTAATGAACAATTTCATTTACTTTAGTAAAAAGTGTTTTTTACTGTAGTCCTAGCATGGATGCAATTGTTAGAAAAAAACGTGAATGAAAAACTGAATGTTTCATACAATATGGGTTTGTGTTAACCTACACACCTAAGTGAAATGTTTGATTACGTTTACAAGACATTACACATAGTTCAGTTGAGTGTGAAAGGGAACAACAGAGAAAGTCACAAACAAAACATTTGTGAAGGACTTGATGATTGTTTTTTCTTTAGAAATTACAAAAAAATAAAGAATTTTTCAACAAGATGTCTTTCTATAGCGAGTTTCATTTGAGATAGTCTTTTCTTAGAAGTGCAAGAGTGGTATTCCCTACAACTTATTCCCCAATTTGATCATTCTCAGAAATTAGGAGACGGAAACCACACCTACTGTAATATTAGACCTTGTAACAAGGCAACTACGTTTCAATGGCTTAAAAGGTGCAGAAAGAGGCTCATGTATAATGACCTCCAGTGTCCCACAGGTTTCCCAAATCATTTCTTAGAGTATGGAAAAAGAGGAAATAAAGTGTCTACAGAAAGCGTATACCCCCTTGAACTTTGTTCAGTTTGTTGCGCCAGTGCCAGAGTTTCATGCAATTAAATGAGGACCTCTTTCTCACACCACATATGTTATACTTTCAATGGGAAAAAAGGAAATATTACAATTGTATACATTTTCACCCACATGTTAATATTTGGTAGAAGCCCTTTTCACAGCAATTTCAGCTGTGAGTCTGTTGGTAATGGGCTCCACCACCTCTGCACCAACAAGATTTGATAAAATTTGAGAATTTCAGAAGTCTGTCTGGTTTAGCTGAAGAATCAGCTAAGGTAAGTTTCAGGAAGAGCATCTGATTTCTTTCAATAAAGCAGAACAGAGAAAAAACACACAATACAAAATCATGAGAATTTGTATCCATATGACACTTTGACTCGAATACTTTTATCAGACCTACACAGAGTATATACTGTACACACTTTTTCAGCCCAGGTTTATACATTTGATACATTTGGAACTGCCATTTGTAGGTGTTTTTGTGTCTTAGCTCAACACTGTGAAACCTGTAGTTACAAACATGGAGGATGAAGACATGAATACATATATTGTACCTCTGACCGGCCTACCTTCCAAGAGGTGAAAGATGAAACTTTTCCTTTATCGTCAACTCAGTGAATGTCTTTAAACTTTCGAAAACTGTAACAAAGAATAAGTTAAAAAACTTATTTTCATTGGACCCACAGAAAAGTCAAAGTTGTCCATAGAAATGCCCGTCTAAATCAGAAATCTACAGCACAAAGGCAGTGGCCTTTCGGGACATAAAAATGAAATCAGACTTTACTCAGACGAATTGCCCTTGGTCACGGACATCTTGCTATCAGTCACTACAAAGATGTTTTCTCTCATGCCATGGCTTGCCTGACTTGCTTCTTCTGCTGGATGGCTTCTGGTCGCTGGTCAGGATCGACAGCCAGCATGTCCTGGAGCAGTGTCCTTAACTCAGTGCTTATGGCTCTATTTACTTTCAGGGGGATGTGGAACTGCAGCCAGGGGTTCTCATCCAGGGCCTCTCCAACAGGCCCTGACAGACATATGCTCCTGTATCGGAAACACACTTTAGTTCAATTCTAAAATATTTCTCATAGGACTGAAGGAACCTTTGCCTGTTAAGAGTTAACAATTAGGTCCTCAAGAACTGTTTTACGGTTTTCTACACTCCTGGCTGGCCAAGGTCTCTTTAAGGTCTCTTAAGTGGAGGTGTAACTCATGTATCCTACATGTGATTTAGCAACATGAAAGGGAATAGCTTCTTATCGGATTATGGTCTTGGTTAACTGCCTGAGGCTGACCTAAGTGCCTAACTTTCTGACTTTCTTTATACCTTATATGTTAAGAAGCTTCTTCTGACCAATCAGAAATGTATGCTTTATGTATGAACATTTTGCTCATCAAAATGAGTGAGAGACAAGGTTAACAGAAATTAGCCACGGCAGTAAATGACAGCATATTTTTGGGTTCTTAAATGGTCTCTACCTGGCACACCTGCAGTGCAAACTGACACACACTGTTTAGAGAAACAGCTACTCTATTACTAATATTAATGAAACATTTCTTATTCTATGGAACAAAAACAAACAGTAAAACTAAAACACAGATCTCTTAGCTTCCTATTTCATGAACCAGATGACTGAATGACCAAGCCTAACTAGTAGCCAGAACCCCAGTTAACCCTCCGTAACACAAACTTTAACCACACGACAGGAACTCTTTCAAACTGAGTGAAAATCATGAATGGATCCATCACTTTACATCAATTTACTATGTTGTGCCAATACCTGCATTTACATTTAGAACGAATGATGTCATAGAACCAGCATCACACCAGTTCCAGGTGTCTCCAAGGAGACAACAGAACTTCAGTTGTGTTTGCTAAAATACACACTTTGAAACATACTGTAACACTTAGTTAACATGTCTGGTTTAGTTGAAGAATCGGCTAAGGTAAGTTTCAGGGTTTAATGGTGGGATGGCACCTGTGCTTTTTTCCCCCAACCGCTAGAATATGATTCGCACCAAACCCAAAAGAAATACTGCACAGTTCAGGAACTTCATCAACCTAGCAACTGTAAAATAAGCTTACAAACAACTGAATTGAAATGCCAAAAAGTTCAGAGAAAGGCACAAACTATGTTTACTTGGGGTTTCCAAAATTAAAGCTAACTAAAACTGTAATGATAAACAATCATGCTGCCAATGGACAGAGAAATATCATGTTTTTTGAATAATGTATTATTTGTTACATAGGAACCCAGTATAAGGGAATCCCTTGCGATCCTGTCTGCAGAGATAAAGGTAAGTATTGTTTTCTCTTTAGCTCTGTCACTCCAAGAAATATAATGAACATAAATATATTTGCCAATCTTTTCATAGTAATCCAAACAACTCTGCGTGTATCTGACATTTGTAATATTTATCTACCGCAGTATAACTCTTCTGGCAAGGCGATTGGTATTGTACCTTGAAAGAAAACTGATTGGACATGTCATGTACTCTATGGTTTCTATTGATGTCAAGTGGCAAATGTTGACTGGTGAAGTTATGTGAATCTTAGGAAATGGTCATTTTTCAATCGAGTCTATGTTTCTCAGAATTTGAGACAGAGAGGTCAATCTCTGCAATCCGAGCTGAGGGCATTTCTTGGAATGGAAAGGTAAGAGCAACGTGTTCTTTGTTATTCTCTTAAGACTCTTCGCCAGATTTTACGATGAAAAATGTAAATAATAATAACAAACATTATTTTATATAGTGCCTTGAAAGGTGGCTTCTTTACAGAATGACAAAACCAACTACAATAAATAATACACAAGATATGCATGATGACAATACACCGTTAGAGGAGACAGTAGATGGTCATTGTCAGTGTATTCTGAAGGTAGTTTTCCAATTTTTTGGAACGGGGTAGAAGAGGCCACCTCTATTAGAATCTTTGTCCTAACCAAAAATGTAACAAAGTATAATAATAATAATATTAAAAAAAATAATAATAATAAACTTTATTTATAGAGCACCTTTCATACAAATAGTGCTTTGGTGCTTTAAAAAGCAAGCGTAAAAATAAAATATTAAAATTGAGAGATATACTTTCAGTTGTCAAGGAAAATACAGCAATACAGTAAAGCAACATACATGTCAATTAAAGAAATAAAAATTAGGAAAGTCGTAATAAAATAAGAACAATTAAAGAGAACTAAAAAAAGAAACAGAAATAGAAAGAACAAAGAACCACTTTAACTAAAAGCAACATTTTCAAATGTTTTTTAAAACAATGTACCGAGCTTGACTGCCTAATAAAAAGTGGAAGTGAGTTTCATAATTTAGAAGCATAAAAACAAAAAGCAGCCTCTCCACTCTTTCTGCATTTCACATGTGGTATTTGCAGTAGGCCAGTATGTGCAGATCTCAGGTCACGTATAGGAACATATGAAGACAGACATTCAGTAAGGTACAGACGTGCTAGGTCGCTTAAAGCTTTAAAAACAAGTAAAAGAACTTTCAAATTTATCCTAGATAATACAGGTGACCAGTGAAGTTTTTTCAAAAAAGGAATGATATTCTCTTTCTTGTATTTGTTAGGATCTGTGCTACTGCATTTCGAACAAGTAGTAAGGGATTTATTGTTTTCTTGGGAAGCCCACAAAACAGAGCATTATAATCATATCCACATCAATGTGAGCAATGGAGAAGTCAAATTAACGTGTCTAAATATCATCTAGTTCTATCCCAGGGAAGAGGGCTGTTGCCTACACAGACGACAAGACAAAACGCTCAACTGTGCAAAACACGCATAAGGACATCAGTCAGGAGGAACAAGGTAAAGTGTATTTACTTCTTCACCATGGTCATGTAGTTTCACTCCAAGCACTGTCTTATGAAATAACTGTGGAAACGACCTCCCCAACATTTTGGGTTGTGGCATTTTGCTTCAATGAATTTTAACCTTTTCTTTTAGACATTAAGAGGAAGGACACATTCACCCTTGGTAGAGATTCAGTTGTTTTACGAGATGTCAAGGTGAGAATTAACCACTTCAGGCATAAGTCAATCCACATGACCGGAAATGGGGCAATGAACAGGATATGGGGATTTTGCTAGTTATAAAGTACAATAATCATCATTAAATGATCTAAGACTACTGAAGTATAAGCTGTGTCCCTGACTGATTAATTAGCAAATTCATCTTCGTAGAGTGGAGCTACACTGAATATGGAGTGAGATCATGTAGGGAATGTTGGACTTGTAATAACTAATTGAAGGATAATAATAATCAACGAAAGTGCTTAAAAGTATCAACAAATGCCTTCAAAGTACTTGATACGTACTTTGCTTTCAAAAGTGAAACATAATTAATGCTTACGTAAGATTTCTCTTGACTTCTCAGGAGTATACTAACTCCAAGGACAAGTAACATCACAAACCATTATTTAAGTGCTGCTGTTGGAGCTGCAATACTACTACCAAGACAAAAAATGATACAGGTAACACTGCTTTCAGATTTCTAAGAATTGCTAAAATAGTATGTTTACAGAGCATTCAGAGTTGAGAATATGACAAGTTCCTACCATCTCAAACACTGCCAATCTAGAACAAAAAGAAAGTACTTGAACGCCTGCAGTAATCGAACACAAACCAGAACATATCAGTGCATGACAAGGAAATGTAGTCACAAAATGATTCTACCCTTTCAAGTCCCAAAAAGGACCGAGGAGCTTACCGGAGGCGATACCTGGATTTCAAACAGAGTACAATGTAGCCACTGTAGGGGAGAAGATCACAGAGAGCTCTTCTCAGATTGTTCAGAGTCAGCCCCAAAACCCTGTCCTGACTGAAGCAGACAAAGTGGTCAAACAGGTAGGTAGAAATGAGTAAGGAACAGAGAGTATGGTTATTCTTGCATTGTTTTGTTCGTCTGTCAAAGAAAAGAGTGCTTCTGACCTTTGTCAATGTTCATCTTTATTTTAGGAGAAGAACAAACGGTGGTATCACACTTTGCTCAAGTGTATGATACCATGTGTGTACAGCAGACATCACCAAAGGAACAGGAGACACCTGAGTAGAGAACAAGAATATGAAAAGACTGATGAAAAAAAGCACCAGGAGAAATCCATTGAATATGCACAATCTCGTACAATATTTCAATGAAAAGTTTCAGTGTTGTTTTTAGTGTCGTCGTATTGTATACATTTAAAACAATGTGTCTTGTTTAATGAACAATTTGATTTACTTTAGTAAAAAGTGTTTACTGTAGTCCTAGCATGGATGCAATTGTTACAAAAAACGTGAATGAAAATGTTTTTTCTTTAGAAATGACAAAAAATAAAGAATTTTTCAACAAGATGTCTTTCTATAGCGAGTTTCATTTGAGATAGTCTTTTCTTAGAAGTGCAAGAGTGGTATTCCCTACAACTTATTCCCCAATTTGATCATTCTCAGAAATTAGGAGACGGAAACCACACCTACTGTAATATTAGACCTTGTAACAAGGCAACTACGTTTCAATGGCTTAAAAGGTGCAGAAAGAGGCTCATGTATAATGACCTCCAGTGTCCCACAGGTTTCCCAAATCATTTCTTAGAGTATGGAAAAAGAGGAAATAAAGTGTCTACAGAAAGCGTTTACCCCCTTGAACATTGTTCAGTTTGTTGCGCCAGTGCCAGAGTTTCATGCAATTAAATGAGGACCTCTTTCTCACACCACATATGTTATACTTTCAATGGGAAAAAAGGAAATATTACAATTGTATACATTTTAAAGCCATGTGTTCATATTTGGTAGAAGCCCTAACAACACCTAAAAAACACCTAACAATGGGTGCAGGACCGAATTAGGGCAGTACCTACTATTGATAAACATACAGAAAACAATATTAAAGTACTGGCTTTAATATTAGCCAGACACAGCTGGATGAGCTCTACCAGCCAGGACAGGAGGCTCTACTGTACACAGAGAGGGGTGGGAGGGGGGAACAAGCTGCCCAGCCGTGTGGAATGCTACAGAACCCTAAACAGACAAAACATACTACTGATTGGAAATAACATACAAAACATACTTGGATCAAGGCACAGTCTCTTTCAAGACAACGATCCGAAACACACAGCAGCAAGGGCGAGGCTTATAGCAGAACGAGTGAACTGGGTGAAAACTCCAGCCGAATCTCCAGATTTAAATCCAATAGAGATGGTATGGCATTAGCTGAAAGACTATGTTTGGAAAACTCCTAAACCCAGCACAAAGCAAGAACTGATACTGATACAATGTCTGTTGATACTGACACTGTATGTGTAGGGCTGTTTCACCACTCCTCCTTTTTTGTTGCATACAGCAGTACTTCTTATGGTAGTACTTAAGTACAGTACAGTAGGTACTTACATTAGTACTTCTCGCGTTAAGAAAGTTAGGTTTTAGCATAAACTATTAGTAATAAATCATATTAAACTTAGCAATGTAATAAATTATGCTAATATTAAATTCGATTCTGTCCGGGAATATAGGGGGAAGGAAAAATGCCAGTGGTCTTTTCACTGATGAACTTGTGCTTGATGAACACCACTGCGTCACATCACACAGCTGCGAGTGCACCTCACTGTGCCCGGCCACCACTGCATCACACAGCTGCCAGCGCACCTCACCATACCAGGCCACCACTGCGTCACACAGCTGCAAGCACACCTCACCGTGCCAGGCCACCACGGCGTCACAACACACAGCTGCCAGTGCACCTCACCGTTCCAGGCCACCAATGCGTCACCCAGCTACCAGCAAAACTCACCCTGCCCGGCCACAACTACATCACACCACACAGCTACCAGCGAACCTCACCCTACCCGGCCACCACTGCGTCACACAGCTGCCAGCACACCTCACCGTACCAGAAAACCACTGCGTCACACAGCTGCCAGCACACCTCACCGTGCCAGACAACCACTGTGTTACACCACACAGCTGCAAGCGTACTTCACCGTGCCAGGCCTCCACAGCGTCACACAGCTAACAGCACACCTCACCGTGCCCGGCCACCACTGCGTCACAAACCTGCCAGTGCACCTCACCGTGCCCGGCCACCACTGCGTCACACCACACAGATCCCAGTGCACCTCACCATGCTAGGCCACCACTGCGTCACACAGCTGCCAGCGCACCTCACTGTGCCAGGCCTTCACTCCATCACTCAGCTGCCAGCAAACCTCACAGTGCCAGGCCAGCACTGCGTTATACCACACACCTGCCATCACACCTCACTGTGACAGGCCACCACTGCGTCACACAGCTGAAAGCGCACCTCACCGTGCCAAGCCACCACTGCGTCACACAGATGCCAGCACACCTCACCGTACCAGGCCACCACTACGTCACACAGCTATCAGCGCACCTCACTGTGCTAGACCAACACTGCATCACACAGCTGCCAGTGCACCTCAGCATGCCAGGCCACCACTATGTCATACCACAGCTGCCAGCGCACCTCACCGTGCCAGGCCAGCACTGCGTTATACCACACACCTGCCAGCGCACCTCACTGTGCCAGGCCACCAGTGCGTCACACAGCTGCCAGCACACCTCACCAAACCAGGCCACTACTGCATCACACAGCTGCCAGCGCATCTCACCGTGCCAGGCCACCATTGGGTCACACCACACAGTTGCCAGTGCAACTCACTGTGCCCGGCCACCACAACTTCACACAGCTGCCAGCGCACTTCACCGTCCCAGACCACCACTGCGTCACACCACACAGTTGCCAGTGCAACTCACTGTGCCCGGCCACCACAACTTCACACAGCTGCCAGCACACCTCACTGTGCCAGGGCACCACTGCGTCACACAGCTCAAAGTGCACCTCACTGTGCCAGGCCAACACTGTGTCACACAGCGGCCAGCACACCTCACTGTACCAGGCCACCACTGCGTCACACAGCTGCCAGCGCAGCTCACCGTACCAAGCCACCACTGCGTCACACACCTGCCAGCGCACCTCACTTTGCCCGGCCATGACTGCGTCATACACTTCCCAGCGCACCTCACCGTGCCAGCCCAACACTGCGTCACACAGCTGCCAGCGTACCTCAACGTGCCAGGCCAGCACTACGTCACACAGCTGACAGCGCATCTCACCGTACCGGGCCACCATTGCGTCACACCACACAGCTGCAAGCGCATCTCACCATGGCAGCCCACCACTGCGTCAAACCACACAGCTGCCAGCGCACCTCACCGTGCCAGCCCACCACTGCGTCACATTACACAACTGCCAGCGCACCTCACCGTGCAAGGCCACCACTGTGTCATACCACACAATTGCCAATGCACCTCACTGTGCCAAGCGACCACTGTGTCACACAGCTTCAAGCGCACCTCACAGTGCCAGGCCACCACTGCGTCATATATCACACATCTGCCAGTGCACTTCACTGTGCCAGGCCACCACTGCATCACACATCAGACAGCGCACTTCACCGTGCCAGGCCACCACTGCATCACACCACACAGCTGCCAGTGGACCTCACTGTACCCGGCCACCACTGCATCACACAGCTGCCAGCGCATCTCACCGTGCTAGGCCACCACTGCGTCACACCACACAGATCCCAGCGCACCTCACCGTGCTAGGCCACCACTGCGTCACACAACTCCCAGCCCACTTTACTGAGCCAGGCCACCACTGCGTCATACCACACACCTGCCAGCGCACCTCACTGTGCCAGGCCACCACTGTGTCACACCACACAGATCCCAGCGCACCTCACCGTGCTGGGCCACCACTGCGTCACACAGCTGCCAGCGCACCTCACCGTTTCAGGCCACCACTGCATCATACAGCTGCCAGCACACCTCACCGTGCCAGGCCACCAGTGCGTCACACAACTCCCAGCGCACTTTACTGAGCCAGGCCACCACTGCGTCATACCACACACCTGCCAGCGCACCTCACTGTGCCAGGCCACCACTGCATCACACAGCTCCCAGCACACCTCACCGTACAAGGCCACCACTGCGTCACACAGCTGCCAGCGCACCTCATCGAGCCAGGCCACCACTACGTCACAACACACAGCTGCTAGTGCACCTCACCATGCCAGGCCTCCACTCCATCACACAGCTGCCAGCGCACCTCACCGTGCCAAGCCACCACTGCGCCACACCACACAGCTGGCAGCACACTTCACCGTGCCAGGCCACCACTGCGTCACACACCTGCCAGCGCACCTCACCGTGCCAGGCCACCACTGCGTCATACCATCAGCTGCCAGCGCACCACACCGTGCCCGGCGACAGCTGCGTCACACAGCTGCCAGCGCACCTCACCGTGCCAGGTCACCACTGTGTCACACCACACAGCTGCCAGTGCACCTCACTGTGCCAGGCCACCACTGCGTCACACAGCTGCCAGCGCACCTCACCGTGCCAGGTCACCACTGTGTCACACCACACAGCTGCCAGTGCACCTCATTGTGCCAGGCCACCACTCCATCACACCACACAGCTGCAAGCGCACCTCACGGTTCCAGGCCACCACTGCGTCACATAGCTGCCAGCACACCTCACCGTACCACGTGTAATGTTGCCATAGCCAAAATGTAAATGTAGTGGCTCTCTGAAGGCACCAGTTCTGTAGGGTTTGGGCATTTACTGGGACAATTATTAATTGTAACAGTAAATCACAAAATTGATTCTTTTGATGGCTTTAGAATCCAACCATGTGACATAACTCAAACAACGCACACACACAGGTACTAATACACGAGGATACATTTGTTAATACATAAAATATGCATATAAACTAACAGATCTTATCGAGAGGTTTATCAGAATACAAAAGGTATATATTCAGTCAGTTACAAAGTGTTACACATCAAGAGGAAATACGGTCAGTATATCATTCATTTAGACCGTTTCGTAAATGAACTTGGTTATAACTTCTACATTAGATACTCAAAACAAGTACATAAGTCTTAGGAATTAATTTGATATCAACTGGTTGGGATAACTATTGAATTCTAGAGCTGTAATGCAGTGAAGGTGAATACTCATCCAATCTCTGGGGATTCAGAACTCCTGCGGGCTCAAAAAAACAAGCAGGCTTGTTGCAGGCTTGTTGCTCTCCAATCCGAGCTGTCTGGCTAGGTGCCAGGCTGTGCTGTGCGGCTTGCGACGGTGCGCTGCTGATGCTCACTGACCGGCTAGTTAGTGTTGGCTTTAACTAGCAAAGTTTGTGCACAGGAGAAAAGATGACTGTGGGTCCCAGCAAGTCAGGAAGAGGACCGGTTCGTTCCTGATGAAGAGCTAGTTCTGAATAGTGATTCAGCTGTCCACAGTTCTGACCTGTTCACGAGGCCTGCTGCTGGTGCTAACCTCGGGTGGATCCTCTGGTTACTCTCTGACAACCTCCTCTCTAGACTCTTAGAACAAAGGAAAGTTCTGGCACTCGGACACACTGGCCGTTCCGTGGTTGTCCAGGCTGAGTCTCAGGATGGTCAGGAGGTGCTCTGCGAGAATGTCCTACCCTTGGGAGCCTTCTGCTCCTGGGCCGTCCTGCCCTGGAATTCTCCTTTGAATTCCCTTTAGAATTGTCCACAGAATTCTCCTGAATCTCTTCTGAATCTTACAAGCTCTCTGTGTTGCCTGTTTTTACCTGGAGGAACTTCAGCTCGTTGATTGGCTGAAAGTTCCATGGGCATCCCACGTCCCGCGTGGGTTACTCGGCCCTACCAGTCCCTGATTGGTTGATCAAGGTGAGATATGAGTCACTTACTCCTGACACTTAGGAATGCAGTCCAGATGTCCATCTGGCACTCCCTAGACAGATAGGCGCCAATGGATGATCATTGATCATGATAGACAGGCTTAGCTAAGTGCATCGCCCTTTGGGAGCTGTCCTACGAAACCTTATCAAAGGAACCTTAAATCAGCCTGCATGAATAGTTTCTCCGTGGCTGCACCACAGAGATGAAGAGTGAAATGGGGCCTCATTTGGGAAAGCTCAGAACACTTAATTCTGCCTTATTATTAAGCCTTGCCGCTACACATGCCACCACTGCTTCATACAGCTGCCAGCGCACCTCACCGTGCCAGACCACCACTACGTCACAACACACAGCTGCTAGTGCACCTCACTGTGCCAGGCCACCACTGCATCACACAGCTGCCAGCGCACCTCACCGTGCCCGGCCACCATTGCGTCACACAATTCCCAGCGCACCTCACCGTGCTAGGCCACCACTGCGTCACACCACACAGTTGCCAGTGCAACTCACTGTGCCCGGCCACCACTGCATCACACAGCTGCCAGCGCATCTCACCGTGCCAAGCTTCCACTGCGCCACACCACACAGCTGGCAGCACACTTCACTGTGCCAGGCCACCACTGCCTCACACACCTGCCAGCGCACCTCACCGTACAAGGCCACCACTGCGTCACACAGCTGCCAGCGCACCTCACCATGCAAGGCCACCACTTCATCATACAGCTGCCAGCGCACCTGACCGTGCAAGGCCACCACTGCATCACACACCTGCCAGCGCACCTCACCGTGCCAGGTCACCACTGCGTCACACCACACAGCTGCCAGCGCACCTCACTGTGCCAGGCCACCACTGCGTCAGACCACACACAGCTGAAAGCGCACCTCACCGTGCCAGGTCACCACTGCATCACACCACACAGCTGCCAGTGCACCTCACTGTACCCTGCCACCACTGCATCACACAGCTGCCAGCGCACCTCACCGTGCCAGGTCACCACTACGTCAAACCACACAGCTGCCAGTGGACCTCACTGTGCCAGGCCACCACTGCGTCACACCACACAGCTGCCAGTGCACCTCACTGTGCCAGGCCACCACTGCATCACACCACACAGCTGCCAGTGCACCTCACTGTGCCAGGCCACCACTGCGTCACAAAGCTGCCAGCACACCTCACCGTACCAGGCCACCACTGCGTCACACAGCTGAAAGCGCACCTCACCATACCAGGCCACTACTGAATCACACCACACAGTTGCCAGTGCACCTCACTGTGCCAGGCTATCACTGCGTCACCCAGCTACCAGCGCACCTCACCCTGCATCACACAGCTGCCAGCACACTGCACCGTCTTGTGGACGCTAGGCAGGCCTATTGACCTTTCACAGTCATGCCTTGTTTTGTGAAACTTTGAATCTCTTTTTAGGATTTTTTGAACATGGTCTTTTTTTCCCTCAATCAGAGGCTCACCACAATTCACGCTCAACCACATCACAGATCTACTACATGCACCTCAGGATGGTGACGTCACTGCCTTTCATATGGAAACATTTTGACACCACGCTCAACAATCTTAGGAAGATCACAAAACAAGCCTGCTAGCCTGGATTTTAACTAAAAAAAACACGCCCGAGAAAGTGAAGTACTGTAGCATTAACTAGCAAAGGTGTTTTGCAGACGTAGGCATAGTACGTAATTCAGGCTTTATGAACTCTAATAATAAATAACCCTAATTAATCGAATCCCAGGTGTGAGTTCATGAAGCCTGATTTACAGATGCAGCCATTCAAAGTGAGCTGTACAGACACGTACCGCAGGTAATTGGCTGCGGTGTCGCGCATCATGACGCAAGATGACGCGGGGTACCGCGGTACGTGATTGGTTGACCGACAGGGGCACTCGTGGTCCGTTGGTCTGTCGTAGAAAGACTTACAGTACAGTAAACGTCTTTACTGTGCCCATTGTAGATATTGAATTTTACCACTGAAGGGAAATCTTAGTAGCTGAGCATAAAAAGAATAGGAGCATACTATAACGCGTGTGAAGGCCATAAACGATATTAATTTTGGAACATAAACATACAGTACTGTATATGGCTGGTCTTGGTACTTTAAAGTAAAAAATACACACCAGTATTCCATTTCTCCCTAAACATTTTAAGCATCGAAGTCTTTAACTAAAGAGATACCGGAGTCAACAAGCATACTTTTAGAATTTGATTAATAGGTAATATAATATGGAATTGCGTATCTAAAGAATTTAATAACGATATGGTTATATTCGTGTACTGCGACAGGGCTGTGTAGGGCTGTTTCGCCTCCCTCTTCATGTGACTTCCCCTGTAGCCTACTGGTCTACGTGCCTGACTAACAACTCACAGGTTGTGTGTTCGAATCCAGCTGGTGCTGGACTTTTCTTTTAAAAAACATTTCTTCGAAAAAATAGAATAGCGATATTATGGACAATCAATTGACTTTTATATTTCAAAATATCACAACATGATCGATTCTAAGTCATTTTTGATAACAATGAATAGTCACCTTCTTCCCTTCTGACAACGGTTCCTGCTTCTGCTTCCTGCTTCTATTGTGTGTGTGTGTGCAATAGAGTACATTTTTATAGAGAAATGGAGGCTGGACAGTATGCATTACAATATAAACAATTATATTGATTTAAATCGTGTTCTGATTTAAATCGCAAACGTGTGTTTAATTATGTGTTTTTTAATCATAATCAGGCTAATGCATTTCTACATGTCTGTATGAACCAGCTTAAAGGGCTAAAGAGAGCTTGCGTTTAAATTGAGTGTAAGGTAATTTATGCTTCTAAAGTCATGGTCAGCATTTATTATTGTACTGTGCTGTAAACTTGTTCTGTGCCTAGTCACATTATTTTATAGCGTTCTTATAGCGTTATCAAATCTGGTGGCGCTGTGTGTTTGTTTCCTGACTCCCATGTCACGTGGTCTGTGATTGAATCCCATGGAACTATGACTTTTTAATAACAATGAATAGTCACCTATGCGTTACAAAATAAACATTTATATTGATTTGAATCGCGTTTTGATTTAAATCGTAAACGCGTGTTTAAATATATGTGTTTAAAGGCGATATACTGTATAAAAGCGCTGATTCTTATGGAGTGTGTTCCGCCGGGGATTCAAAAAATGTATTTTAAATAAGCTGATAAAGCTTAGACTAACTGTATTGTAAACTGTATTACAGCAGAACATTGGACAATGCAACGTAAATTGCAAAAATGCACTTGGAATCTGTCCAAGCCCTCCTACAAAAATTATTTAAACTGCGACACTGATCATTCATCTCTAAATAAACTTTATTTTATATAGTGTTTTAAGTGAATAGGTAATTAGATTGCTCATAAACCTAATCGCTTTTTCTACATAAACACAGCGTGATTGCTCTCTGAAAATGCTTTTCCTTTATATTTAGGCTCAGATTTCAACTATAGATCGTATTATTATAAACTTTCTTGGAAAAATGTATTTTATGTAAACCATGTTTGCTATTAATTCATTTAGGGCTAAAATACGTTCATTGTCTTCCAATCGAGTCGAGTTGACACTGGAAGCTTGCCACACCCGGACTGTTAAACCAACGCATTAGCACGTCAAAGCCCATTGAGGGTATTGAGCCAGTATTGAGCCATACAGAACATTAAAGTGCCCCTTTTCCATTCAGCAGGTGCCTGAGCTGCTGTGTCCTATCTTCTGATAGTCGCCGTTGTGAATGTCTGTAGAGTGTATCTTATTTTTAGTACTATATTTTTGTATTATATTCCCTATTAATCAAACTCTAAGAGTATGTATCGGCTTGTCCCCTCCTCCCGCCCCTCTCTGTGTACAGTGGAGCCTCCTGTCCAGCCAGCACATGTCCACAGACATTCACAACAGCGACATATCCTAAAACGTTTGCACATATAGTTAAATTATTAGTTGTTTTTCAGGAAGTTAAAAAAAACACTTGAATTACTTATCCAGTCTCTCGAAATAAAGTTATTTTTCAAGCAATGCAACACACGTCGGGCAATGTGTTTTTTTTTACTCCAACATTGACAGCCACATCTTAAATCTTGTCAGTCAGTCTTTTTTTCTCTATTTGAATTGTGGTTTACACATCGCACAACTTAAAAAGCTAGAAAGACAGTTTTCGATTCACATTAGCTGGCGAGCCTTGTTAACAAAAAAACTAATAATAATGTAACATGCCACTGTTTGTTCATGAACAAAGTTATATTGAGATTTCCTTAGATACGCGATTAAAAAATAAATAAAAATAAATTGAATCCCTGGCGGAACACATTCCATAAGAATCAGCGCTTTTACAGTATATATCGCCTTTAAAGGTGGCTTCTCAAAACGCTTTACAGGATAAAAACAACAAGAACAGCAACAACAACAATATTGTATTTCATTGCACTTTGAAAACCAAGTAATAACTTAACTATACGCGCAAACGTTTCATATGTTGCTGTTGTGAATGCCTGTGGAGTGTACCTTATTTGCCTTGAGTCCTGGTTATCTCTCTCCCCCCCCTCCCTCTCTCCCTCAATTCAATTTAATTCAAGGTGTTTTATTTGCATGACAGATGGGTACAATCAGTGTTGGGTATGTATATTTTGATATTTACACCCGGCGCGGCACCGAGGGAGCGTCTGCATTTATAACTTAGTTTTTAAAATTAGTCAAGCAATATGAAGCATCTCCTTTTACTTTTAAGTCCCTTAAATACATTGAGCACAGCTTTCTCACCACTTAAGATTGCTTTTTGATACCATCCTTACACAAAGCAGAAACTTTCCGATGACTACAGTACGAGTGGAAAGATTACAGATTTTAATCTTCTTTAATTTTGTTACATTATACGTTTTAGGAACGTTTCATCGAAACAAACACCACAAAACTATTCTCGATTGTATTTCTGAATGTTATGTTACACCTACAGTAGTTCACTGCTTTAAATACATCGAATTAAGAAAGTTATGTGTAGCACTTTAGATCTTTATTTCTGAACCAGGGAAAATCTGATCATGTTTCTCTATAACAATAATAAAAAACTTTACATATCACCTTTAAAAGATGCATCTCAAAGCAATACAGTAGATCGAAAAACAACTAATGTTGTTAGTCAGGCACGTAGACCAGTAGGCTACAGGGGAAGTCACATGAAGAGGCAAGCGAAACAGCCCTACACAGCCCTGTCGCAGTACACGAATATAACCATATTGTTATTAAATTCTTTAGATTCCATCTTATATTAGCAGAAAAGCTTAAAACTACCACTTTTTCACACGCTATTTCACATGCTAGTTAAATACTTCGATGCTTAAAATCGTTAGGGAGATGTGTATTTTTCCTTTAAAGTACCGATTCCTGGAATCTGACTGGCTGACACCCTTCTGAAGTGGTTCCATAAAATCTGGTATACGGAAAAGAAAGCGTTGATACATACAAGTATCTTTTAATAAAGTCTTTGCTGTGCTCTTGAGGATCCTTGTGATATTTTGAGCTCTAGTTGAATGATAAGTGTCGCATTTTAAATCATTTTCGTAGTTAGAAATTATGAAACGCCCTGTTAAAAGCAAGGAAGTTTTTATGCCCGTTGAAGTAAAACAAAATGCCTGACAAAGTATGGCTTGGACAGATTCCAAGTGCTTGTACAAATGTGCTCAAGAAATTATACTTTCAGTATACAGCTTGTCCAAAGTCATCCATTATTAGTACTATTAGTAATATCTTGGGTAAAGGCTTTGATGCATAAATATTTCTGATAAAGGTAGGTTGTGTACTTTTGTCCAACTGAGCAGTCTTGCTTTCATAAAATATACCAACATTTTAATGACAGATGATTAACATGCTATAATACACAGTTCAAAACTAAAAGCTCAAATGCTGTACATGAGAGGTTAAGCTCCCTCTGGCGGTTTTACAAGGTGACGCCGGATAGTTTCCGGCAGAGTGTCAAATGACGCGCGATTAACCACGTGACACTGCATGACACCGCGTGACACCACGACAAAGCCCACCAGGGTATGCCGCGAAATACCCCACCCATTTTGAATGGCTGCATCTGTACGTACTATGCCTACGTCTGCGAAACACCTGATCATCTACTCAAAAGATTTCAGTGCTTTGTGTATATTCTAATCGCAGTGGGGACAGGGTGTGTGGGGACAGGTTTGGTTGAAATTGCATTGGGGATCTGTGTTCTGCAAACCTGAAACATTTTTTCTGAAAGTGTTTTCTTCCCAGTTTAGCTGATCTTTTGCTGCCTACACATGCTTACACAGCTCCCTAGGTAAATTATCATTACTCGACTGAGAAAGCTTTAGAGAACTTAACATTTTTATTATCAACAAATTGTAAATAAAACGTTTACATTGGCGTTATTCATTTTTCACTTGAGTATGGAGGAGTGTCAGCCGCGTCAGCCTGCCACGTTTCGGCTGTGAATCCTTCTTCAGCTGTGAGGGTCTTCAGCTCATAATGAAACGCTTGGAGTTTGCAATGTACGGCGCTCTGAACGACTTCAACTTTAATGCAGGAAAAATGGATTTCCCAGAAGCTATACTGATTCTTATGGAAGCCCGTTTCCGCCAGGGAGTAGAAAAAATGCGCCCTGGTATTCTCTAGGATGCAGTGCAGTTAAAACTGTTCACTGTTACTGACCATACTGCCTGCCTGCGAGCACTTTTCCTGTCCGTGGAGGGATGACTGTCTTTCATTAGAAGGTTAGCCTATTCTACTCGGAGAATGTAGAGGGGGTGGAAAGTGCCCGCGGTCATTTAATTAGTATTACAATTCGCACTGATTCCCTTGCGAAGATATGGACATAAGAATATTCGTGCGTGGTCAAAAAATGACATAAAAACGACAAAGTGAAGGCTGTGAAAACATTCACAATGTGCTGTATACACAAAGCACGTGTTCTCACAACTCGAGGAGGTTTCGTGAAAACTTTATATCGTCACACAAAATAAAGTTTTTTTGTTTACAAAGACGATTACAAAGAATGTGGACCAGGGTAACACTTTTGAGTTTACAGCTTGTCCAAGGTCATTCATTATTAATACTATTAGGGATATCTTCGGTAAAGACTGACAGCAGGAACATTCCTGTTCTTTACTCGGCAGCTTATTAAAAACAGGGTGTTCAAAACGTTTTTTTTACCCAGAAGAGTGACACAGCTTCGCGTTGTGAATCTGTTATTCCGTATTTACAAAGAAAGTGGAATACAGTAATACTACCTGCTATATAGATACATATTTTTAGATATTCATTTCTTTAGATACGTGATTCCATACTATATTCCCTATTACAAAACCAATAATTCCAGTCCTGAAATCTGATTGGCTGACACACATTCGAAGAACATACTGTAACACTTAGTTAACATGTCTGGTTTAGTTGAAGAATCGGCTAAGGTAAGTTTCAGGGTTTAATGGTGGGATGGCACCTGTGCTTTTTCCCCCCAACCGTTAGAATATGATTTGCACAAAACCCAAAAGAAATACTGCACAGTTCAGGAACCTAGCAACTGTAAAATAAGCTTAAAAACAACTGAACTGAAATGCAAAAAAGTTCAGAGAAAGGCACAAAATATGTTTACTTGGGGTTTAAAAAATTAAAACTAACTAAAACATTCCAAACAGAAGCCGGCCTACCTTCTTTTCTTTGTACCTGATAAAGATGAGGATGGCTTTAAAGATACAGCTAAACTTTTGCAGAACCATTCAAGCGCATTGTTACTGTTTGTTGTAGAAGCCAAAAATATGAGAATCTCAAAATCTAAAAATCTCATGGCATCAGAATGTACAACTTTAAAAAAATAAATAATAATAATAATAAACATTAATTTATATAGCGCCTTGAAAGGTGGCTTCTTAATAGAATGACAAAACCAACAACAATAAATAATACACAAGATATGCATGATGACAATACACAGTTAGAGGAGACAGTAGATGGCGGTAATAAACACAGTGAGAGCAGAAGGATAAAGAACAGGGGTGAGTTTCCCGAAAACAACTAATCTTAGAGACTTTCAAGCAACTTTACGATGTACGTACTGTATGTACGTATGTAAACAATCGATTGACAATTCTTTCATTATATGGTGTCGGTTTTGGTCCTTCAGTGGGATGAAATAAAGTTGTGAAAAGGAATATGAAGTAATCTTGACATCATAATTTAAGCAAAAGCGTATAGATAGGCACAAAAAGGGACCTTATTGTTTCTAAGAGCAAAGAAAAGAAATGACTGACATGCCGTAAAAGAAAACCAAGATTAACTGCGTGGACAGTGTATGCGTCCCGCACGACGTCCTTGATTTAAAGCAATATTTTTTGGCGCACTGCCATAGTTAAGAATCACAATATTTCATGAGAAAAAACTGTTATTTATAGTTATTGGGTATAATGGAACTCAATGGAAACATGAACTACTAAGCTTGGCATGTGTCACTCAACAAATACAGGACCTATAATCAAATTTAAAAACAAGTAGATCTAAGCTTTACCGTCAACAATCACGACAGAACATCAAACGGTGTTGAACTACGCGGTATCGACCGCAGGTTTGGGTACGGAATGGAGCAGGCGTGGGACTCAGGACTGGGGCTGAACAACACATTTATTAACTCGAATCGGGAAAGGTACACACACAGGGACAGGGGTTACAGCGCTGCACCTTCACTAACACACACACACACACCTGAAGGGAAGAGACTGTATCCCAGCCTCCGTCCCGCTATACAGTCCGGTAGAACCCAGGTGCTGCTCTCAGCCCGCCTTGGCTGCGCATGACTAAAGCGCCCTGCGTGGCGCTACATTATAAATACATGTTAGGCCCAATGATTTCACTTAAATAATGCATTGCTGCATTTCATACTGAAAATAATATCATCTAGTCAAGTCTAAAAATGAATATGAAATATACCCAGGATGACTCATAAATTCATCACTGTATAAATACATGTTCTTTTTTCGAATTTCCTCTGACACAGTACAACACAATATCAAAGTCCTTCATATAAACTCTCAGTGTCCTGTATTCCCAGAGGATGCCCCTGCCGTGAAGTGACTGTGCTCTGTCTGGCGATCTCTGGCGCTCAGGGTGGGCAGGAGGAGGCCAGTTTAAGAAGCACTTAGTGATGAACGAGCGGGTCGGGGAGCACGTAGATGACGAAGGATTTAACGTGCTACTTCAGTTACGATGGGTTTTGGGAAACACTCGTCAATTAACGATCGAGCTTAAGAGCGAGTTTACGATGTTCTTAGCGCTACGATGCTCTCGGGAAACAGAATCATAATATCTAGAAGGATTACCATATATAAAAATAGAAAGAATGATATATGATATATACAAGTAATTATATCATATCATATATTATTAACACCATACCCACCATCTATGTACATTCACATGACCACACATATCAGATCAATATCAAATCAATCACAATGATTAGAATGCGCGCAGAAATCGCCCCTTTCTCTTCCCATCTTTCAGCACATTATACGTCCTCTCCACGATACAAGCCGATATCCGTTATCTTACTCTACAATGCACCTTTTCCCGTGTTGTATGTTAACATTTGGTTCATAAAATCGACACACCTGAAATACTAAATAAGAAAGAAAACAATTATAACACAACGGATGACAGAGCCTCTAGAACAGAAAACCCGTTGGCGTCACACACGCTGAATGTCTCTCTCTCTCCTGCTCAGCAAAACACAACATGTGGGTCAACACCGTGTGAGGCATTAAACATCACCTTCGTGCATTACCGCGATTCATCTGGCACACAACTGTACCACTACAGAAATAATATATATATAATGTCGCCACTCGAATCTGTAATAAAAATAAATTATAAAAAATGCCGCTGGCGTCTCACCCGACTGGCGGCCACAGCGCGTCTGAGGGCTCCCCAGAGAAACGAGCCGCCTGTGACCCCAGGGGCACCTTCACAAACCCCAAGGGCTGTCGCAAAGCCAACTCCATACAGAAAAACGGAACTCATCTGGGGGAAGTTCACAAAATAAAATAATAAAATAAAAGATGACATCATATAACCACGGCTCAACGCAGCTGGCTACACGTGTGAGAAGGTGCAGTACTTGAAGTGTGGCTCTCAGCAGAAATATAATAATAATAAACTTTATTTATAGAGCACCTTTCATACAAATAGCAGCTCAAAGTGCTTTACAAACCAAGCATAAAAATAAAATATTAAAATTAAGAGATATACTTTCAGTTGTAAAGGAAAACACAGCAATACAGTAAAGCAACATAAATGTCAATTAAATAAATACACATGAGGAAACTCGTAATACAATAAGAAAAATAAAAGAGAACTAATCAGCCTCTTAGGCTGCCGGTGTCCCCTTTTCTGGAAAAACCTGCCGCAAAAGTACCATTTTACTTCATTATTTTATATCACCAAAAATACAAAACCTTTACAGAAAACCTTTTATTAATCAAAAAGTGTCAAAATTGTTTTTCACAAAACCACTTTTGGAAATTGCATGAGAAGGTCCACATCACACGTGTGCTCTCCTCAGCGTGGTCACGCACGGCTGCGGTGGAAATCAAGATCCACCTTTGATTCCTTCGGCATTTTACATCGTTTTTGACCAACAAAACCATGTTATCAATCGAAAAAGGACAACCGGAGCTTTAAAAAAACCCAAGACAATCGATCACAAAGTCACTTTTTATCCGATGATGCACTTCCAAACTTCCAATATGCATTGATAACGCAATCAAAACCAGCGAAAAAAATATATATCGCATATATCCACAGTAACCCAGACCTGGAGGCTATTAAATGTCATTGACTTTGTACTAAATGTCAGAATCAAAACCGCCAGAAACAAGGCGATCTGATTGGTAAAAAGCACCGTCATTCATTGTATTTTCAGCCATTCAGAGCCCTTAGGGGGTAAGACTTCCTCTAGAAGCCTTAGGATATTTACAGTAGCTGTCAATCATTGACTCAGAAGGGGTAATCAATCAGTTTTTTGATCAGTTTCTTATCAGTGCTCCTTTTTTTCGCACCAGAAGGCAACTCTGAGATTTTTTTCATTGCATAACAACAGATAAAGGCTCTTTAGCAGTGTCTAAAGGTTTTTATAGCAATTGCAATGCTTTTTTATTCTTATTATTTTCAATATTTTTATGTTTTTTTATTATAGGCGTGAAATTTCATTCCAGGTCCAGTCTTCACAAGACATGATGTATAATTTTTTTCTAATTGATCAATTTGTCCCAGATTTTATCCAAGCTAGTAGTCACCTAGAACAAGGTTTTCAAAATCTGTTGAAAAATCTGACCTCTGAAGACCAAAAAACATTTTCACCTGCTTTTTTTGGGGGTGGGGGGGGTTCATATGTTTGTCTGCTGAGTAGACACATTAAGAAATATAAGACATTTGACTGTTCACACTCAAAGCCACGGGGGTTAGCTTCAATTTAAGACCTGAATCAGGCTCCTGCTATGTTCTGCTAGAGCGATATAACAAATTGTTTAAGAGGAGGAAATTCCAGGCGGACATTGGCTAAATGTGTCACTGGGAGTAAGAGGCTACAAAAAGAAACCTAAATAGAAAGAACAAAGAACCACTTTAACTAAAAGCTAAATTTAAAAAATATATATTTTCAAATATTTTCATTGTTTTAAAATGTTTTTTAAAACAATGTACCGAGCTTGACTGCCTAGTAAAAAGTGGTAGTGAGTTTCATAATTTAGAAGCATAAAAACAAAAAGCAGCCTCTCCACTCTTTCTGTATTTCACATGTGGTATTTGCAGTAGGCCAGTATGTGCAGATCTCAGGTCACGTATAGGAACATATGAAGACAGACATTCAGTAAGGTACATAGGCGCTAGGCCGTTTAGAGCTTTAAAAACAAGTAAAAGAACTTTCAAATTTATCCTCGTTAATAAAGGTGACCAGTGAAGGTTTTTCAAAACAGGAGTGATATTCTCTTTCTTGTATTTGTTAGGATCTCTGCTACTGCATTTCGGACAAGTTGTAAGGGATTTAGCCAGGAGAGGTATTCTCATTCACTCAGTAAGGTCTTTATTCATTTTGCAATATGGGAAAAAGCCATCACCTGTCTGCGCAGAGAAGTGAAAGCTGATTCAAAAGCAAGCAGGGAGACCCCTTGTTTTATATCTTTTTTTAAGCTGATGCAACACTTCAAGGACAGGCAAAGCAGTCATTTTCCATTCCTTATCGGTTTTTGCTTTAAGCAAAGAAGAGCAGTTATTCAAATGGTTTCTCACACTCCCTTCTTCAAGCAGCCGAGATAAACAGTATTAAAACATCCTGTGCCCTTGACAAGTTGGGTGCTATCACACTTTGTTCTAAGTATCCAGCTGCTTCTGCAGCACAGCTCTGTCCGTAAACAACATAGAATAAAACACTTTTTCTCAGTAACTTTTCATTACATTCCCTCCTTTTTATCCTTAAATGTGTTCATACCACAGAGTCCTCATAGGGGTCACCCTAGTCAGACAACAGCACAACAGCAAAAACACTACAACAGGCATGAATAGCTTTAAGAAAAACAGTCCCCAAGACCCAAAAAATGATTTTAACCATGAAAAGAAGGGGAACTCATTGCCAATGCCCTGTTCTTGATTTACCCTGTTCTTAAGTTCTTTCAGCCGGTGTATTGCGAGGGTGAGGTGACCATGGTCATCATCACTAGCAGGGATATACAGATGCAGCCATTCAAAACAAGCGGGCGATACCGCATTATTTTGCGGTGTGCTTATCGCGGTGTAACACAAGTTACCATATTAATACCGTGTATTCTCGCATAGTACCGCATAATACCACATGTTCTAATGAATGACCTTGGACAAGCTGTAAACTCAAAGTATTGCCCTGGTCCACATTCTTTTTTTCATTGACCGTCTTTGTAAAAGTAACACCACAGCATTTCGTTGATCCAATCACGCATTTGTTTCCAATCATGCAAAGTACAGTCATTTTTGAGAATCTCCAATTCACCATGCCTTTTGCATGCTCATAAGAGATATTGATTTAGGAACATAAACATATTACTGTATGCAAACTGTACTGTATACAGTATGTATATGTATATTTAATGTCTTTACTGTGCCCGTTTAAGTATTAAATATTTATATGGAATTTTACCACTGAAGGGAAATCTTAGTAGCTGAGCATAAAAAGAATAGGAGCATAACGCGTGTGAAGGCCATAAACGATATTAATTTTGGAACATAAACATACAGTATTAAAGTATGTAAACTGTATATGGCTGGTCTCGGTACAAAAATACACACCAGTATTCCATTTCTCCCTAAACAATATTAAGCATCGAAGTCTTTAACTAACGTGAAATAACGTGTGTATGCCCCCCTCTGTGTACAGTAGAGCATTCTCTCATGACTGGTGGAGCTCATTCAGCTGTGTCTCGAGAGGATCCAGGGTATCTGCTTCAACCCCATGGCTGGGTAGCTTGTTCCCCCCTCCCGCCCCTCTCTGTGTACAGCAGAGCCTCCTGTCCTGACTGGTGGAGCTCATACAGCTGTATCTGGTGAGGATCCAGGGTATCAGCTTCAACCCCACGGCTGGCAACTTGTTCCCCTCTACCACCCCTCTGTGCGTACAGTAGAGCCTCCTGTCCTGACTGGTGGAGCTCATACAGCTGTATCTGGAGAGGGAGAGAGAGAGGGGTGCGGAACCAGGGAACTATTTACATGGAAAACGGGCGATCTCCCCAGCCCGTATGCCCCTTTCACTGTGTGGCAGCTGCAATAGTCAGCGGCCTACCTAAACCCCGCCCTGACCACTCCTGTCCTGCCCCTCACCGCGCACCCCAGCCGGGTGTTCTTCAGCCGCCCCCCAGGGCGAAAGCGCTACAATGCTAAAAATAAGATACACTCTGCAGACATTCACAACAGCGACTGTCAGAAGATAGGACACAGCAACTCAGACACCCATTGAATGGAAAGGGACACTTTAATGTTCTGTGCGGGTGGTACAGCACCCCACCGCGCCCGCGCGCCAGCAAAGAGAAAGATACACACCAGTTTTCATTGTCAAAAAGTAATTGTTTTTTACTTTTGTACAATTTGTTTTACATTCCTCTTGTTTAACAGGAATGTTTTGTTTCTGGACAGACTGTTAAACTAGGGGAAAGAGTGCCTATGAAAGACGGGTTCCTTTCGCGAAGTCTGGAGACATTAGAAGCTTGCCACACCCGGACTGTTACACCAACGCATTAGCAAGTTAAAGCTATCCCATTGAGGGGCTGGGCGCAATAATTGTTTTGTTCCTTGATTTTCTGATCTGCAAGGCCATTTGAATTCTGTCTGGCATTGCCAGATTGTGAAAAAATAAAAGTATTTAAATCATAAAATACAATCTACAGACATTCACAACATATACATATCTTAAAACATTTACATGTCTTGTTAAATTATTACTTTAAATATGTACTTTAAGTTACTGAAACAGCCAGTTAATAAAATCGTTGCAATTTTGTTCTTGTTTGGAGGTGGGGATATTCTGACAACAATTGATTTAAAGACAATCGGTCAAAGTGAAATGAAATACAATATTACGCTGGGTAAACGTTCCGAGGTCAAATTCTTCCGTGATGGGGGTACCTTTAAAGGTCTAAGCCGGAAACCATCATTATGTCTCATTTTTGATTCTCTCTTCCAAACGAGATCAAAATTGCGACAATTTTATTAGCGGGCTGTTTCAGTAACTCAAAGTATTCATTTAAAGTAATAATTTAACAATAAATCCCGCACCCAGCAGAAGAATCCTACTCCGTTGGGCTGCTGAGCAAGGCCCTTAACCCCAACTGCTCCAGGGGCGCTGTACAATGGCTGACCCTGTACTCTGACCACAGGCTCTCTCCCTATCTCTTTCATCTGTGTGTCTGTGTATCTCATGGAGAGCAAGCTGGGGTATGCGAAAAGATAATTACTAATGCAAGAAATTGTAAAGGTTTAATAAAATAATGTTGTTGCATATCTAAGCAAGTGTTCCTGCATCCCTCTTCTGCACTATAGGCATGGCTTTTATTCTGTTTGCTCCATTTCTAAAACTTTTTGCTCATGTGCATTTTTGTATTTTTTTCCACCTCTAGCACTTTAACGTCGTGAATTTTCATGTGCCTTAATTTGTAGAATGAATTTGAGTTTTAGCCTTAAAAATCTTAAGTTTTCACTATCTTTTGTTTCTTGTCCTACAACTGTTATTATTGATCACCATGACTTCATTCAGCCTTTCCTGAACGTCTATGACAGGCAGAGAGATTGCTGTTTCTGGTGTGATATTTTGCAGCTGACATTTCACTGTTTTAAACGAACAAGAAATTAAATTGCTCATAAATCACTTATTCTATATAAATACAGCGTAATTGCCCTCCGAAAATCCTCTTTTTCTTGTTCGTTTTAGAGACCTTGATCGAAACTGATTTTAGATGTCAGAAAGGATTTATTTTCTCTGTATTTCCTACATTGCTTTGTCGAGATTTTAACTTTATATTTAGGCTCAGATTTCAACTATAAATCGTACACTAATTAATAGCAGTAAATACTGATGTTTTGCTCCCTCTTACTACAAAAATATATATGTTTTGTAGCTGGGATGAACTTTATTTCGTACGCGTAGCTACTGCGATTTGGACACGAAGCGGTTAAAGATGGCGGCAAATCAGGCACCCAGAGAGGGGGGGGGGGCGTCTTCTCGCCTCCATAACTAAAATGCCAAATAGGAGTGGCTTAAGCGACATACACAGTCGTGTAACTGACAGTTTGAGGTAGCCTATCGTGTAAATTTCGCTTTGTTGCTGATAGGTTAAGCTTTCGAAACTCTGCCCCAAAGTCATGTGACTGATTTTTCGCCCTGTTTCGTTGGTTAAACGCAATGATCACAAGCACCACCATGGTAACTGGGATGTGTAGTTTTTAATTCCGTTTGAATTATAACTGTACGTACTGTCTTCATATTTGGCCAGGGCTTTAAAGAGAAGGCGCGCCAAAACATTTCGGTGCCGTCGTCTCCGCTTTAAAGGTACAACCGTGCTGAAGAATTTGACCTCGGAAGTTTGCCCAGCGCACTTCAAGTACTGCACCTTCTCACACGTGTAGCCAGCTGCGTTGAGCCGTGGTTATATGATGTCATCTTTTATTTTATTATTTTATTTTGTGAACTTCCCCCAGATGAGTTCCGTTTTTCTGTATGGAGTTGGCTTTGCGACAGCCCTTGGGGTTTGTGAAGGTGCCCCTGGGGTCACAGGCGGCTCGTTTCTCTGGGGAGCCCTCAGACGCGCTGTGGCCGCCAGTCGGGTGAGACGCCAGCGGCATTTTTAATTTTATTTTCATTACAGATTCGTGTGGCGACATTATATATATATATTATTTCTGTAGTGGTACAGTTGTGTGCCAGATGAATCGCGGTAATGCACGAAGGTGATGTTTAATGCCTCACACGGTGTTGACCCACATGTTGTGTTTTGCTGAGCAGGAGAGAGAGAGACATTCAGCGTGTGTGACGCCAACGGGTTTTCTGTTCTAGAGGCTCTGTCATCCGTTGTGTTATAATTGTTTTCTTTCTTATTTAGTATTTCAGGTGTGTCGATTTTATGAACCAAATGTTAACGTACAACACGGGAAAAGGTGCATTGTAGAGTAAGATAACGGGTATCGGCTTGTATCGTGGAGAGGACGTATAATGTGCTGAAAGATGGGAAGAGAAAGGGGCGATTTCTGCGCGCATTCTAATCATTGTGATTGATTTGATATTGATCTGATATGTGTGGTCATGTGAATGTACATAGATGGTGGGTATGGTGTTAATAATATATGATATGATATAATTACTTGTATATATCATATATCATTCTTTCTATTTTTATATATGGTAATCCTTCTAGATATTATGATTCTGTTTCCCGAGAGCATCGTAGCGCTAAGAACATCGTAAACTCGCTCTTAAGCTCGATCGTTAATTGACGAGTGTTTCCCAAAACCCATCGTAACTGAAGTAGCACGTTAAATCCTTCGTCATCTACGTGCTCCCCGACCCGCTCGTTCATCACTAAGTGCTTCTTAAACTGGCCTCCTCCTGCCCACCCTGAGCGCCAGAGATCGCCAGACAGAGCACAGTCACTTCACGGCAGGGGCATCCTCTGGGAATACAGGACACTGAGAGTTTATATGAAGGACTTTGATATTGTGTTGTACTGTGTCAGAGGAAATTCGAAAAAAGAACATGTATTTATACAGTGATGAATTTATGAGTCATCCTGGGTATATTTCATATTCATTTTTAGACTTGACTAGATGATATTATTTTCAGTATGAAGTGCAGCAATGCATTATTTTAGTGAAATCATTGGGCCTAACATGTATTTATAATGTAGCGCCACGCAGGGCGCTTTAGTCCTGCGCACGCAAGGCGGGCTGAGAGCAGCACCTGGGTTCTACCGGACTGTATAGCGGGACGGAGGCTGGGATACAGTCTCTTCCCTTCAGGTGTGTGTGTGTGTGTTAGTGAAGGTGCAGCGCTGTAACCCCTGTCCCTGTGTGTGTACCTTTCCCGATTCGAGTTAATAAATGTGTTGTTCAGCCCCAGTCCTGAGTCCCACGCCTGCTCCATTCCGTACCCAAACCCGCGGTCGATACCGCGTAGTTCAACACCGTTTGATGTTCTGTCGTGATTGTTGACGGTAAAGCTTAGATCTACTTGTTTTTAAATTTGATTATAGGTCCTGTATTTGTTGAGTGACACATGCCAAGCTTAGTAGTTAATGTTTCCATTGAGTTCCAGTACACCCAATAACTCTAAATAACAGTTTTTTCTCATGAAATATTGATTCTTAACTATGGCAGCGTGCCAAAAAATATTGCTTTAAATCAAGGACGTCGTGCGGGACGCATACACTGTCCACGCAGTTAATCTTGGTTTTCTTTTACGGCATGTCAGTCATTTCTTTTCTTTGCTCTTAGAAACAATAAGGTCCCTTTTTGTGCCTATCTATATGCTTTTGCTTAAACTATGATGTCAAGTTTACTTCATATTCCTTTTCACAACTTTATTTCATCCCACTGAAGGACCAAAACCGACACCATATAATGAAAGAATTGTCAATCGATTGTTTACATACGTACATACGTACATACGTACATCGTAAAGTTGCTTGAAAGTCTCTAAGATTAGTTGTTTTCGGGAAACTCACCCCTGTTCTTTATCCTTCTGCTCTCACTGTGTTTATTACCGCCATCTACTGTCTCCTCTAACTGTGTATTGTCAGCATGCATATCTTGTGTATTATTTATTGTTGTTGGTTTTGTCATTCTATTAAGACGCCACCTTTCAAGGCGCTATATAAATTAATGTTTATTATTATTATTATTTATTTTTTTAAAGTTGTACATTCTGACGCCATGAGATTTTTAGATTTTGAGATTCTCATATTTTTGGCTTCTACAGCAAACAGTAACAATGCGCTTGAATGGTTCTGCAAAAGTTTAGCTGTATCTTTAAAGCCATCCTCATCTTTATCAGGTACAAAGAAAAGAAGGCAGGCCGGCTTCTGTTTGGAATGTTTTAGTTAGTTTTAATTTTTTAAACCCCAAGTAAACATATTTTGTGCCTTTCTCTGAACTTTTTTGCATTTCAGTTCAGTTGTTTTTAAGCTTATTTTACAGTTGCTAGGTTCTTGAACTGTGCAGTATTTCTTTTGGGTTTTGTGCGAATCATATTCTAGCGGTTGGGGGAAAAAAGCACAGGTGCCATCCCACCATTAAACCCTGAAACTTACCTTAGCCGATTCTTCAACTAAACCAGACATGTTAACTAAGTGTTACAGTATGTTCTTCGAATGTGTGTCAGCCAATCAGATTTCAGGACTGGAATTATTGGTATTGTAATAGGGAATATAGTATGGAATCACGTATCTAAAGAAATGAATAATGATATTAATTTAAGGATCTGAATATCTAAAAATATGTATCTATATAGCAGGTAGTATTACTGTATTCCACTTTCTTTGTAAATACGGAATAACAGATTCACAATGCGAAGCTGTGTCACTCTTCTGGGTAAAAAAAACGTTTTGAACACCCTGTTTTTAATAAGCTGCTGAGTAAAGAACAGGAATGTTCCTGCTGTCAGTCTTTACCGAAGATATCCCTAATAGTATTAATAATGAATGACCTTGGACAAGCTGTAAACTCAAGTATTACCCTGGTCCACATTCTTTGTAATCGTCTTTGTAAACAAAAAAACTTTATTTTGTGTGACGATATAAAGTTTTCACGAAACCTCCTCGAGTTGTGAGACCACGTGCTTTGTGTATACAGCACATTGTGAATGTTTTCACAGCCTTCATTTTGTCGTTTTTATGGCATTTTTTGACCACGCACGAATATTCTTATGTCCATATCTTCGCAGGGGAATCAGTGCGAATTGTAATACTAATTAAATGACCGCGGGCACTTTCCACCCCCTCTACATTCTCCGAGTAGAATAGGCTAACCTTCTAATGAAAGACAGTCCACCCTCCCCCACGGAAAGGAAAAGTGCCCGCAGGCAGGCAGTATGGTCAGTAACAGTGAACAGTTTTAACTGCACTGCATCCCAGAGAATACCAGGGCGCATTTTTTCTACTCCCTGGCGGAAACGGGCTTCCATAAGAATCAGTATAGCTTCTGGGAAATCCATTTTTCCTGCATTAAAGTTGAACTCGTTCAGAGCGCCGTACATTGCAAACTCCAAGTGTTTCATTATGAGCTGAAGACCCTCACAGCTGAAGACGGATTCACAGCCGAAATAATATTATTAGAGTTCATAAAGCCTGTATTACGTACTATGCCTATGTCTGCAATACACCTTTGCTAGTTAATGCTACAGTACTTCACTTTCTCGGGCGTTTTTTTTAGGTAAAATCCAGGCTAGCAGGCTTGTTTTGTGATCTTCCTAAGATTGTTGAGCGTGGTGTCAAAATGTTTCCATTTGAAAGGCAGTGACGTCACCATCCTGAGGTGTGTGTAGTAGATCTGTGATGTGGTTGAGCGTGAATTGTGGTGAGCCTCTGATTGGGGGAAAAAAAGACCATGTTCAAAAAATCCTAAAAAGAGAATTAAAGTTTCACATAACAAGGCATGAGGTGTGCTGGCAGCTGTTTGACGCAGTGGTGGCTTGGCACGCTGAGGTGGGCTCTCAGCTGTGTGTGGTCTGACGCAGTGGTGGCCTGGCACGGTGAGGTGCGCTGGCAGCTGTGTGGTGTGACGCAGTGGTGGCCTTGCACGGTGAGGTGCGCTGGCAGGTGTGTGGTGTGACACAGTGGTGGCCTGGCATGGTGAGGTGCGCTGGCAGCTGTGTGATGCAGTGGTGGCCGGGCACGGTGAGGTCTACTGGCAGCTGTGTGACGCAGTTGTGGCTTGGCACAGTGAGGTGCGATTTCAGCTGTGTGACGCAGTGGTGACCTGGCACAGTGAGGTGCGCTGGCAGCTGTTTGACGCAGTGGTGGCTTGGCACGGTGAGGTGCGCTTTCAGCTGTGTGTGGTCTGACGCAGTGGTGGCCTGGCACGGTGAGGTGCGCTGGCAGCTGTGTGGTGTGACGCAGTGGTGGCCTTGCACGGTGAGGTGCACTGGCAGCTGTGTGGTGTGACACAGTGGTGGCCTGGCATGGTGAGGTGCGCTGGCAGCTGTGTGGTGTGACTCAGTGCTGGCCTGGCACGGTGAGGTGTGCTGGCAGTTGTTTGACGCAGTGGTGGCTTGGCACGGTGAGGTGCGCTTTCAGCTGTGTGTGGTCTGACGCAGTGGTGGCCTGGCACGGTGAGGTGCGCTGGCAGCTGTGTGACGCAGTGGTGGCCTTGCACGGTCAGGTGTTCTGGCAGGTGTGTGATGCAGTGGTGGCCTTGCACGGTGAGGTGCACTGGGAGCTGTGTGGTGTGACACAGTGGTGGCCTGGCATGGTGAGGTGCGCTGGCAGCTGTGTGGTGTGACTCAGTGCTGGCCTGGCATGGTGAGGTACGCTGGCAGCTGTATGATGTGACGCATTGGTGGCCAGGTACTTTGAGGTGCGCTGGCAATTCTATGATGAAGTGGTGGCCTGGCACGGTGAGGTGCACTGGCATCTGAGTGGTGTGACACAGTGGTGGCCTGGCACGGCGAGGTTCGCTAGTGGCTGTGTGGTGTGACGCAGTGTCGGCCTGTCACGCTGAGGTGCACTGGCAGCTGTGTGGTGTGACACAGTGGTGTCCTGGCACGGTGAGTTGTGCTTTCAGCTGTGTGACGCAGTGGTGGCCTTGCACGGTCAGGTGTTCTGGCAGGTGTGTGATGCAGTGGTGGCCTTGCACGGTGAGGTGCACTGGCAGCTGTGTGGTGTGACACAGTGGTGGCCTGGCATGGTGAGGTGCGCTGGCAGCTGTGTGGTGTGACTCAGTGCTGGCCTGGCATGGTGAGGTACGCTGGCAGCTGTGTGGTGTGACGCATTGGTGGCCGGGTACTTTGAGGTGCGCTGGCAATTCTATGATGAAGTGGTGGCCTGGCACGGTGAGGTGCACTGGCATCTTTGTGGTGTGAGACAGTGGTGGCCTGGCACGGTGAGGTGCGCTGGTGGCTGTGTGGTGTGACGCAGTGGTGGCCTGACACGGTGAGGTGTGCTGGCAGCTTGTGTGACGCAGTGGTGGCCTGGCACGGTGAGGTGTGCTGGCAGCTTGTGTGACGCAGTGGTGGCCTGGCACGGTGAGGTGCGCTGGCAGCTGTGTGACGCAGTGGTGGCCTGGCACGGTGAGGTGCGCTGGCAGCTGTGTGACGCAGTGGTGGCCTGTCACGGTGAGGTGCGCTGGCAGCTGTGTGACGCAGTGGTGGCCTGTCACGGTGAGGTGCGCTGGCAGCTGTGTGACGCAGTGGTGGCCTGGCACGGTGAGGTGCGCTGGCAGCTGTGTGACGCAGTGGTGGCCTGTCACGGTGAGGTGCGCTGGCAGCTGTGTGACGCAGTGGTGGCCTTGCACGGTCAGGTGTACTGGCAGTTGTATGATGAAGTGGTGGCCGGGCACGGTGAGGTGTGCTGGCATCTGTGTGACGCAGTGGTGGCTGGGCACGGTGAGGTGCGTTGGCAGATGTGTGACGTAGTGGTGGCCTGGCACGGTGAGGTGTGCTGGCACCTGTGTGACGCAGTGGTGGTCTGATACGGTGCGCTGCCACCTGTGTGGTGTGATTCAGTAGTGGCCGGGAACTTTGAGGTGTGCTGGCAGCTGTGTGACGCAGTGGTGGCTTGGCACGGTGAGGTGCGCTTTCAGCTGTGTGACGCAGTGGTGGCCTGGCACAGTGAGGTGCGCTGGCGGCTGTGTGGTGTGACGCAGTGGTGGCCTGGCACGGTGAGGTGCGCTGGCAGCTCTATGGTGTGACTCAGTGCTGGCCTGGCATGGTGAGCTACGCTGGCAGCTGTGTGGTGTGACGCACTGGTGGCCGGGTACTTTGAGGTGCGCTGGGAGCTGTGTGGTGTGACGCAGTGGTGGCCTGGCATGGTGAGGTGCGCTGGCAGCTGTGTGACGCAGTGGTGGCCTGGCACGGTGAGGTGCGCTGGCAGCTGTGTGTTGTGACGCCGTGGTGGCTTGGCACGATGAGGTGCGCTTTCAGCTGTGTGTGGTCTGACGCAGTGGTGGCCTGGCACGGTGAGGTGCGCTGGCAGCTGTGTGGTGTGATGCAGTGGTGGCCTGGCACGGTGAGGTGCGCTGGCAGCTGTGTGACGCAGTGGTGGCCTTGCACGCTCAGGTGTTCTGGCAGGTGTGTGATGCAGTGGTGGCCTTGCACGGTGAGGTGCACTGGCAGCTGTGTGGTGTGACACAGTGGTGGCCTGGCATGGTGAGGTGCGCTGGCAGCTGTGTGGTGTGACTCAGTGCTGGCCTGGCATGGTGAGGTACGCTGGCAGCTGTGTGGTGTGACGCATTGGCGGCCTGACACGCTGAGGTGCACTGGTAGCTGTGTGGTGTGATGCAGTGGTGGCCTGGCACGGTGAGGTGCACTGGCAGCTGTGTGGTGTGACGCAGTGGTGGCCTGGCACGGTGAGGTGCGCTGGCAGCTGTATGACGCAGCTGTGGCAGGGTACGGTGAGGTGCGCTGGCAGCTGTGTGATGCAGCTGTGGCCGGGCTCGGTGAGGTGTGCTGGCATCTGTGTGACACAGTTGTGGCCTGGTACGGTGAGGTGTGCTGGCAGCTGTGTGATGCAGTGGTGGCTTGGCATGGTGAGGTGCGCTTTCAGCTGTGTGACGCAGTGGTGGCCTGGCACAGTGAGGTGCGCTGGCGGCTGTTTGGTGTGACTCAGTGGTGGCCTGGTACGGTGAGTTGCACTGGCGGCTGTGTGGTTTGATGTAGTGGTGGCCTGTTATGGTGAGGTGCGCTGGCAGCTGTGTGACGCAGTGGTGGCTGGGCACTTTGAGGTGCACTGGCGGCTGTGTGGTTTGACGTAGTGGTGGCCTGGCACGGTGAAGTGCGTTGGCAGATGTGTGACGCAGTGGTGGTCTGGCACGGTGAGGTGCGCTGGTGGCTGTGTGGCGTGACTCAGTGCTGGCCTGGCACGGTGAGGTGCACTGGCGGCTGTGTGGTTTGACGTAGTGGTGGCCTGTTATGGTGAGGTGCGCTGGCAGCTGTGTGACGCAGTGGTGGCTGGGCACGGTGAGGTGCACTGGCGGCTGTGTGGTTTGACGTAGTGGTGGCCTGTTATGGTGAGGTGCGCTGGGAGCTGTGTGACCCAGTGGTGGCTGGGCACGGTGAGCTGCACTGGTGGCTGTGTGGTTTGACGTAGTGGTGGCCTGGCATGGTGAGGTGCGTTGGCAAATGTGTGACGCAGTGGTGGCCTGGCACGGTGAGGTGCACTGGTGGCTGTGTGGCGTGACTCAGTGCTGGCCTGGCACGGTGAGGTGTGCTGGTGGCTGTGTGGCGTGACTCAGTGGTGGCCTGGCACGGTGACGTGCGCTGGTGGCAGTGTGGTGTGACGCAGTGGTGGCCTGGCACGGTGAGGTGCGCTGGCAGCTATGTGACGCAGTGGTGGCCTGGCACAGTGAGGTGCGCTGGCAGCTATGTGACGCAGTGGTGGCCTGGCACGGTGAGGTGCGCTGGCAGCTGTGTGGTGTGACGCAGTGGTGGCCTGGCACGGTGAGGTGCGCTGGCAGCTATGTGACGCAGTGGTGGCCTGGCACGGTGAGGTGCGCTGGCAGCTGTGTGGTGTGACGCAGTGGTGGCCTGGCACGGTGAGGTGCGCTGGCAGCTGTATGACGCAGCTGTGGCAGGGTACGGTGAGGTGCGCTGGCAGCTGTGTGATGCAGCTGTGGCCGGGCTCGGTGAGGTGTGCTGGCATCTGTGTGACACAGTTGTGGCCTGGTACGGTGAGGTGTGCTGGCAGCTGTGTGATGCAGTGGTGGCTTGGCACGGTGAGGTGCGCTTTCAGCTGTGTGACGCAGTGGTGGCCTGGCACAGTGAGGTGACCTGGCGGCTGTTTGGTGTGACTCAGTGGTGGCCTGGCACGGTGAGGTGCACTGGCAGCTGTGTGGTTTGGCGTAGTGGTGGCCTGTTATGGTGAGGTGCGCTGGCAGCTGTGTGACGCAGTGGTGGCTGGGCACTTTGAGGTGCACTGGCGGCTGTGTGGTTTGACGTAGTGGTGGCCTGGCACGGTGAGGTGCGTTGGCAAATGTGTGACGCAGTGGTGGCCTGGCACGGTGAGGTGGACTGGTGGCTGTGTGGCGTGACTCAGTGCTGGCCTGGCACGGTGAGGTGTGCTGGTGGCTGTGTGGCGTGACTCAGTGGTGGCCTGGCATGGTGACGTGCGCTGGTGGCAGTGTGGTGTGACGCAGTGGTGGCCTGGCACGCTGAGGTGCACTGGTGGCTGTGTGGTGTGACTCAGTGGCGGCCTGGCACGCTGAGGTGCACTGGCAGCTGTGTGGTGTGACGCAGTGGTGGCCCGGCACGGTGAGGTGTGCTGGCAGATGTGTGGTGTGACTCTGTGGGTGCCTGGCATGGTGAGGTGTGCTGGCAGCTGTGTGGTGTGACACAGTGGTGTCCTGGCACGGTGAGTTGTGCTTTCAGCTGTGTGATGCAGTGGCTGCTAGGCACAGTGAGGTGCACTGGCACCTGTGTGGTTTGACGCAGTGGTGGCCTGGCACTGTGAGGTGTGCTGGCAGCTGTGTGACGCAGTGGTGGCCTGGCACGGTGAGGTGCGCTGGCAGCTGTGTGACACAGTGGTGGCTGGGCACGGTGAGGTGCGCTGGCAGCTGTGTGACGCAGTGGTGGCTGGGTACGGTGAGGTGCGTTGGCAGATGTGTGACGTAGTGGTGGTCTGGCACGGTGAGGTGCGCTGGCAGCTGTGTGACGCAGCTGTGGCAGAATACGGTGAGGTGCGCTGGTAGCTGCGTGATGCAGCTGTGGCTGTGCTCGGTGAGGTGTGTTGGCAGCTGTGTGACGCAGTGGTGGCCGTGCACGGTCAGGTGTGCTGGCAGTTGTATGATGAAGTGGTGGCCGGGCACGGTGAGGTGTGCTGGCAGCTGTGTGACGCAGTGGTGGCCTGGTATGGTGAGGTGCGCTGGCAGCTGTGTGACGCAGTGGTGGCTGGGTACGGTGAGGTGCGTTGGCAGATGTGTGACGTAGTGGTGGCCTGGCACGGTGAGGTGCGCTGGCAGCTGTGTGACGCAGCTGTGGCCGTGCTCGGTGAGGTGTGCTGGCAGCTGTGTGACGCAGTTGTGGCCTGGTACTGTGAGGTGTGCTGGCAGCTGTGTGACGCAGTGGTGGCTTGGCACGGTGAGGTGCGCTTTCAGCTGTGTGACGCAGTGGTGGCCTGGCACATGAGGTGCGCTGGCGGCTGTGTGGTGTGACGCCGTGGTGGCCTGGCATGGTGAGCTGCGCTGGCAGCTGTGTGACGCAGTGGTGGTCTGGCACGGTGAGGTGCGCTGGCAGCTGTATGACGCAGCTGTGGCAGGGTACGGTGAGGTGCGCTGGCAGCTGTGTGTTGTGACGCCGTGGTGGCCTGGCACGGTGAGGTGTGCTTGCAGCTGTGTGACGCAGTGGTGGCCTGGTACGGTGAGGTGCGCTGGCAGTTGTATGATGCAGTGGTGGCCGGGCACAGTGAGGTGCACTCGCAGCTGTGTGGTGTGACGCAGTGGTGTTCATCAGGCACAAGTTCATCAGTGAAAAGACCACTGGCATTTTTCCTTCCCCCTACATTCTCAGAGCAGAATCGAATTTAATATTAGCATAATTTATTACAGTGCTAAGTTTAATATTTTTTATTTACTAATAGTTTATGCTAACACCTAGCTTTTTTAACGTGAGAAGTACTAATGTAAGTACCTACTGTACTGTACTTAAGTACTACCATAAGAAGTACTGCTGAATGCAACAAAAAAAAAGGAGTGGTGAAACAGCCCTACTCATACAGTATCAGTATCAACAGACATTGTATCAGTATCAGTTCTTGCTTTGTGCTTGGTTTAGGAGTTTTCCAAACATAGTCTTTCAGCTAATGCCATACCATCCTTATTGGATTTAAATCTGGAGATTCGGCTGGAGTTTTCACCCAGTTCACTCGTTCTGCTATAAGCCTCGCCCTTGCTGCTGTGTGTTTCGGATCGTTGTCTTGAAAGAGACTGTGCCTTGATCCAATGTGCTCCCTGATATATGGGCCGGCATGCTGTGTGACCCCGACTTCCTCGAAGAATTCCCGATCCATAATTCCTTCGAAATAAAATTGTTTTTCAAGCAATGTAATGCAAGGTGCTTTCTAACGTTGGGCAATGTGTTTTTTCTCAAAATTTTGTTTCGAGAGACTAGATAAGTAATTCAAGTGTTTATGATATGTCACTGTTGTGAATGTCTGTGGAGTGTATCTTATTAGCCTGTCCTGACTGGTGGAGCTCATCCAGCTGTGTCTGGATATCTTGGTCAAATATTCGGGTAGTATGTTTTGTCTGTTTAGGGTTCTGTAGCATTCCACACGGCTGGGCAGCTTGTTCCCCCCTCCCTCCCCTCTCTGTGTACAGTAGAGCCTCCTGTCCTGGCTGGTAGAGCTCATCCAGCTGTGTCTGGCTAATATTAAAGCCAGTACTTTAATATTGTTTTCTATATGTTTATCAATAGTGGGTATTGCCCTAATTCGGTCCTGCACCCGTTGTTAGGTGTTTTTTAGGTGTTTTTAGGGCTTCTACCAAATATGAACACATGGCTTTAAAATGTATACAATTGTAAATACAATTGTTCTTTTTTCCCATTGAAAGTATAACATATGTGGTGTGAGAAAGAGGTCCTCATTTAATTGCATGAAACTCTGGCACTGGCGCAACAAACTGAACAAAGTTCAAGGGGGTATACGCTTTCTGTAGACACTTTATTTCCTCTTTTTCCATACTCTAAGAAATGATTTGGGAAACCTGTGGGACACTGGAGGTCATTATACATGAGCCTCTTTCTGCACCTTTTAAGCCATTGAAACCTAGTTGCCTTGTTACAAGGTCAAATATTACAGTAGGTGTGGTTTCCGTCTCCTAATTTCTGAGAATGATCAAATTGGGGAATAAGTTGTAGGGAATACCACTCTTGCACTTCTAAGAAAAGACTATCTCAAATGAAACTCGCTATAGAAAGACATCTTGTTGAAAAATTCTTTATTTTTTGTCATTTCTAAAGAAAAAACATTCATCAAGTCCTTCACAAATGTTTTGTTTGTGACTTTCTCTGTTGTTCCCTTTCACACTCAACTGAACTATGTGTTATGTCTTGTAAACGTAATCAAACATTTCACTTAGGTGTGTGGGTTAACACAAACCCATATTGTATGAAACATTCAGTTTTTCATTCAAGTTTGTTCTAACAATTGCATCCATGCTAGGACTACAGTAAACAACACTTTTTACTAAAGTAAATGAAATTGTTCATTAAACAAGACACATTGTTTTAAATGTATGCAATACGACGACACTAAAAACAACACTGAAACTTTTCATTGAAATACTGGACGAGATTGTGCATATTCAATGGATTTCTCCTGGTGCTTTTTTTCATCAGTCTTTTCATGTTCTTGTTCTCTACTCAGGTGTCTCCTGTTCCTTTGGTGAAGTCTGCTGTACACACATGGTATCATACACTTGAGCAAAGTGTGATACCACCGTTTGTTCTTCTCCTAAAATAAAGATGAACATTGACAAAAGTCAGAAGCACTCTTTTCTTTGACAGACGAACAAAACAATGCAAGAATAACCATACTCTCTGTTCCTTACTCATTTCTACCTACCTGTTTGACCACTTTGTCTGCTTCAGTCAGGACAGGGTGCTGGGGCTGACTCTGAGCAATCTGAGAAGAGCTCTCTGTGATCTTCTCCCCTACAGTGGCTACATTGTACTCTGTTTGAAATCCAGGTATCGCCTCCGGTAAGTTCCTCGGTCCTTTTTGGGACTTGAAAGGGTAGAATCATTTTGTGACTACATTTCCTTGTCATGCACTGATATGTTCTGGTTTGTGTTCGATTACTGCAGGCGTTCAAGTACTTTCTTTTTGTTCTAGACTGGCAGTGTTTGAGATGGTAGGAACTTGTCATATTCTCAACTTATTTTCTCTATGAGACTCTGAATGCTCTGTAAACATACTATTTTAGCAATTCTTAGAAATCTGAAAGCAGTGTTACCTGTATCATTTTTTGTCTTGGTAGTAGTATTGCAGCTCCAACATCAGCACTTAAATAATGGTTTGTGATGTTACTGGTCCTTGGAGTTAGTATACTCCTGAGAAGTCAAGAGAAATCTTACGTAAGCATTAATTATGTTTCACTTTTGAAAGCAAAGTACGTGTCAAGTACTTATAAGGCATTTGTTGATACTTTTAAGCACTTTCGTTGATTATTATTAGCCTTCAATTAGTTATTCCAAGTCCATCATTCTCTACATGTTCTCACTCCATATTCAGAATGTGGGAATACAGTTGTTTTAAGGAAATGCCACTGAATAGATAGTAGCTGCATTCTACAAAGATGAATTTGCTAATTAATCAGTCAGGGACACAGCTTATACTTCAGTAGTCTTAGATCATTTAATGATGATTATTGTACTTTATAACTAGCAAAATCCCCATATCCTGTTCATTGCCCCATTTCCGGTCATGTGGATTGACTTATGCCTGAAGTGGTTAATTCTCACCTTGACATCTCGTAGAACAACTGAATCTCTACCAAGGGTGAATGTGTCCTTCCTCTTAATGTCTAAAAGAAAAGGTTAAAATTCATTGAAGCAAAATGCAACAACCCAAAATGTTGGGGAGGTCGTTTCCACAGTTATTTCATAAGACAGTGCTTGGAGTGAAACTACATGACCATGGTGAAGAAGTAAAAACACTTTACCTTGTTCCTCCTGACTGATGTCCTTATGCATGTTTTGCACAGTTGAGCGTTTTGTGTCTTGTCGTCTGTGTAGGCAACAGCCCTCTTCCCTGGGATAGAACTAGATGATATTTAGACACGTTAATTTGACTTCTCCATTGCTCACATTGATGTGGATATGATTATAATGCTCTGTTTTGTGGGCTTCCCAAGAAAACAATAAATCCCTTACTACTTGTTCGAAATGCAGTAGCACAGATCCTAACAAATACAAGAAAGAGAATATCATTCCTGTTTTGAAAAAACTTCACTGGTCACCTGTATTATCTAGGATAAATTTGAAAGTTCTTTTACTTGTTTTTAAAGCTTTAAGCGACCTAGCACGTCTGTACCTTACTGAATGTCTGTCTTCATATGTTCCTATACGTGACCTGAGATCTGCACATACTGGCCTACTGCAAATACCACATGTGAAATGCAGAAAGAGTGGAGAGGCTGCTTTTTGTTTTTATGCTTCTAAATTATGAAACTCACTTCCACTTTTTATTAGGCAGTCAAGCTCGGTACATTGTTTTAAAAAGCATTTGAAAATGTTGCTTTTAGTTAAAGTGGTTCTTTGTTCTTTCTATTTCTGTTTCTTTTTTTAGTTCTCTTTAATTGTTCTTATTTTATTACGACTTTCCTAATTTTTATTTATTTAATTGACATGTATGTTGCTTTACTGTATTGCTGTATTTTCCTTGACAACTGAAAGTATATCTCTCAATTTTAATATTTTATTTTTACGCTTGCTTTTTAAAGCACCAAAGCACTATTTGTATGAAAGGTGCTCTATAAATAAAGTTTATTATTATTATTATTTTTAATATTATTATTATACTTTGTTACATTTTTGGTTAGGACAAAGATTCTAGTAGAGGTGACCTCTTTTACCCCGTTCCAAAAAATTGGAAAACTACCTTCAGAATACACTGACAATGACCATCTACTGTCTCCTCTAACTGTGTATTGTCATCATGCATATCTTGTGTATTATTTATTGTAGTTGGTTTTGTCATTCTGTAAAGAAGCCACCTTTCAAGGCACTATATAAAATAATGTTTGTTATTATTATTTACATTTTTCATCGTAAAATCTGGCGAAGAGTCTTAAGAGAATATCAAAGAACACGTTGCTCTTACCTTTCCATTCCAAGAAATACCCTCAGCTCGGATTGCAGAGATTGACCTCTCTGTCTCAAATTCTGAGAAACATTGACTCGATTGAAAAATGACCATTTCCTAAGATTCACATAACATCACCAGTCAACATTTGCCACTTGACATCAATAGAAACCATAGAGTACATGACATTTCCAATCAGTTTTCTTTCAAGGTACAATACCAATCGCCTTGCCAGAAGAGTTATACTGCGGTAGATAAATATTACAAATGTCAGATGCACGCAGAGTTGTTTGGATTACTATGAAAAGATTGGCAAATATATTTATGTTCATTATATTTCTTGGAGTGACCGAGCTAAAGAGAAAAAAATACTTACCTTTATCTCTGCAGACAGGATCGCAAGGGATTCCCTTATACTGGGTTCCTATATAACAAATAATACATTATTCAAAAAACATGATATTTCTCTGTCCATTGGCAGCATGATTGTTTATCATTACAGTTTTAGTTAGCTTTAATTTTGTAAACCCCAAGTAAACATAGTTTGTGCCTTTCTCTGAACTTTTTGGCATTTCAATTCAGTTGTTTGTAAGCTTATTTTACAGTTGCTAGGTTGATGAAGTTCCTGAACTGTGCAGTATTTCTTTTGGGTTTGGTGCGAATCATATTCTAGTGGTTGGGGGAAAAAAGCACAGGTGCCATCCCACCATTTAACCCTGAAACTTACCTTAGCCGATTCTTCAACTAAACCAGACATGTTAACTAAGTGTTACAGTATGTTTCAAAGTGTGTATTTTAGCAAACACAACTGAAGTTCTGTTGTCTCCTTGGAGACACCTGGAACTGGTGTGATGCTGGTTCTATGACATCATTCATTCTAAATGTAAATGCAGGTATTGGCACAACATAGTAAATTGATGTAAAGTTATGGATCCATTTATGATTTTCACTCAGTTTGAAAGAGTTCCTGTCGTGTGGTTAAACTTTGTGTTACGGAGGGTTAACTGGGGTTCTGGCCACTAGTTAGGCTTGGTCATTCAGTCATCTGGTTCATGAAATAGGAAGCTAAGAGATCTGTGTTTTAGTTTTACTGTTTGTTTTTGTTCCATAGAATAAGAAATGTTTCATTAATATTAGTAATAGAGTAGGTGTTTCTCTAAACAGTGTGTGTCAGTTTGCACTGCAGGTGTGCCAGGTAGAGACCATTTAAGAACCCAAAAATATGCTGTCATTTACTGCCGTGGCTAATTTCTGTTAACCTTGTCTCTCACTCACTTTCATGAGCAAAATGTTCATACATAAAGCATACATTTCTGATTGGTCAGAAGAAGCTTCTTAACATATAAGGTATAAAGAAAGTCAGAAAGTTAGGCACTTAGGTCAGCCTTAGGCAGTTAACCAAGACCATAATCCGATAAGAAGCTATTCCCTTTCATGTTGCTAAATCACATGTAGGATACATGAGTTACACCTCCACTTAAGAGACCTTAAAGAGACCTTGGCCAGCCAGGAGTGTAGAAAACCGTAAAACAGTTCTTGAGGACCTAATTGTTAACTCTTAACAGGCAAAGGTTCCTTCAGTCCTATGAGAAATATTTTAGAATTGAACTAAAGTGTGTTTCCGATACAGGAGCATATGTCTGTCAGGGCCTGTTGGAGAGGCCCTGCATGAGAACCCCTGGCTGCAGTTCCACATCCCCCTGAAAGTAAATAGAGCCATAAGCACTGAGCTAAGGACACTGCTCCAGGACATGCTGGCTGTCGATCCTGACCAGCGACCAGAAGCCATCCAGCAGAAGAAGCAGGTCAGGCAAGCCATGGCACGAGAGAAAACATATTTGTAGTGACTGATAGCAAGATGTCCGTGACCAAGGGCAATTCGTCTGAGTAAAGTCTGATTTCATTTTTATGTCCCGAAAGGCCACTGCCTTTGTGCTGTAGATTTCTGATTTAGACGGGCATTTCTATGGACAACTTTGACTTTTCTGTGGGTCCAATGAAAATAAGTTTTTTAACTTATTCTTTGTTACAGTTTTCGAAAGTTTAAAGACATTCACTGAGTTGACGATAAAGGAAAAGTTTCATCTTTCACCTCTTGGAAGGTAGGCCGGTCAGAGGTACAATATATGTCTTCATGTCTTCATCCTCCATGTTTGTAACTACAGGTTTCACAGTGTTGAGCTAAGACACAAAAACACCTACAAATGGCAGTTCCAAATGTATCAAATGTATAAACCTGGGCTGAAAAAGTGTGTACAGTATATACTCTGTGTAGGTCTGATAAAAGTATTTGAGTCAAAGTGTCATATGGATACAAATTCTCATGATTTTGTATTGTGTGTTTTTTCTCTGTTCTGCTTTATTGAAAGAAATCAGATGCTCTTCCTGAAACTTACCTTAGCTGATTCTTCAGCTAAACCAGACAGACTTCTGAAATTCTCAAATATTATCAAATCTTGTTGGTGCAGAGGTGGTGGAGCCCATTACCAACAGACTCACAGCTGAAATTGCTGTGAAAAGGGCTTCTACCAAATATTAACATGTGGGTGAAAATGTATACAATTGTAATATTTCCTTTTTTCCCATTGAAAGTATAACATATGTGGTGTGAGAAAGAGGTCCTCATTTAATTGCATGAAACTCTGGCACTGGCGCAACAAACTGAACAAAGTTCAAGGGGGTATACGCTTTCTGTAGACACTTTATTTCCTCTTTTTCCATACTCTAAGAAATGATTTGGGAAACCTGTGGGACACTGGAGGTCATTATACATGAGCCTCTTTCTGCACCTTTTAAGCCATTGAAACCTAGTTGCCTTGTTACAAGGTCTAATATTACAGTAGGTGTGGTTTCCGTCTCCTAATTTCTGAGAATGATCAAATTGGGGAATAAGTTGTAGGGAATACCACTCTTGCACTTCTAAGAAAAGACTATCTCAAATGAAACTCGCTATAGAAAGACATCTTGTTGAAAAATTCTTTATTTTTTGTCATTTCTAAAGAAAAAACATTCATCAAGTCCTTCACAAATGTTTTGTTTGTGACTTTCTCTGTTGTTCCCTTTCACACTCAACTGAACTATGTGTTATGTCTTGTAAACGTAATCAAACATTTCACTTAGGTGTGTGGGTTAACACAAACCCATATTGTATGAAACATTCAGTTTTTCATTCAAGTTTGTTCTAACAATTGCATCCATGCTAGGACTACAGTAAACAACACTTTTTACTAAAGTAAATGAAATTGTTCATTAAACAAGACACATTGTTTTAAATGTATGCAATACGACGACACTAAAAACAACACTGAAACTTTTCATTGAAATACTGGACGAGATTGTGCATATTCAATGGATTTCTCCTGGTGCTTTTTTTCATCAGTCTTTTCATGTTCTTGTTCTCTACTCAGGTGTCTCCTGTTCCTTTGGTGAAGTCTGCTGTACACACATGGTATCATACACTTGAGCAAAGTGTGATACCACCGTTTGTTCTTCTCCTAAAATAAAGATGAACATTGACAAAAGTCAGAAGCACTCTTTTCTTTGACAGACGAACAAAACAATGCAAGAATAACCATACTCTCTGTTCCTTACTCATTTCTACCTACCTGTTTGACCACTTTGTCTGCTTCAGTCAGGACAGGGTGCTGGGGCTGACTCTGAGCAATCTGAGAAGAGCTCTCTGTGATCTTCTCCCCTACAGTGGCTACATTGTACTCTGTTTGAAATCCAGGTATCGCCTCCGGTAAGTTCCTCGGTCCTTTTTGGGACTTGAAAGGGTAGAATCATTTTGTGACTACATTTCCTTGTCATGCACTGATATGTTCTGGTTTGTGTTCGATTACTGCAGGCGTTCAAGTACTTTCTTTTTGTTCTAGATTGGCAGTGTTTGAGATGGTAGGAACTTGTCATATTCTCAACTCTGAATGCTCTGTAAACATACTATTTTAGCAATTCTTAGAAATCTGAAAGCAGTGTTACCTGTATCATTTTTTGTCTTGGTAGTAGTATTGCAGCTCCAACATCAGCACTTAAATAATGGTTTGTGATGTTACTTGTCCTTGGAGTTAGTATACTCCTGAGAAGTCAAGAGAAATCTTACGTAAGCATTAATTATGTTTCACTTTTGAAAGCAAAGTACGTGTCAAGTACTTTGAAGGCATTTGTTGATACTTTTAAGCACTTTCGTTGATTATTATTATCCTTCAATTAGTTATTACAAGTCCAACATTCTCTACATGATCTCACTCCATATTCCGAATGTGGGAATACAGTTGTTTTAAGGAAATGCCACTGAATAGATAGTAGCTGCACTCTACAAAGATGAATTTGCTAATTAATCAGTCAGGGACACAGCTTATACTTCAGTAGTCTTAGATCATGTAATGATGATTATTGTACTTTATAACTAGCAAAATCCCCATATCCTGTTCATTGCCCCCTTTTCAGTTATGTGGATTGACTTATCCCTGAAGTGGTTAATTCTCACCTTGACATCTCATAGAACAACTGAATCTCTACCAAGGGTGAATGTGTCCTTCCTCTTAATGTCTAAAAGAAAAGGTTAAAATTCATTGAAGCAAAATGCAACAACCCAAAATGTTGGGGAGGTCGTTTCCACAGTTATTTCATATGACAGTGCTTGGAGTGAAACTACATGACCATGGTGAAGAAGAAAAAACACTTTACCTTGTTCCTCCTGACTGATGTCCTTATGCGTGTTTTGCACAGTTGAGTGTTTTGTGTCTTGTCGTCTGTGTAGGCAACAACCCTCTTCCCTGGGATAGAACTAGATGATATTTAGACATGTTAATTTGACTTCTCCATTGCTCACATTGATGTGGATATGATTATAATGCTCTGTTTTGTGGGCTTCCCAAGAAAACAATAAATCCCTTACTACTTGTTCGAAATGCAGTAGCACAGATCCTAACCAATACAAGAAAGAGAATATCATTCCTATTTTGAAAAAACTTCACTTTTCACCTGTATTATCTAGGATAAATTTGAAAGTTATTTTACTTGATTTTTAAGCTTTAAGCGACGTAGCACGTCTGTACCTTCCTGAATGTCTGTCTTCCTATGTTCCTATACGTGACCTGAGATCTGCACATACTGGCCTACTGCAAATACCACATGTGAAATGCAGAAAGAGTGGAGAGGCTGCTTTTTGTTTTTATGCTTCTAAATTATGAAACTCACTTCCACTTTTTATTAGGCAGTCAAGCTCGGTACATTGTTTTAAAAAACATTTGAAAATGTTGCTTTTAGTTAAAGTGGTTCTTTGTTCTTTCTATTTCTGTTTCTTTTTTTAGTTCTCTTTAATTGTTCTTATTTTATTACGACTTTCCTAATTTTTATTTATTTAGTTGACATGTATGTTGCTTTACTGTATTGCTGTATTTTCCTTGACAACTGAAAGTATATCTCTCAATTTTAATATTTTACTTTTACGCTTGGTTTTTAAAGCACCAAAGCACTATTTGTATGAAAGGTGCTCTATAGATAAAGTTTATTATTATTATTTTTAATATTATTATTATACTTTGTTACATTTTTGGTTAGGACAAAGATTCTAGTAGAGGTGACCTCTTTTACCCCGTTCCAAAAAATTGGAAAACTACCTTCAGAATACACTGACCATGACCATCTACTGTCTCCTTTAACTGTGTATTGTCATCATGCATATCTTGTGTATTATTTATTGTAGTTGGTTTTGTCATTCTGTAAAGAAGCCACCTTTCAAGGCACTATATAAAATAATGTTTGTTATTATTATTTACATTTTTCATCGTAAAATCTGGCGAAGAGTCTTAAGAGAATAACAAAGAACACGTTGCTCTTACCTTTCCATTCCAAGAAATGCCCTCAGCTCGGATTGCAGAGATTGACCTCTCTGTCTCAAATTCTGAGAAACATAGACTCGATTGAAAAATGACCATTTCCTAAGATTCACATAACATCACCAGTCAACATTTGCCACTTGACATCAATAGAAACCATAGAGTACATGACATTTCCAATCAGTTTTCTTTCAAGGTACAATACCAATCGCCTTGCCAGAAGAGTTATACTGCGGTATATAAATATTACAAATGTCAGATACACGCAGAGTTGTTTGGATTACTATGAAAAGATTGGCAAATATATTTATGTTCATTATATTTCTTGGAGTGACCGAGCTAAAGAGAAAAAAATACTTACCTTTATCTCTGCAGACAGGATCGCAAGGGATTCCCTTATACTGGGTTCCTATATAACAAATAATACATTATTCAAAAAACATGATATTTCTCTGTCCATTGGCAGCATGATTGTTTATCATTACAATTTTAGTTAGCTTTAATTTTGTAAACCCCAAGTAAACATAGTTTGTGCCTTTCTCTGAACTTTTTGGCTTTTCAATTCAGTTGTTTGTAAGCTTATTTTACAGTTGCTAGGTTGATGAAGTTCCTGAACTGTGCAGTATTTCTTTTGGGTTTGGTGCGAATCATATTCTAGTGGTTGGGGGAAAAAAGCACAGGTGCCATCCCACCATTTAACCCTGAAACTTACCTTAGCCGATTCTTCAACTAAACCAGACATGTTAACTAAGTGTTACAGTATGTTTCAAAGTGTGTATTTTAGCAAACACAACTGAAGTTCTTTTGTCTCCTTGGAGACACCTGGAACTGGTGTGATGCTGGTTCTATGACATCATTCGTTCTAAATGTAAATGCAGGTATTGGCACAACATAGTAAATTGGTGTAAAGTTATGGATCCATTTATGATTTTCACTCAGTTTGAAAGAGTTCCTGTCGTGTAGTTAAACTTTGTGTTACGGAGGGTTAACTGGGGTTCTGGCTACTAGTTAGGCTTGGTCATTCAGTCATCTGGTTCATGAAATAGGAAGCTAAGAGATCTGTGTTTTAGTTTTACTGTTTGTTTTTGTTCCATAGAATAAGAAATGTTTCATTAATATTAGTAATAGAGTAGCTGTTTCTCTAAACAGTGTGTGTCAGTTTGCACTGCAGGTGTGCCAGGTAGAGACCATTTAAGAACCCAAAAATATGCTGTCATTTACTGCCGTGGCTAATTTCTGTTAACCTTGTCTCTCACTCACTTTGATGAGCAAAATGTTCATACATAAAGCATACATTTCTGATTGGTCAGAAGAAGCTTCTTAACATATAAGGTATAAACAAAGTCAGAAAGTTAGGCACTTAGGTCAGCCTTAGGCAGTTAACCAAGCCCATAATCCGATAAGAAGCTATTCCCTTTCATGTTGCTAAATCACATGTAGGATACATGAGTTACACCTCCACTTAAGAGACCTTAAAGAGACCTTGGCCAGCCAGGAGTGTAGAAAACCGTAAAACAGTTCTTGAGGACCTAATTGTTAACTCTTAACAGGCAAAGGTTCCTTCAGCCCTATGAGAAATATTTTAGAATTGAACTAAAGTGTGTTTCCGATACAGGAGCATATGTCTGTCAGGGCCTGTTGGAGAGGCCCTGGATGAGAACCCCTGGCTGCAGTTCCACATCCCCCTGAAAGTAAATAGAGCCATGGCACAAGAGAAAACATCTTTGTAGTGACTGATAGCAAGATGTCCGTGACCAAGGGCAAATCGTCTGAGTAAAGTCTGATTTCATTTTTATGTCCCGAAAGGCCACTGCCTTTGTGCTGTAGATTTCTGATTTAGACGGGCATTTCTATGGACAACTTTGACTTTTCTGTGGGTCCAATGAAAATAAGTTTTTTAACTTATTCTTTGTTACAGTTTTCGAAAGTTTAAAGACATTCACTGAGTTGACGATAAAGGAAAAGTTTCATCTTTCACCTCTTGGAAGGTAGGCCGGTCAGAGGTACAATATATGTCTTCATCCTCCATGTTTGTAACTACAGGTTTCACAGTGTTGAGCTAAGACACAAAAACACCTACAAATGGCAGTTCCAAATGTATCAAATGTATAAACCTGGGCTGAAAAAGTGTGTACAGTATATACTCTGTGTAGGTCTGATAAAAGTATTCGAGTCAAAGTGTCATATGGATACAAATTCTCATGATCTTGTATTGTGTGTTTTTTCTCTGTTCTGCTTTATTGAAAGAAATCAGATGCTCTTCCTGAAACTTACCTTAGCTGATTCTTCAGCTAAACCAGACAGACTTCTGAAATTCTCAAATATTATCAAATCTTGTTGGTTCAGAGGTGGTGGAGCCCATTACCAACAGACTCACAGCTGAAATTGCTGTGAAAAGGGCTTCTACCAAATATTAACATGTGGGTGAAAATGTATACAATTGTAATATTTCCTTTTTTCCCTTTGAAAGTATAACATATGTGGTGTGAGAAAGAGGTCCTCATTTAATTGCATGAAACTCTGGCACTTGCGCAACAAACTGAACAAAGTTCAAGGGGGTATACGCTTTCTGTAGACACTTTATTTCCTCTTTTTCCATACTCTAAGAAATGATTTGGGAAACCTGTGGGACACTGGAGGTCATTATACATGAGCCTCTTTCTGCACCTTTTAAGCCATTGAAACCTAGTTGCCTTGTTACAAGGTCTAATATTACAGTAGGTGTGGTTTCCGTCTCCTAATTTCTGAGAATGATCAAATTGGGGAATAAGTTGTAGGGAATACCACTCTTGCACTTCTAAGAAAAGACTATCTCAAATGAAACTCGCTATAGAAAGACATCTTGTTGAAAAATTCTTTATTTTTTGTCATTTCTAAAGAAAAAACATTCATCAAGTCCTTCACAAATGTTTTGTTTGTGACTTTCTCTGTTGTTCCCTTTCACACTCAACTGAACTATGTGTTATGTCTTGTAAACGTAATCAAACATTTCACTTAGGTGTGTGGGTTAACACAAACCCATATTGTATGAAACATTCAGTTTTTCATTCAAGTTTTTTCTAACAATTGCATCCATGCTAGGACTACAGTAAACAACACTTTTTACTAAAGTAAATGAAATTGTTCATTAAACAAGACACATTGTTTTAAATGTATGCAATACGACGACACTAAAAACAACACTGAAACTTTTCATTGAAATACTGGACGAGATTGTGCATATTCAATGGATTTCTCCTGGTGCTTTTTTTCATCAGTCTTTTCATGTTCTTGTTCTCTACTCAGGTGTCTCCTGTTCCTTTGGTGATGTCTGCTGTACACACATGGTATCATACACTTGAGCAAAGTGTGATACCACCGTTTGTTCTTCTCCTAAAATAAAGATGAACATTGACAAAAGTCAGAAGCACTCTTTTCTTTGACAGACAAACAAAACAATGCAAGAATAACCATACTCTCTGTTCCTTACTCATTTCTACCTACCTGTTTGACCACTTTGTCTGCTTCAGTCAGGACAGGGTGCTGGGGCTGACTCTGAGCAATCTGAGAAGAGCTCTCTGTGATCTTCTCCCCTACAGTGGCTACATTGTACTCTGTTTGAAATCCAGGTATCGCCTCCGGTAAGTTCCTCGGTCCTTTTTGGGACTTGAAAGGGCAGAATCATTTTGTGACTACATTTCCTTGTCATGCACTGATATGTTCTGGTTTGTGTTCGATTACTGCAGGCGTTCAAGTACTTTCTTTTTGTTCTAGATTGGCAGTGTTTGAGATGGTAGGAACTTGTCATATTCTCAACTCCGAATGCTCTGTAAACATACTATTTTAGCAATTCTTAGAAATCTGAAAGCAGTGTTACCTGTATCATTTTTTGTCTTGGTAGTAGTATTGCAGCTCCAACATCAGCACTTAAATAATGGTTTGTGATGTTACTTGTCCTTGGAGTTAGTATACTCCTGAGAAGTCAAGAGAAATCTTACGTAAGCATTAATTATGTTTCACTTTTGAAAGCAAAGTACGTGTCAAGTACTTTGAAGGCATTTGTTGATACTTTTAAGCACTTTCGTTGATTATTATTATCCTTCAATTAGTTATTACAAGTCCAACATTCTCTACATGATCTCACTCCATATTCAGATGTGGGAATACAATTGTTTTAAGGAAATGCCACTGAATAGATAGTAGCTGCACTCTACAAAGATGAATTTGCTAATTAATCAGTCAGGGACACAGCTTATACTTCAGTAGTCTTAGATCATGTAATGATGATTATTGTACTTTATAACTAGCAAAATCCCCATATCCTGTTCATTGCCCCTTTTTCAGTTATGTGGATTGACTTATCCCTGAAGTGGTTAATTCTCACCTTGACATCTCATAGAACAACTGAATCTCTACCAAGGGTGAATGTGTCCTTCCTCTTAATGTCTAAAAGAAAAGGTTAAAATTCATTGAAGCAAAATGCAACAACCCAAAATGTTGGGGAGGTCGTTTCCACAGTTATTTCATATGACAGTGCTTGGAGTGAAACTACATGACCATGGTGAAGAAGAAAAAACACTTTACCTTGTTCCTCCTGACTGATGTCCTTATGCGTGTTTTGCACAGTTGAGTGTTTTGTGTCTTGTCGTCTGTGTAGGCAACAGCCCTCTTCCCTGGGATAGAACTAGATGATATTTAGACACGTTAATATGACTTCTCCATTGCTCACATTGATGTGGATATGATTATAATGCTCTGTTTTGTGGGCTTCCCAAGAAAACAATAAATCCCTTACTACTTGTTCGAAATGCAGTAGCACAGATCCTAACCAATACAAGAAAGAGAATATCATTCCTATTTTGAAAAAACTTCACTTTTCACCTGTATTATCTAGGATAAATTTGAAATTTATTTTACTTGATTTTTAAGCTTTAAGCGACCTAGCACGTCTGTACCTTCCTGAATGTCTGTCTTCCTATGTTCCTATACGTGACCTGAGATCTGCACATACTGGCCTACTGCAAATACCACATGTGAAATGCAGAAAGAGTGGAGAGGCTGCTTTTTGTTTTTATGCTTCTAAATTATGAAACTCACTTCCACTTTTTATTAGGCAGTCAAGCTCGGTACATTGTTTTAAAAAACATTTGAAAATGTTGCTTTTAGTTAAAGTGGTTCTTTGTTCTTTCTATTTCTGTTTCTTTTTTTAATTCTCTTTAATTGTTCTTATTTTATTACGACTTTCCTAATTTTTATTTATTTAATTGACATGTATGTTGCTTTACTGGATTGCTGTATTTTCCTTTACAACTGAAAGTATATCTCTCAATTTTAATATTTTATTTTTACGCTTGGTTTTTAAAGCACCAAAGCACTATTTGTATGAAAGGTGCTCTATAGATAAAGTTTATTATTATTATTTTTAATATTATTATTATACTTTGTTACATTTTTGGTTAGGACAAAGATTCTAGTAGAGGTGGCCTCTTTTACCCCGTTCCAAAAAATTGGAAAACTACCTTCAGAATACACTGACAATGACCATCTACTGTCTCCTTTAACTGTGTATTGTCATCATGCATATCTTGTGTGTTATTTATTGTAGTTGGTTTTGTCATTCTGTAAAGAAGCCACCTTTCAAGGCACTATATAAAATAATGTTTGTTATTATTATTTACATTTTTCATCGTTAAATCTGGCGAAGAGTCTTAAGAGAATATCAAAGAACAAGTTGCTCTTACCTTTCCATTCCAAGAAATGCCCTCAGCTCGGATTGCAGAGATTGACCTCTCTGTCTCAAATTCTGAGAAACATAGACTCGATTGAAAAATGACCATTTCCTAAGATTCACATAACATCACCAGTCAACATTTGCCACTTGACATCAATAGAAACCATAGAGTACCTGACATTTCCAATCAGTTTTCTTTCAAGGTACAATACCAATCGCCTTGCCAGAAGAGTTATACTGCGGTAGATAAATATTACAAATGTCAGATACACGCAGAGTTGTTTGGATTACTATGAATAGATTGGCAAATATATTTATGTTCATTATATTTCTTGGAGTGACAGAGCTAAAGAGAAAACAATACTTACCTTTATCTCTGCAGACAGGATCGCAAGGGATTCCCTTATACTGGGTTCCTATGTAACAAATAATACATTATTCAAAAAACATGATATTTCTCTGTCCATTGGCAGCATGATTGTTTATCATTACAGTTTTAGTTAGCTTTAATTTTGTAAACCCCAAGTAAACATAGTTTGTGCCTTTCTCTGAACTTTTTGGCATTTCAATTCAGTTGTTTGTAAGCTTATTTTACAGTTGCTAGGTTGATGAAGTTCCTGAACTGTGCAGTATTTCTTTTGGGTTTGGTGCGAATCATATTCTAGCGGTTGGGGGAAAAAAGCACAGGTGCCATCCCACCATTAACCCTGAAACTTACCTTAGCCGATTCTTCAACTAAACCAGACATGTTAACTAAGTGTTACAGTATGTTTCAAAGTGTGTATTTTAGCAAACACAACTGAAGTTCTGTTGTCTCCTTGGAGACACCTGGAACTGGTGTGATGCTGGTTCTATGACATCATTCGTTCTAAGTGTAAATGCAGGTATTGGCACAACATAGTAAATTGATGTAAAGTTATGGATCCATTTATGATTTTCACTCAGTTTGAAAGAGTTCCTGTCGTGTGGTTAAACTTTGTGTTTGTGTTACGGAGGGTTAACTGGGGTTCTGGCTACTAGTTAGGCTTGGTCATTCAGTCATCTGGTTCATGAAATAGGAAGTTAAGAGATCTGTGTTTTAGTTTTACTGTTTGTTTTTGTTCCATAGAATCAGAAATGTTTCATTAATATTAGTAATAGAGTAGCTGTTTCTCTAAACAGTGTGTGTCAGTTTGCACTGCAGGTGTGCCAGGTAGAGACCATTTAAGAACCCAAAAATATGCTGTCATTTACTGCCGTGGCTAATTTCTGTTAACCTTGTCTCTCACTCACTTTGATGAGCAAAATGTTCATACATAAAGCATACATTTCTGATTGGTCAGAAGAAGCTTCTTAACATATAAGGTATAAAGAAAGTCAGAAAGTTAGGCACTTAGGTCAGCCTTAGGCAGTTAACCAAGACCATAATCCGATAAGAAGCTATTCCCTTTCATGTTGCTAAATCACATGTAGGATACATGAGTTACACCTCCACTTAAGAGACCTTAAAGAGACCTTGGCCAGCCAGGAGTTGAGAAAACTGTAAAACAGTTCTTGAGGACCTAATTGTTAACTCTTAACAGGCAAAGGTTCCTTCAGTCCTATGAGAAATATTTTAGAATTGAACTAAAGTGTGTTTCCGATACAGGAGCATATGTCTGTCAGGGCCTGTTGGAGAGGCCCTGGATGAGAACCCCTGGCTGCAGTTCCACATCCCCCTGAAAGTAAATAGAGCCATAAGCACGGAGCTAAGGACACTGCTCCAGGACATGCTGGCTGTCGATCCTGACCAGCGACCAGAAGCCATCCAGCAGAAGAAGCAAGTCAGGCAAGCCATGGCACGAGAGAAAACATCTTTGTAGTGACTGATAGCAAGATGTCCGTGACCAAGGGCAAATCGTCTGAGTAAAGTCTGATTTCATTTTTATGTCCCGAAAGGCCACTGCCTTTGTGCTGTAGATTTCTGATTTAGACGGGCATTTCTATGGACAACTTTGACTTTTCTGTGGGTCCAATGAAAATAAGTTTTTTAACTTATTCTTTGTTACAGTTTTCGAAAGTTTAAAGACATTCACTGAGTTGACGATAAAGGAAAAGTTTCATCTTTCACCTCTTGGAAGGTAGGCCGGTCAGAGGTACAATATATGTCTTCATGTCTTCATCCTCCATGTTTGTAACTACAGGTTTCACAGTGTTGAGCTAAGACACAAAAACACCTACAAATGGCAGTTCCAAATGTATCAAATGTATAAACCTGGGCTGAAAAAGTGTGTACAGTATATACTCTGTGTAGGTCTGATAAAAGTATTCGAGTCAAAGTGTCATATGGATACAAATTCTCATGATTTTGTATTGTGTGCTTTTTCTCTGTTCTGCTTTATTGAAAGAAATCAGATGCTCTTCCTGAAACTTACCTTAGCTGATTCTTCAGCTAAACCAGACAGACTTCTGAAATTCTCAAATATTATCAAATCTTGTTGGTTCAGAGGTGGTGGAGCCCATTACCAACAGACTCACAGCTGAAATTGCTGTGAAAAGGGCTTCTACCAAATATTAACATGTGGGTGAAAATGTATACAATTGTAATATTTCCTTTTTTCCCTTTGAAAGTATAACATATGTGGTGTGAGAAAGAGGTCCTCATTTAATTGCATGAAACTCTGGCACTGGCGCAACAAACTGAACAAAGTTCAAGGGGGTATACGCTTTCTGTAGACACTTTATTTCCTCTTTTTCCATACTCTAAGAAATGATTTGGGAAACCTGTGGGACACTGGAGGTCATTATACATGAGCCTCTTTCTGCACCTTTTAAGCCATTGAAACCTAGTTGCCTTGTTACAAGGTCTAATATTACAGTAGGTGTGGTTTCCGTCTCCTAATTTCTGAGAATGATCAAATTGGGGAATAAGTTGTAGGGAATACCACTCTTGCACTTCTAAGAAAAGACTATCTCAAATGAAACTCGCTATAGAAAGACATCTTGTTGAAAAATTCTTTATTTTTTGTCATTTCTAAAGAAAAAACATTCATCAAGTCCTTCACAAATGTTTTGTTTGTGACTTTCTCTGTTGTTCCCTTTCACACTCAACTGAACTATGTGTTATGTCTTGTAAACGTAATCAAACATTTCACTTAGGTGTGTGGGTTAACACAAACCCATATTGTATGAAACATTCAGTTTTTCATTCAAGTTTTTTCTAACAATTGCATCCATGCTAGGACTACAGTAAACAACACTTTTTACTAAAGTAAATGAAATTGTTCATTTAACAAGACACATTGTTTTAAATGTATGCAATACGACGACACTAAAAACAACACTGAAACTTTTCATTGAAATACTGGACGAGATTGTGCATATTCAATGGATTTCTCCTGGTGCTTTTTTTCATCAGTCTTTTCATATTCTTGTTCTCTACTCAGGTGTCTCCTGTTCCTTTGGTGATGTCTGCTGTATACACATGGTATCATACACTTGAGCAAAGTGTGATACCACCGTTTGTTCTTCTCCTAAAATAAAGATGAACATTGACAAAAGTCAGAAGCACTCTTTTCTTTGACAGACGAACAAAACAATGCAAGAATAACCATACTCTCTGTTCCTTACTCATTTCTACCTACCTGTTTGACCACTTTGTCTGCTTCAATCAGGACAGGGTGCTGGGGCTGACTCTGAGCAATCTGAGAAGAGCTCTCTGTGATCTTCTCCCCTACAGTGGCTACATTGTACTCTGTTTGAAATCCAGGTATCGCCTCCGGTAAGTTCCTCGGTCCTTTTTGGGACTTGAAAGGGTAGAATCATTTTGTGACTACATTTCCTTGTCATGCACTGATATGTTCTGGTTTGTGTTCGATTACTGCAGGCGTTCAAGTACTTTCTTTTTGTTTTAGATTGGCAGTGTTTGAGATGGTAGGAACTTGTCATATTCTCAACTCTGAATGCTCTGTAAACATACTATTTTAGCAATTCTTAGAAATCTTTAAAGCAGTGTTACCTGTATCATTTTTTGTCTTGGTAGTAGTATTGCAGCTCCAACATCAGCACTTAAATAATGGTTTGTGATGTTACTTGTCCTTGGAGTTAGTATACTCCTGAGAAGTCAAGAGAAATCTTACGTAAGCATTAATTATGTTTCACTTTTGAAAGCAAGGTACGTGTCAAGTACTTTGAAGGCATTTGTTGATACTTTTAAGCACTTTCGTTGATTATTATTATCCTTCAATTAGTTATTACAAGTCCAACATTCTCTACATGATCTCACTCCATATTCCGAATGTGGGAATACAGTTGTTTTAAGGAAATGCCACTGAATAGATAGTAGCTGCACTCTACAAAGATGAATTTGCTAATTAATCAGTCAGGGACACAGCTTATACTTCAGTAGTCTTAGATCATGTAATGATGATTATTGTACTTTATAACTAGCAAAATCCCCATATCCTGTTCATTGCCCCCTTTTCAGTTATGTGGATTGACTTATCCCTGAAGTGGTTAATTCTCACCTTGACATCTCATAGAACAACTGAATCTCTACCAAGGGTGAATGTGTCCTTCCTCTTAATGTCTAAAAGAAAAGGTTAAAATTCATTGAAGCAAAATGCAACAACCCAAAATGTTGGGGAGGTCGTTTCCACAGTTATTTCATATGACAGTGCTTGGAGTGAAACTACATGACCATGGTGAAGAAGAAAAAACACTTTACCTTGTTCCTCCTGACTGATGTCCTTATGCGTGTTTTGCACAGTTGAGTGTTTTGTGTCTTGTCGTCTGTGTAGGCAACAGCCCTCTTCCCTGGGATAGAACTAGATGATATTTAGACACGTTAATTTGACTTCTCCATTGCTCACATTGATGTGGATATGATTATAATGCTCTGTTTTGTGGGCTTCCCAAGAAAACAATAAATCCCTTACTACTTGTTCGAAATGCAGTAGCACAGATCCTAACCAATACAAGAAAGAGAATATCATTCCTATTTTGAAAAAACTTCACTTTTCACCTGTATTATCTAGGATAAATTTGAAAGTTATTTTACTTGATTTTTAAGCTTTAAGCGACGTAGCACGTCTGTACCTTCCTGAATGTCTGTCTTCCTATGTTCCTATACGTGACCTGAGATCTGCACATACTGGCCTACTGCAAATACCACATGTGAAATGCAGAAAGAGTGGAGAGGCTGCTTTTTGTTTTTATGCTTCTAAATTATGAAACTCACTTCCACTTTTTATTAGGCAGTCAAGCTCGGTACATTGTTTTAAAAAACATTTGAAAATGTTGCTTTTAGTTAAAGTGGTTCTTTGTTCTTTCTATTTCTGTTTCTTTTTTTAGTTCTCTTTAATTGTTCTTATTTTATTACGACTTTCCTAATTTTTATTTATTTAGTTGACATGTATGTTGCTTTACTGTATTGCTGTATTTTCCTTGACAACTGAAAGTATATCTCTCAATTTTAATATTTTACTTTTACGCTTGGTTTTTAAAGCACCAAAGCACTATTTGTATGAAAGGTGCTCTATAAATAAAGTTTATTATTATTATTTTTAATATTATTATTATACTTTGTTACATTTTTGGTTAGGACAAAGATTCTAGTAGAGGTGACCTCTTTTACCCCGTTCCAAAAAATTGGAAAACTACCTTCAGAATACACTGACCATGACCATCTACTGTCTCCTTTAACTGTGTATTGTCATCATGCATATCTTGTGTATTATTTATTGTAGTTGGTTTTGTCATTCTGTAAAGAAGCCACCTTTCAAGGCACTATATAAAATAATGTTTGTTATTATTATTTACATTTTTCATCGTAAAATCTGGCGAAGAGTCTTAAGAGAATAACAAAGAACACGTTGCTCTTACCTTTCCATTCCAAGAAATGCCCTCAGCTCGGATTGCAGAGATTGACCTCTCTGTCTCAAATTCTGAGAAACATAGACTCGATTGAAAAACGACCATTTCCTAAGATTCACATAACATCACCAGTCAACATTTGCCACTTGACATCAATAGAAACCATAGAGTACATGACATTTCCAATCAGTTTTCTTTCAAGGTACAATACCAATCGCCTTGCCAGAAGAGTTATACTGCGGTAGATAAATATTACAAATGTCAGATACACGCAGAGTTGTTTGGATTACTATGAAAAGATTGGCAAATATATTTATGTTCATTATATTTCTTGGAGTGACCGAGCTAAAGAGAAAAAAATACTTACCTTTATCTCTGCAGACAGGATCGCAAGGGATTCCCTTATACTGGGTTCCTATATAACAAATAATACATTATTCAAAAAACATGATATTTCTCTGTCCATTGGCAGCATGATTGTTTATCATTACAGTTTTAGTTAGCTTTAATTTTGTAAACCCCAAGTAAACATAGTTTGTGCCTTTCTCTGAACTTTTTGGCTTTTCAATTCAGTTGTTTGTAAGCTTATTTTACAGTTGCTAGGTTGATGAAGTTCCTGAACTGTGCAGTATTTCTTTTGGGTTTGGTGCGAATCATATTCTAGTGGTTGGGGGAAAAAAGCACAGGTGCCATCCCACCATTTAACCCTGAAACTTACCTTAGCCGATTCTTCAACTAAACCAGACATGTTAACTAAGTGTTACAGTATGTTTCAAAGTGTGTATTTTAGCAAACACAACTGAAGTTCTTTTGTCTCCTTGGAGACACCTGGAACTGGTGTGATGCTGGTTCTATGACATCATTCGTTCTAAATGTAAATGCAGGTATTGGCACAACATAGTAAATTGGTGTAAAGTTATGGATCCATTTATGATTTTCACTCAGTTTGAAAGAGTTCCTGTCGTGTAGTTAAACTTTGTGTTACGGAGGGTTAACTGGGGTTCTGGCTACTAGTTAGGCTTGGTCATTCAGTCATCTGGTTCATGAAATAGGAAGTTAAGAGATCTGTGTTTTAGTTTTACTGTTTGTTTTTGTTCCATAGAATCAGAAATGTTTCATTAATATTAGTAATAGAGTAGCTGTTTCTCTAAACAGTGTGTGTCAGTTTGCACTGCAGGTGTGCCAGGTAGAGACCATTTAAGAACCCAAAAATATGCTGTCATTTACTGCCGTGGCTAATTTCTGTTAACCTTGTCTCTCACTCACTTTGATGAGCAAAATGTTCATACATAAAGCATACATTTCTGATTGGTCAGAAGAAGCTTCTTAACATATAAGGTATAAACAAAGTCAGAAAGTTAGGCACTTAGGTCAGCCTTAGGCAGTTAACCAAGACCATAATCCGATAAGAAGCTATTCCCTTTCATGTTGCTAAATCACATGTAGGATACATGAGTTACACCTCCACTTAAGAGACCTTAAAGAGACCTTGGCCAGCCAGGAGTGTAGAAAACCGTAAAACAGTTCTTGAGGACCTAATTGTTAACTCTTAACAGGCAAAGGTTCCTTCAGTCCTATGAGAAATATTTTAGAATTGAACTAAAGTGTGTTTCCGATACAGGAGCATATGTCTGTCAGGGCCTGTTGGAGAGGCCCTGGATGAGAACCCCTGGCTGCAGTTCCACATCCCCCTGAAAGTAAATAGAGCCATAAGCACGGAGCTAAGGACACTGCTCCAGGACATGCTGGCTGTCGATCCTGACCAGCGACCGAAGCCATCCAGCTGAAGAAGCAAGTCAGGCAAGCCATGGCACGAGAGAAAACATCTTTGTTGTGACTGATAGCAAGATGTCCGTGACCAAGGGCAAATCGTCTGAGTAAAGTCTGATTTCATTTTTATGTCCCGAAAGGCCACTGCCTTTGTGCTGTAGATTTCTGATTTAGACGGGCATTTCTATGGACAACTTTGACTTTTCTGTGGGTCCAATGAAAATAAGTTTTTTAACTTATTCTTTGTTACAGTTTTCGAAAGTTTAAAGACATTCACTGAGTTGACGATAAAGGAAAAGTTTCATCTTTCACCTCTTGGAAGGTAGGCCGGTCAGAGGTACAATATATGTCTTCATCCTCCATGTTTGTAACTACAGGTTTCACAGTGTTGAGCTAAGACACAAAAACACCTACAAATGGCAGTTCCAAATGTATCAAATGTATAAACCTGGGCTGAAAAAGTGTGTACAGTATATACTCTGTGTAGGTCTGATAAAAGTATTCGAGTCAAAGTGTCATATGGATACAAATTCACATGATTTTGTATTGTGTGTTTTTTCTCTGTTCTGCTTTATTGAAAGAAATCAGATGCTCTTCCTGAAACTTACCTTAGCTGATTCTTCAGCTAAACCAGACAGACTTCTGAAATTCTCAAATATTATCAAATCTTGTTGGTTCAGAGGTGGTGGAGCCCATTACCAACAGACTCACAGCTGAAATTGCTGTGAAAAGGGCTTCTACCAAATATTAACATGTGGGTGAAAATGTATACAATTGTAATATTTCCTTTTTTCCCTTTGAAAGTATAACATATGTGGTGTGAGAAAGAGGTCCTCGTTTAATTGCATGAAACTCTGGCACTGGCGCAACAAACTGAACAAAGTTCAAGGGGGTATACGCTTTCTGTAGACACTTTATTTCCTCTTTTTCCATACTCTAAGAAATGATTTGGGAAACCTGTGGGACACTGGAGGTCATTATACATGAGCCTCTTTCTGCACCTTTTAAGCCATTGAAACCTAGTTGCCTTGTTACAAGGTCTAATATTACAGTAGGTGTGGTTTCCGTCTCCTAATTTCTGAGAATGATCAAATTGGGGAATAAGTTGTAGGGAATACCACTCTTGCACTTCTAAGAAAAGACTATCTCAAATGAAACTCGCTATAGAAAGACATCTTGTTGAAAAATTCTTTATTTTTTGTCATTTCTAAAGAAAAATCATTCATCAAGTCCTTCACAAATGTTTTGTTTGTGACTTTCTCTGTTGTTCCCTTTCACACTCAACTGAACTATGTGTTATGTCTTGTAAACGTAATCAAACATTTCACTTAGGTGTGTGGGTTAACACAAACCCATATTGTATGAAACATTCAGTTTTTCATTCAAGTTTGTTCTAACAATTGCATCCATGCTAGGACTACAGTAAACAACACTTTTTACTAAAGTAAATGAAATTGTTCATTTAACAAGACACATTGTTTTAAATGTATGCAATACGACGACACTAAAAACAACACTGAAACTTTTCATTGAAATACTGGACGAGATTGTGCATATTCAATGGATTTCTCCTGGTGCTTTTTTTCATCAGTCTTTTCATATTCTTGTTCTCTACTCAGGTGTCTCCTGTTCCTTTGGTGATGTCTGCTGTATACACATGGTATCATACACTTGAGCAAAGTGTGATACCACCGTTTGTTCTTCTCCTAAAATAAAGATGAACATTGACAAAAGTCAGAAGCACTCTTTTCTTTGACAGACGAACAAAACAATGCAAGAATAACCATACTCTCTGTTCCTTACTCATTTCTACCTACCTGTTTGACCACTTTGTCTGCTTCAGTCAGGACAGGGTGCTGGGGCTGACTCTGAGCAATCTGAGAAGAGCTCTCTGTGATCTTCTCCCCTACAGTGGCTACATTGTACTCTGTTTGAAATCCAGGTATCGCCTCCGGTAAGTTCCTTGGTCCTTTTTGGGACTTGAAAGGGTAGAATAATTTTGTGACTACATTTCCTTGTCATGCACTGATATGTTCTGGTTTGTGTTCGATTACTGCAGGCGTTCAAGTACTTTCTTTTTGTTCTAGATTGGCAGTGTTTGAGATGGTAGGAACTTGTCATATTCTCAACTCTGAATGCTCTGTAAACATACTATTTTAGCAATTCTTAGAAATCTGAAAGCAGTGTTACCTGTATCATTTTTTGTCTTGGTAGTAGTATTGCAGCTCCAACATCAGCACTTAAATAATGGTTTGTGATGTTACTTGTCCTTGGAGTTAGTATACTCCTGAGAAGTCAAGAGAAATCTTACGTAAGCATTAATTATGTTTCACTTTTGAAAGCAAAGTACGTGTCAAGTACTTTGAAGGCATTTGTTGATACTTTTAAGCACTTTCGTTGATTATTATTATCCTTCAATTAGTTATTACAAGTCCAACATTCTCTACATGATCTCACTCCATATTCCGAATGTGGGAATACAGTTGTTTTAAGGAAATGCCACTGAATAGATAGTAGCTGCACTCTACAAAGATGAATTTGCTAATTAATCAGTCAGGGACACAGCTTATACTTCAGTAGTCTTAGATCATGTAATGATGATTATTGTACTTTATAACTAGCAAAATCCCCATATCCTGTTCATTGCCCCTTTTTCAGTCATGTGGATTGACTTATCCCTGAAGTGGTTAATTCTCACCTTGACATCTCATAGAACAACTGAATCTCTACCAAGGGTGAATGTGTCCTTCCTCTTAATGTCTAAAAGAAAAGGTTAAAATTCATTGAAGCAAAATGCAACAACCCAAAATGTTGGGGAGGTCGTTTCCACAGTTATTTCATATGACAGTGCTTGGAGTGAAACTACATGACCATGGTGAAGAAGAAAAAACACTTTACCTTGTTCCTCCTGACTGATGTCCTTATGCGTGTTTTGCACAGTTGAGTGTTTTGTGTCTTGTCGTCTGTGTAGGCAACAGCCCTCTTCCCTGGGATAGAACTAGATGATATTTAGACACGTTAATTTGACTTCTCCATTGCTCACATTGATGTGGATATGATTATAATGCTCTGTTTTGTGGGCTTCCCAAGAAAACAATAAATCCCTTACTACTTGTTCGAAATGCAGTAGCACAGATCCTAACAAATACAAGAAAGAGAATATCATTCCTGTTTTGAAAAAACTTCACTGGTCACCTGTATTATCTAGGATAAATTTGAAAGTTCTTTTACTTGTTTTTAAAGCTTTAAGCGACCTAGCACGTCTGTACCTTACTGAATGTCTGTCTTCATATGTTCCTATACGTGACCTGAGATCTGCACATACTGGCCTACTGCAAATACCACATGTGAAATGCAGAAAGAGTGGAGAGGCTGCTTTTTGTTTTTATGCTTCCAAATTATGAAACTCACTTCCACTTTTTATTAGGCAGTCAAGCTCGGTACATTGTTTTAAAAAACATTTGAAAATGTTGCTTTTAGTTAAAGTGGTTCTTTGTTCTTTCTATTTCTGTTTCTTTTTTTAGTTCTCTTTAATTGTTCTTATTTTATTACGACTTTCCTAATTTTTATTTAATTGACATGTATGTTGCTTTACTGTATTGCTGTATTTTCCTTTACAACTGAGAGTATATCTCTCAATTTTAATATTTTATTTTTACTCTTGGTTTTTAAAGCACCAAAGCACTATTTGTATGAAAGGTGCTCAATAGATAAAGTTTATTATTATTATTTTTAATATTATTATTATACTTTGTTACATTTTTGGTTAGGACAAAGATTCTAGTAGAGGTGGCCTCTTTTACCCCGTTCCAAAAAATTGGAAAACTACCTTCAGAATACACTGACAATGACCATCTAATGTCTCCTCTAACTGTGTATTGTCATCATGCATATCTTGTGTATTATTTATTGTAGTTGGTTTTGTCATTCTGTAAAGAAGCCACCTTTCAAGGCACTATATAAAATAATGTTTGTTATTATTATTTACATTTTTCATCGTTAAATCTGGCGAAGAGTCTTAAGAGAATATCAAAGAACAAGTTGCTCTTACCTTTCCATTCCAAGAAATGCCCTCAGCTCGGATTGCAGAGATTGACCTCTCTGTCTAAAATTCTGAGAAACATAGACTCGATTGAAAAATGACCATTTCCTAAGATTCACATAACATCACCAGTCAACATTTGCCACTTGACATCAATAGAAACCATAGAGTACATGACATTTCCAATCAGTTTTCTTTCAAGGTACAATACCAATCGCCTTGCCAGAAGAGTTATACTGCGGTAGATAAATATTACAAATGTCAGATACATGCAGAGTTGTTTGGATTACTATGAAAAGATTGGCAAATATATTTATGTTCATTATATTTCTTGGAGTGACAGAGCTAAAGAGAAAACAATACTTACCTTTATCTCTGCAGACAGGATCGCAAGGGATTCCCTTATACTGGGTTCCTATGTAACAAATAATACATTATTCAAAAAACATTATATTTCTCTGTCCATTGGCAGCATGATTGTTTATCATTACAGTTTTAGTTAGCTTTAATTTTGTAAACCCCAAGTAAACATAGTTTGTGCCTTTCTCTGAACTTTTTGGCATTTCAATTCAGTTGTTTGTAAGCTTATTTTACAGTTGCTAGGTTGATGAAGTTCCTGAACTGTGCAGTATTTCTTTTGGGTTTGATCCGAATCATATTCTAGCGGTTGGGGGAAAAAAGCACAGCTGCCATCCCACCATTAACCCTGAAACTTACCTTAGCCAATTCTTCAACTAAACCAGACATGTTAACTAAGTGTTACAGTATGTTTCAAAGTGTGTATTTTAGCAAACACAACTGAAGTTCTGTTGTCTCCTTGGAGACACCTGGAACTGGTGTGATGCTGGTTCTATGACATCATTCGTTCTAAATGTAAATGCAGGTATTGGCACAACATAGTAAATTGGTGTAAAGTTATGGATCCATTTATGATTTTCACTCAGTTTGAAAGAGTTCCTGTCGTGTGGTTAAACTTTCTGTTTGTGTTACGGAGGGTTAACTGGGGTTCTGGCTACTAGTTAGGCTTGGTCATTCAGTCATCTGGTTCATGAAATAGGAAGCTAAGAGATCTGTGTTTTAGTTTTACTGTTTGTTTTTGTTCCATAGAATCAGAAATGTTTCATTAATATTAGTAATAGAGTAGCTGTTTCTCTAAACAGTGTGTGTCAGTTTGCACTGCAGGTGTGCCAGGTAGAGACCATTTAAGAACCCAAAAATATGCTGTCATTTACTGCCGTGGCTAATTTCTGTTAACCTTGTCTCTCACTCACTTTGATGAGCAAAATGTTCATACATAAAGCATACATTTCTGATTGGTCAGAAGAAGCTTCTTAACATATAAGGTATAAAGAAAGTCAGAAAGTTAGGCACTTAGGTCAGCCTTAGGCAGTTAACCAAGACCATAATCCGATAAGAAGCTATTCCCTTTCATGTTGCTAAATCACATGTTGGATACATGAGTTACACCTCCACTTAAGAGACCTTAAAGAGACCTTGGCCAGCCAGGAGTGTAGAAAACCGTAAAACAGTTCTTGAGGACCTAATTGTTAACTCTTAACAGGCAAAGGTTCCTTCAGTCCTATGAGAAATATTTTAGAATTGAACTAAAGTGTGTTTCCGATACAGGAGCATATGTCTGTCAGGGCCTGTTGGAGAGGCCCTGGATGAGAACCCCTGGCTGCAGTTCCACATCCCCCTGAAAGTAAATAGAGCCATAAGCACGGAGCTAAGGACACTGCTCCAGGACATGCTGGCTGTCGATCCTGACCAGCGACCAGAAGCCATCCAGCAGAAGAAGCAAGTCAGGCAAGCCATGGCACGAGAGAAAACATCTTTGTAGTGACTGATAGCAAGATGTCCGTGACCAAGGGCAATTCGTCTGAGTAAAGTCTGATTTCATTTTTATGTCCCGAAAGGCCACTGCCTTTGTGCTGTAGATTTCTGATTTAGACGGGCATTTCTATGGACAACTTTGACTTTTCTGTGGGTCCAATGAAAATAAGTTTTTTAACTTATTCTTTGTTACAGTTTTCGAAAGTTTAAAGACATTCACTGAGTTGACGATAAAGGAAAAGTTTCATCTTTCACCTCTTGGAAGGTAGGCCGGTCAGAGGTACAATATATGTCTTCATGTCTTCATCCTCCATGTTTGTAACTACAGGTTTCACAGTGTTGAGCTAAGACACAAAAACACCTACAAATGGCAGTTCCAAATGTATCAAATGTATAAACCTGGGCTGAAAAAGTGTGTACAGTATATACTCTGTGTAGGTCTGATAAAAGTATTCGAGTCAAAGTGTCATATGGATACAAATTCTCATGATTTTGTATTGTGTGCTTTTTCTCTGTTCTGCTTTATTGAAAGAAATCAGATGCTCTTCCTGAAACTTACCTTAGCTGATTCTTCAGCTAAACCAGACAGACTTCTGAAATTCTCAAATATTATCAAATCTTGTTGGTTCAGAGGTGGTGGAGCCCATTACCAACAGACTCACAGCTGAAATTGCTGTGAAAAGGGCTTCTACCAAATATTAACATGTGGGTGAAAATGTATACAATTGTAATATTTCCTTTTTTCCCTTTGAAAGTATAACATATGTGGTGTGAGAAAGAGGTCCTCATTTAATTGCATGAAACTCTGGCACTGGCGCAACAAACTGAACAAAGTTCAAGGGGGTATACGCTTTCTGTAGACACTTTATTTCCTCTTTTTCCATACTCTAAGAAATGATTTGGGAAACCTGTGGGACACTGGAGGTCATTATACATGAGCCTCTTTCTGCACCTTTTAAGCCATTGAAACCTAGTTGCCTTGTTACAAGGTCTAATATTACAGTAGGTGTGGTTTCCGTCTCCTAATTTCTGAGAATGATCAAATTGGGGAATAAGTTGTAGGGAATACCACTCTTGCACTTCTAAGAAAAGACTATCTCAAATGAAACTCGCTATAGAAAGACATCTTGTTGAAAAATTCTTTATTTTTTGTCATTTCTAAAGAAAAAACATTCATCAAGTCCTTCACAAATGTTTTGTTTGTGACTTTCTCTGTTGTTCCCTTTCACACTCAACTGAACTATGTGTTATGTCTTCTAAACGTAATCAAACATTTCACTTAGGTGTGTGGGTTAACACAAACCCATATTGTATGAAACATTCAGTTTTTCATTCAAGTTTTTTCTAACAATTGCATCCATGCTAGGACTACAGTAAACAACACTTTTTACTAAAGTAAATGAAATTGTTCATTTAACAAGACACATTGTTTTAAATGTATGCAATACGACGACACTAAAAACAACACTGAAACTTTTCATTGAAATACTGGACGAGATTGTGCATATTCAATGGATTTCTCCTGGTGCTTTTTTTCATCAGTCTTTTCATGTTCTTGTTCTCTACTCAGGTGTCTCCTGTTCCTTTGGTGATGTCTGCTGTATACACATGGTATCATACACTTGAGCAAAGTGTGATACCACCGTTTGTTCTTCTCCTAAAATAAAGATGAACATTGACAAAAGTCAGAAGCACTCTTTTCTTTGACAGACGAACAAAACAATGCAAGAATAACCATACTCTCTGTTCCTTACTCATTTCTACCTACCTGTTTGACCACTTTGTCTGCTTCAGTCAGGACAGGGTGCTGGGGCTGACTCTGAGCAATCCGAGAAGAGCTCTCTGTGATCTTCTCCCCTACAGTGGCTACATTGTACTCTGTTTGAAATCCAGGTATCGCCTCCGGTAAGTTCCTCGGTCCTTTTTGGGACTTGAAAGGGTAGAATCATTTTGTGACTACATTTCCTTGTCATGCACTGATATGTTCTGGTTTGTGTTCGATTACTGCAGGCGTTCAAGTACTTTCTTTTTGTTCTAGATTGGCAGTGTTTGAGATGGTAGGAACTTGTCATATTCTCAACTCTGAATGCTCTGTAAACATACTATTTTAGCAATTCTTAGAAATCTGAAAGCAGTGTTACCTGTATCATTTTTTGTCTTGGTAGTAGTATTGCAGCTCCAACATCAGCACTTAAATAATGGTTTGTGATGTTACTTGTCCTTGGAGTTAGTATACTCCTGAGAAGTCAAGAGAAATCTTACGTAAGCATTAATTATGTTTCACTTTTGAAAGCAACGTACGTGTCAAGTACTTTGAAGGCATTTGTTGATACTTTTAAGCACTTTCGTTGATTATTATTATCCTTCAATTAGTTATTACAAGTCCAACATTCTCTACATGATCTCACTCCATATTCCGAATGTGGGAATACAGTTGTTTTAAGGAAATGCCACTGAATAGATAGTAGCTGCACTCTACAAAGATGAATTTGCTAATTAATCAGTCAGGGACACAGCTTATACTTCAGTAGTCTTAGATCATGTAATGATGATTATTGTACTTTATAACTAGCAAAATCCCCATATCCTGTTCATTGCCCCTTTTTCAGTCATGTGGATTGACTTATCCCTGAAGTGGTTAATTCTCACCTTGACATCTCATAGAACAACTGAATCTCTACCAAGGGTGAATGTGTCCTTCCTCTTAATGTCTAAAAGAAAAGGTTAAAATTCATTGAAGCAAAATGCAACAACCCAAAATGTTGGGGAGGTCGTTTCCACAGTTATTTCATATGACAGTGCTTGGAGTGAAACTACATGACCATGGTGAAGAAGAAAAAACACTTTACCTTGTTCCTCCTGACTGATGTCCTTATGCGTGTTTTGCACAGTTGAGTGTTTTGTGTCTTGTCGTCTGTGTAGGCAACAGCCCTCTTCCCTGGGATAGAACTAGATGATATTTAGACACGTTAATTTGACTTCTCCATTGCTCACATTGATGTGGATATGATTATAATGCTCTGTTTTGTGGGCTTCCCAAGAAAACAATAAATCCCTTACTACTTGTTCGAAATGCAGTAGCACAGATCCTAACCAATACAAGAAAGAGAATATCATTCCTATTTTGAAAAAACTTCACTTTTCACCTGTATTATCTAGGATAAATTTGAAAGTTATTTTACTTGATTTTTAAGCTTTAAGCGACCTAGCACGTCTGTACCTTCCTGAATGTCTGTCTTCCTATGTTCCTATACATGACCTGAGATCTGCACATACTGGCCTACTGCAAATACCACATGTGAAATGCAGAAAGAGTGGAGAGGCTGCTTTTTGTTTTTATGCTTCTAAATTATGAAACTCACTTCCACTTTTTATTAGGCAGTCAAGCTCGGTACATTGTTTTAAAAAACATTTGAAAATGTTGCTTTTAGTTAAAGTGGTTCTTTGTTCTTTCTATTTCTGTTTCTTTTTTTAATTCTCTTTAATTGTTCTTATTTTATTACGACTTTCCTAATTTTTATTTATTTAATTGACATGTATGTTGCTTTACTGTATTGCTGTATTTTCCTTGACAACTGAAAGTATATCTCTCAATTTTAATATTTTACTTTTACGCTTGGTTTTTAAAGCACCAAAGCACTATTTGTATGAAAGGTGCTCTATAGATAAAGTTTATTATTATTATTTTTAATATTATTATTATACTTTGTTACATTTTTGGTTAGGACAAAGATTCTAGTAGAGGTGACCTCTTTTACCCCGTTCCAAAAAATTGGAAAACTACCTTCAGAATACACTGACCATGACCATCTACTGTCTCCTTTAACTGTGTATTGTCATCATGCATATCTTGTGTATTATTTATTGTAGTTGGTTTTGTCATTCTGTAAAGAAGCCACCTTTCAAGGCACTATATAAAATAATGTTTGTTATTATTATTTACATTTTTCATCGTAAAATCTGGCGAAGAGTCTTAAGAGAATAACAAAGAACACGTTGCTCTTACCTTTCCATTCCAAGAAATGCCCTCAGCTCGGATTGCAGAGATTGACCTCTCTGTCTCAAATTCTGAGAAACATAGACTCGATTGAAAAGTGACCATTTCCTAAGATTCACATAACATCACCAGTCAACATTTGCCACTTGACATCAATAGAAACCATAGAGTACATGACATTTCCAATCAGTTTTCTTTCAAGGTACAATACCAATCGCCTTGCCAGAAGAGTTATACTGCGGTAGATAAATATTACAAATGTCAGATACACGCAGAGTTGTTTGGATTACTATGAAAAGATTGGCAAATATATTTATGTTCATTATATTTCTTGGAGTGACCGAGCTAAAGAGAAAAAAATACTTACCTTTATCTCTGCAGACAGGATCGCAAGGGATTCCCTTATACTGGGTTCCTATGTAACAAATAATACATTATTCAAAAAACATGATATTTCTCTGTCCATTGGCAGCATGATTGTTTATCATTACAGTTTTAGTTAGCTTTAATTTTGTAAACCCCAAGTAAACATAGTTTGTGCCTTTCTCTGAACTTTTTGGCTTTTCAATTCAGTTGTTTGTAAGCTTATTTTACAGTTGCTAGGTTGATGAAGTTCCTGAACCGTGCAGTATTTCTTTTGGGTTTGGTGCGAATCATATTCTAGTGGTTGGGGGAAAAAAGCACAGGTGCCATCCCACCATTTAACCCTGAAACTTACCTTAGCCGATTCTTCAACTAAACCAGACATGTTAACTAAGTGTTACAGTATGTTTCAAAGTGTGTATTTTAGCAAACACAACTGAAGTTCTTTTGTCTCCTTGGAGACACCTGGAACTGGTGTGATGCTGGTTCTATGACATCATTCGTTCTAAATGTAAATGCAGGTATTGGCACAACATAGTAAATTGGTGTAAAGTTATGGATCCATTTATGATTTTCACTCAGTTTGAAAGAGTTCCTGTCGTGTAGTTAAACTTTGTGTTACGGAGGGTTAACTGGGGTTCTGGCTACTAGTTAGGCTTGGTCATTCAGTCATCTGGTTCATGAAATAGGAAGCTAAGAGATCTGTGTTTTAGTTTTACTGTTTGTTTTTGTTCCATAGAATAAGAAATGTTTCATTAATATTAGTAATAGAGTAGCTGTTTCTCTAAACAGTGTGTGTCAGTTTGCACTGCAGGTGTGCCAGGTAGAGACCATTTAAGAACCCAAAAATATGCTGTCATTTACTGCCGTGGCTAATTTCTGTTAACCTTGTCTCTCACTCACTTTGATGAGCAAAATGTTCATACATAAAGCATACATTTCTGATTGGTCAGAAGAAGCTTCTTAACATATAAGGTATAAACAAAGTCAGAAAGTTAGGCACTTAGGTCAGCCTTAGGCAGTTAACCAAGACCATAATCCGATAAGAAGCTATTCCCTTTCATGTTGCTAAATCACATGTAGGATACATGAGTTACACCTCCACTTAAGAGACCTTAAAGAGACCTTGGCCAGCCAGGAGTGTAGAAAACCGTAAAACAGTTCTTGAGGACCTAATTGTTAACTCTTAACAGGCAAAGGTTCCTTCAGTCCTATGAGAAATATTTTAGAATTGAACTAAAGTGTGTTTCCGATACAGGAGCATATGTCTGTCAGGGCCTGTTGGAGAGGCCCTGGATGAGAACCCCTGGCTGCAGTTCCACATCCCCCTGAAAGTAAATAGAGCCATAAGCACGGAGCTAAGGACACTGCTCCAGGACATGCTGGCTGTCGATCCTGACCAGCGACCAGAAGCCATCCAGCTGAAGAAGCAAGTCAGGCAAGCCATGGCACGAGAGAAAACATCTTTGTAGTGACTGATAGCAAGATGTCCGTGACAAAGGGCAAATCGTCTGAGTAAAGTCTGATTTCATTTTTATGTCCCGAAAGGCCACTGCCTTTGTGCTGTAGATTTCTGATTTAGACGGGCATTTCTATGGACAACTTTGACTTTTCTGTGGGTCCAATGAAAATAAGTTTTTTAACTTATTCTTTGTTACAGTTTTCGAAAGTTTAAAGACATTCACTGAGTTGACGATAAAGGAAAAGTTTCATCTTTCACCTCTTGGAAGGTAGGCCGGTCAGAGGTACAATATATGTCTTCATCCTCCATGTTTGTAACTACAGGTTTCACAGTGTTGAGCTAAGACACAAAAACACCTACAAATGGCAGTTCCAAATGTATCAAATGTATAAACCTGGGCTGAAAAAGTGTGTACAATATATACTCTGTGTAGGTCTGATAAAAGTATTCGAGTCAAAGTGTCATATGGATACAAATTCTCATGATTTTGTATTGTGTGTTTTTTCTCTGTTCTGCTTTATTGAAAGAAATCAGATGCTCTTCCTGAAACTTACCTTAGCTGATTCTTCAGCTAAACCAGACAGACTTCTGAAATTCTCAAATATTATCAAATCTTGTTGGTTCAGAGGTGGTGGAGCCCATTACCAACAGACTCACAGCTGAAATTGCTGTGAAAAGGGCTTCTACCAAATATTAACATGTGGGTGAAAATGTATACAATTGTAATATTTCCTTTTTTCCCTTTGAAAGTATAACATATGTGGTGTGAGAAAGAGGTCCTCGTTTAATTGCATGAAACTCTGGCACTGGCGCAACAAACTGAACAAAGTTCAAGGGGGTATACGCTTTCTATAGACACTTTATTTCCTCTTTTTCCATACTCTAAGAAATGATTTGGGAAACCTGTGGGACACTGGAGGTCATTATACATGAGCCTCTTTCTGCACCTTTTAAGCCATTGAAACCTAGTTGCCTTGTAACAAGGTCTAATATTACAGTAGGTGTGGTTTCCGTCTCCTAATTTCTGAGAATGATCAAATTGGGGAATAAGTTGTAGGGAATACCACTCTTGCACTTCTAAGAAAAGACTATCTCAAATGAAACTCGCTATAGAAAGACATCTTGTTGAAAAATTCTTTATTTTTTGTCATTTCTAAAGAAAAAACATTCATCAAGTCCTTCACAAATGTTTTGTTTGTGACTTTCTCTGTTGTTCCCTTTCACACTCAACTGAACTATGTGTTATGTCTTGTAAACGTAATCAAACATTTCACTTAGGTGTGTGGGTTAACACAAACCCATATTGTATGAAACATTCAGTTTTTCATTCAAGTTTTTTCTAACAATTGCATCCATGCTAGGACTACAGTAAACAACACTTTTTACTAAAGTAAATGAAATTGTTCATTTAACAAGACACATTGTTTTAAATGTATGCAATACGACGACACTAAAAACAACACTGAAACTTTTCATTGAAATACTGGACGAGATTGTGCATATTCAATGGATTTCTCCTGGTGCTTTTTTTCATCAGTCTTTTCATATTCTTGTTCTCTACTCAGGTGTCTCCTGTTCCTTTGGTGATGTCTGCTGTATACACATGGTATCATACACTTGAGCAAAGTGTGATACCACCGTTTGTTCTTCTCCTAAAATAAAGATGAACATTGACAAAAGTCAGAAGCACTCTTTTCTTTGACAGACGAACAAAACAATGCAAGAATAACCATACTCTCTGTTCCTTACTCATTTCTACCTACCTGTTTGACCACTTTGTCTGCTTCAGTCAGGACAGGGTGCTGGGGCTGACTCTGAGCAATCTGAGAAGAGCTCTCTGTGATCTTCTCCCCTACAGTGGCTACATTGTACTCTGTTTGAAATCCAGGTATTGCCTCCGGTAAGTTCCTCGGTCCTTTTTGGGACTTGAAAGGGTAGAATCATTTTGTGACTACATTTCCTTGTCATGCACTGATATGTTCTGGTTTGTGTTCGATTACTGCAGGCGTTCAAGTACTTTCTTTTTGTTCTAGCTTGGCAGTGTTTGAGATGGTAGGAACTTGTCATATTCTCAACTCTGAATGCTCTGTAAACATACTATTTTAGCAATTCTTAGAAATCTGAAAGCAGTGTTACCTGTATCATTTTTTGTCTTGGTAGTAGTATTGCAGCTCCAACATCAGCACTTAAATAATGGTTTGTGATGTTACTTGTCCTTGGAGTTAGTATACTCCTGAGAAGTCAAGAGAAATCTTACGTAAGCATTAATTATGTTTCACTTTTGAAAGCAAAGTACGTGTCAAGTACTTTGAAGGCATTTGTTGATACTTTTAAGCACTTTCGTTGATTATTATTATCCTTCAATTAGTTATTACAAGTCCAACATTCTCTACATGATCTCACTCCATATTCAGAATGTGGGAATACAGTTGTTTTAAGGAAATGCCACTGAATAGATAGTAGCTGCACTCTACAAAGATGAATTTGCTAATTAATCAGTCAGGGACACAGCTTATACTTCAGTAGTCTTAGATCATGTAATGATGATTATTGTACTTTATAACTAGCAAAATCCCCATATCCTGTTCATTGCCCCTTTTTCAGTCATGTGGATTGACTTATCCCTGAAGTGGTTAATTCTCACCTTGACATCTCATAGAACAACTGAATCTCTACCAAGGGTGAATGTGTCCTTCCTCTTAATGTCTAAAAGAAAAGGTTAAAATTCATTGAAGCAAAATGCAACAACCCAAAATGTTGGGGAGGTCGTTTCCACAGTTATTTCATATGACAGTGCTTGGAGTGAAACTACATGACCATGGTGAAGAAGAAAAAACACTTTACCTTGTTCCTCCTGACTGATGTCCTTATGCGTGTTTTGCACAGTTGAGTGTTTTGTGTCTTGTCGTCTGTGTAGGCAACAGCCCTCTTCCCTGGGATAGAACTAGATGATATTTAGACACGTTAATTTGACTTCTCCATTGCTCACATTGATGTGGATATGATTATAATGCTCTGTTTTGTGGGCTTCCCAAGAAAACAATAAATCCCTTACTACTTGTTCGAAATGCAGTAGCACAGATCCTAACCAATACAAGAAAGAGAATATCATTCCTATTTTGAAAAAACTTCACTTTTCACCTGTATTATCTAGGATAAATTTGAAAGTTATTTTACTTGATTTTTAAGCTTTAAGCGACCTAGCACGTCTGTACCTTCCTGAATGTCTGTCTTCCTATGTTCCTATACGTGACCTGAGATCTGCACATACTGGCCTACTGCAAATACCACATGTGAAATGCAGAAAGAGTGGAGAGGCTGCTTTTTGTTTTTATGCTTCTAAATTATGAAACTCACTTCCACTTTTTATTAGGCAGTCAAGCTCGGTACATTGTTTTAAAAAACATTTGAAAATGTTGCTTTTAGTTAAAGTGGTTCTTTGTTCTTTCTATTTCTGTTTCTTTTTTTAATTCTCTTTAATTGTTCTTATTTTATTACGACTTTCCTAATTTTTATTTATTTAATTGACATGTATGTTGCTTTACTGTATTGCTGTATTTTCCTTGACAACTGAAAGTATATCTCTCAATTTTAATATTTTACTTTTACGCTTGGTTTTTAAAGCACCAAAGCACTATTTGTATGAAAGGTGCTCTATAAATAAAGTTTATTATTATTATTTTTAATATTATTATTATACTTTGTTACATTTTTGGTTAGGACAAAGATTCTAGTAGAGGTGACCTCTTTTACCCCGTTCCAAAAAATTGGAAAACTACCTTCAGAATACACTGACCATGACCATCTACTGTCTCCTTTAACTGTGTATTGTCATCATGCATATCTTGTGTATTATTTATTGTAGTTGGTTTTGTCATTCTGTAAAGAAGCCACCTTTCAAGGCACTATATAAAATAATGTTTGTTATTATTATTTACATTTTTCATCGTAAAATCTGGCGAAGAGTCTTAAGAGAATAACAAAGAACACGTTGCTCTTACCTTTCCATTCCAAGAAATGCCCTCAGCTCGGATTGCAGAGATTGACCTCTCTGTCTCAAATTCTGAGAAACATAGACTCGATTGAAAAATGACCATTTCCTAAGATTCACATAACATCACCAGTCAACATTTGCCACTTGACATCAATAGAAACCATAGAGTACATGACATTTCCAATCAGTTTTCTTTCAAGGTACAATACCAATCGTCTTGCCAGAAGAGTTATACTGCGGTAGATAAATATTACAAATGTCAGATACACGCAGAGTTGTTTGGATTACTATGAAAAGATTGGCAAATATATTTATGTTCATTATATTTCTTGGAGTGACCGAGCAAAAGAGAAAAAAATACTTACCTTTATCTCTGCAGACAGGATCGCAAGGGATTCCCTTATACTGGGTTCCTATATAACAAATAATACATTATTCAAAAAACATGATATTTCTCTGTCCATTGGCAGCATGATTGTTTATCATTACAGTTTTAGTTAGCTTTAATTTTGTAAACCCCAAGTAAACATAGTTTGTGCCTTTCTCTGAACTTTTTGGCATTTCAATTCAGTTGTTTGTAAGCTTATTTTACAGTTGCTAGGTTGATGAAGTTCCTGAACTGTGCAGTATTTCTTTTGGGTTTGGTGCGAATCATATTCTAGTGGTTGGGGGAAAAAAGCACAGGTGCCATCCCACCATTTAACCCTGAAACTTACCTTAGCCGATTCTTCAACTAAACCAGACATGTTAACTAAGTGTTACAGTATGTTTCAAAGTGTGTATTTTAGCAAACACAACTGAAGTTCTTTTGTCTCCTTGGAGACACCTGGAACTGGTGTGATGCTGGTTCTATGACATCATTTGTTCTAAATGTAAATGCAGGTATTGGCACAACATAGTAAATTGGTGTAAAGTTATGGATCCATTTATGATTTTCACTCAGTTTGAAAGAGTTCCTGTCGTGTAGTTAAACTTTGTGTTACGGAGGGTTAACTGGGGTTCTGGCTACTAGTTAGGCTTGGTCATTCAGTCATCTGGTTCATGAAATAGGAAGCTAAGAGATCTGTGTTTTAGTTTTACTGTTTGTTTTTGTTCCATAGAATAAGAAATGTTTCATTAATATTAGTAATAGAGTAGCTGTTTCTCTAAACAGTGTGTGTCAGTTTGCACTGCAGGTGTGCCAGGTAGAGACCATTTAAGAACCCAAAAATATGCTGTCATTTACTGCCGTGGCTAATTTCTGTTAACCTTGTCTCTCACTCACTTTGATGAGCAAAATGTTCATACATAAAGCATACATTTCTGATTGGTCAGAAGAAGCTTCTTAACATATAAGGTATAAACAAAGTCAGAAAGTTAGGCACTTAGGTCAGCCTTAGGCAGTTAACCAAGACCATAATCTGATAAGAAGCTATTCCCTTTCATGTTGCTAAATCACATGTAGGATACATGAGTTACACCTCCACTTAAGAGACCTTAAAGAGACCTTGGCCAGCCAGGAGTGTAGAAAACCGTAAAACAGTTCTTGAGGACCTAATTGTTAACTCTTAACAGGCAAAGGTTCCTTCAGTCCTATGAGAAATATTTTAGAATTGAACTAAAGTGTGTTTCCGATACAGGAGCATATGTCTGTCAGGGCCTGTTGGAGAGGCCCTGCATGAGAACCCCTGGCTGCAGTTCCACATCCCCCTGAAAGTAAATAGAGCCATAAGCACGGAGCTAAGGACACTGCTCCAGGACATGCTGGCTGTCGATCCTGACCAGCGACCAGAAGCCATCCAGCTGAAGAAGCAAGTCAGGCAAGCCATGGCACGAGAGAAAACATCTTTGTAGTGACTGATAGCAAGATGTCCGTGACCAAGGGCAAATCGTCTGAGTAAAGTCTGATTTCATTTTTATGTCCCGAAAGGCCACTGCCTTTGTGCTGTAGATTTCTGATTTAGACGGGCATTTCTATGGACAACTTTGACTTTTCTGTGGGTCCAATGAAAATAAGTTTTTTAACTTATTCTTTGTTACAGTTTTCGAAAGTTTAAAGACATTCACTGAGTTGACGATAAAGGAAAAGTTTCATCTTTCACCTCTTGGAAGGTAGGCCGGTCAGAGGTACAATATATGTCTTCATCCTCCATGTTTGTAACTACAGGTTTCACAGTGTTGAGCTAAGACACAAAAACACCTACAAATGGCAGTTCCAAATGTATCAAATGTATAAACCTGGGCTGAAAAAGTGTGTACAGTATATACTCTGTGTAGGTCTGATAAAAGTATTCGAGTCAAAGTGTCATATGGATACAAATTCTCATGATTTTGTATTGTGTGTTTTTTCTCTGTTCTGCTTTATTGAAAGAAATCAGATGCTCTTCCTGAAACTTACCTTAGCTGATTCTTCAGCTAAACCAGACAGACTTCTGAAATTCTCAAATATTATCAAATCTTGTTGGTTCAGAGGTGGTGGAGCCCATTACCAACAGACTCACAGCTGAAATTGCTGTGAAAAGGGCTTCTACCAAATATTAACATGTGGGTGAAAATGTATACAATTGTAATATTTCCTTTTTTCCCTTTGAAAGTATAACATATGTGGTGTGAGAAAGAGGTCCTCATTTAATTGCATGAAACTCTGGCACTGGCGCAACAAACTGAACAAAGTTCAAGGGGGTATACGCTTTCTGTAGACACTTTATTTCCTCTTTTTCCATACTCTAAGAAATGATTTGGGAAACCTGTGGGACACTGGAGGTCATTATACATGAGCCTCTTTCTGCACCTTTTAAGCCATTGAAACCTAGTTGCCTTGTTACAAGGTCTAATATTACAGTAGGTGTGGTTTCCGTCTCCTAATTTCTGAGAATGATCAAATTGGGGAATAAGTTGTAGGGAATACCACTCTTGCACTTCTAAGAAAAGACTATCTCAAATGAAACTCGCTATAGAAAGACATCTTGTTGAAAAATTCTTTATTTTTTGTCATTTCTAAAGAAAAAACATTCATCAAGTCCTTCACAAATGTTTTGTTTGTGACTTTCTCTGTTGTTCCCTTTCACACTCAACTGAACTATGTGTTATGTCTTGTAAACGTAATCAAACATTTCACTTAGGTGTGTGGGTTAACACAAACCCATATTGTATGAAACATTCAGTTTTTCATTCAAGTTTTTTCTAACAATTGCATCCATGCTAGGACTACAGTAAACAACACTTTTTACTAAAGTAAATGAAATTGTTCATTTAACAAGACACATTGTTTTAAATGTATGCAATACGACGACACTAAAAACAACACTGAAACTTTTCATTGAAATACTGGACGAGATTGTGCATATTCAATGGATTTCTCCTGGTGCTTTTTTTCATCAGTCTTTTCATATTCTTGTTCTCTACTCAGGTGTCTCCTGTTCCTTTGGTGATGTCTGCTGTATACACATGGTATCATACACTTGAGCAAAGTGTGATACCACCGTTTGTTCTTCTCCTAAAATAAAGATGAACATTGACAAAAGTCAGAAGCACTCTTTTCTTTGACAGACGAACAAAACAATGCAAGAATAACCATACTCTCTGTTCCTTACTCATTTCTACCTACCTGTTTGACCACTTTGTCTGCTTCAATCAGGACAGGGTGCTGGGGCTGACTCTGAGCAATCTGAGAAGAGCTCTCTGTGATCTTCTCCCCTACAGTGGCTACATTGTACTCTGTTTGAAATCCAGGTATCGCCTCCGGTAAGTTCCTCGGTCCTTTTTGGGACTTGAAAGGGTAGAATCATTTTGTGACTACATTTCCTTGTCATGCACTGATATGTTCTGGTTTGTGTTCGATTACTGCAGGCGTTCAAGTACTTTCTTTTTGTTCTAGATTGGCAGTGTTTGAGATGGTAGGAACTTGTCATATTCTCAACTCTGAATGCTCTGTAAACATACTATTTTAGCAATTCTTAGAAATCTGAAAGCAGTGTTACCTGTATCATTTTTTGTCTTGGTAGTAGTATTGCAGCTCCAACATCAGCACTTAAATAATGGTTTGTGATGTTACTTGTCCTTGGAGTTAGTATACTCCTGAGAAGTCAAGAGAAATCTTACGTAAGCATTAATTATGTTTCACTTTTGAAAGCAAAGTACGTGTCAAGTACTTTGAAGGCATTTGTTGATACTTTTAAGCACTTTCGTTGATTATTATTATCCTTCAATTAGTTATTACAAGTCCAACATTCTCTACATGATCTCACTCCATATTCCGAATGTGGGAATACAGTTGTTTTAAGGAAATGCCACTGAATAGATAGTAGCTGCACTCTACAAAGATGAATTTGCTAATTAATCAGTCAGGGACACAGCTTATACTTCAGTAGTCTTAGATCATGTAATGATGATTATTGTACTTTATAACTAGCAAAATCCCCATATCCTGTTCATTGCCCCCTTTTCAGTTATGTGGATTGACTTATCCCTGAAGTGGTTAATTCTCACCTTGACATCTCATAGAACAACTGAATCTCTACCAAGGGTGAATGTGTCCTTCCTCTTAATGTCTAAAAGAAAAGGTTAAAATTCATTGAAGCAAAATGCAACAACCCAAAATGTTGGGGAGGTCGTTTCCACAGTTATTTCATATGACAGTGCTTGGAGTGAAACTACATGACCATGGTGAAGAAGAAAAAACACTTTACCTTGTTCCTCCTGACTGATGTCCTTATGCGTGTTTTGCACAGTTGAGTGTTTTGTGTCTTGTCGTCTGTGTAGGCAACAGCCCTCTTCCCTGGGATAGAACTAGATGATATTTAGACACGTTAATTTGACTTCTCCATTGCTCACATTGATGTGGATATGATTATAATGCTCTGTTTTGTGGGCTTCCCAAGAAAACAATAAATCCCTTACTACTTGTTCGAAATGCAGTAGCACAGATCCTAACCAATACAAGAAAGAGAATATCATTCCTATTTTGAAAAAACTTCACTTTTCACCTGTATTATCTAGGATAAATTTGAAAGTTATTTTACTTGATTTTTAAGCTTTAAGCGACGTAGCACGTCTGTACCTTCCTGAATGTCTGTCTTCCTATGTTCCTATACGTGACCTGAGATCTGCACATACTGGCCTACTGCAAATACCACATGTGAAATGCAGAAAGAGTGGAGAGGCTGCTTTTTGTTTTTATGCTTCTAAATTATGAAACTCACTTCCACTTTTTATTAGGCAGTCAAGCTCGGTACATTGTTTTAAAAAACATTTGAAAATGTTGCTTTTAGTTAAAGTGGTTCTTTGTTCTTTCTATTTCTGTTTCTTTTTTTAGTTCTCTTTAATTGTTCTTATTTTATTACGACTTTCCTAATTTTTATTTATTTAGTTGACATGTATGTTGCTTTACTGTATTGCTGTATTTTCCTTGACAACTGAAAGTATATCTCTCAATTTTAATATTTTACTTTTACGCTTGGTTTTTAAAGCACCAAAGCACTATTTGTATGAAAGGTGCTCTATAAATAAAGTTTATTATTATTATTTTTAATATTATTATTATACTTTGTTACATTTTTGGTTAGGACAAAGATTCTAGTAGAGGTGACCTCTTTTACCCCGTTCCAAAAAATTGGAAAACTACCTTCAGAATACACTGACCATGACCATCTACTGTCTCCTTTAACTGTGTATTGTCATCATGCATATCTTGTGTATTATTTATTGTAGTTGGTTTTGTCATTCTGTAAAGAAGCCACCTTTCAAGGCACTATATAAAATAATGTTTGTTATTATTATTTACATTTTTCATCGTAAAATCTGGCGAAGAGTCTTAAGAGAATAACAAAGAACACGTTGCTCTTACCTTTCCATTCCAAGAAATGCCCTCAGCTCGGATTGCAGAGATTGACCTCTCTGTCTCAAATTCTGAGAAACATAGACTCGATTGAAAAACGACCATTTCCTAAGATTCACATAACATCACCAGTCAACATTTGCCACTTGACATCAATAGAAACCATAGAGTACATGACATTTCCAATCAGTTTTCTTTCAAGGTACAATACCAATCGCCTTGCCAGAAGAGTTATACTGCGGTAGATAAATATTACAAATGTCAGATACACGCAGAGTTGTTTGGATTACTATGAAAAGATTGGCAAATATATTTATGTTCATTATATTTCTTGGAGTGACCGAGCTAAAGAGAAAAAAATACTTACCTTTATCTCTGCAGACAGGATCGCAAGGGATTCCCTTATACTGGGTTCCTATATAACAAATAATACATTATTCAAAAAACATGATATTTCTCTGTCCATTGGCAGCATGATTGTTTATCATTACAGTTTTAGTTAGCTTTAATTTTGTAAACCCCAAGTAAACATAGTTTGTGCCTTTCTCTGAACTTTTTGGCTTTTCAATTCAGTTGTTTGTAAGCTTATTTTACAGTTGCTAGGTTGATGAAGTTCCTGAACCGTGCAGTATTTCTTTTGGGTTTGGTGCGAATCATATTCTAGTGGTTGGGGGAAAAAAGCACAGGTGCCATCCCACCATTTAACCCTGAAACTTACCTTAGCCGATTCTTCAACTAAACCAGACATGTTAACTAAGTGTTACAGTATGTTTCAAAGTGTGTATTTTAGCAAACACAACTGAAGTTCTTTTGTCTCCTTGGAGACACCTGGAACTGGTGTGATGCTGGTTCTATGACATCATTCGTTCTAAATGTAAATGCAGGTATTGGCACAACATAGTAAATTGGTGTAAAGTTATGGATCCATTTATGATTTTCACTCAGTTTGAAAGAGTTCCTGTCGTGTAGTTAAACTTTGTGTTACGGAGGGTTAACTGGGGTTCTGGCTACTAGTTAGGCTTGGTCATTCAGTCATCTGGTTCATGAAATAGGAAGCTAAGAGATCTGTGTTTTAGTTTTACTGTTTGTTTTTGTTCCATAGAATAAGAAATGTTTCATTAATATTAGTAATAGAGTAGCTGTTTCTCTAAACAGTGTGTGTCAGTTTGTACTGCAGGTGTGCCAGGTAGAGACCATTTAAGAACCCAAAAATATGCTGTCATTTACTGCCGTGGCTAATTTCTGTTAACCTTGTCTCTCACTCACTTTGATGAGCAAAATGTTCATACATAAAGCATACATTTCTGATTGGTCAGAAGAAGCTTCTTAACATATAAGGTATAAACAAAGTCAGAAAGTTAGGCACTTAGGTCAGCCTTAGGCAGTTAACCAAGCCCATAATCCGATAAGAAGCTATTCCCTTTCATGTTGCTAAATCACATGTAGGATACATGAGTTACACCTCCACTTAAGAGACCTTAAAGAGACCTTGGCCAGCCAGGAGTGTAGAAAACCGTAAAACAGTTCTTGAGGACCTAATTGTTAACTCTTAACAGGCAAAGGTTCCTTCAGTCCTATGAGAAATATTTTAGAATTGAACTAAAGTGTGTTTCCGATACAGGAGCATATGTCTGTCAGGGCCTGTTGGAGAGGCCCTGGATGAGAACCCCTGGCTGCAGTTCCACATCCCCCTGAAAGTAAATAGAGCCATAAGCATGGAGCTCAGGACACTGCTCCAGGACATGCTGGCTGTCGATCCTGACCAGCGACCAGAAGCCATCCAGCTGAAGAAGCAAGTCAGGCAAGCCATGGCACGAGAGAAAACATCTTTGTAGTGACTGATAGCAAGATGTCCGTGACCAAGGGCAAATCGTCTGAGTAAAGTCTGATTTCATTTTTATGTCCCGAAAGGCCACTGCCTTTGTGCTGTAGATTTCTGATTTAGACGGGCATTTCTATGGACAACTTTGACTTTTCTGTGGGTCCAATGAAAATAAGTTTTTTAACTTATTCTTTGTTACAGTTTTCGAAAGTTTAAAGACATTCACTGAGTTGACGATAAAGGAAAAGTTTCATCTTTCACCTCTTGGAAGGTAGGCCGGTCAGAGGTACAATATATGTCTTCATCCTCCATGTTTGTAACTACAGGTTTCACAGTGTTGAGCTAAGACACAAAAACACCTACAAATGGCAGTTCCAAATGTATCAAATGTATAAACCTGGGCTGAAAAAGTGTGTACAGTATATACTCTGTGTAGGTCTGATAAAAGTATTCGAGTCAAAGTGTCATATGGATACAAATTCTCATGATTTTGTATTGTGTGTTTTTTCTCTGTTCTGCTTTATTGAAAGAAATCAGATGCTCTTCCTGAAACTTACCTTAGCTGATTCTTCAGCTAAACCAGACAGACTTCTGAAATTCTCAAATATTATCAAATCTTGTTGGTTCAGAGGTGGTGGAGCCCATTACCAACAGACTCACAGCTGAAATTGCTGTGAAAAGGGCTTCTACCAAATATTAACATGTGGGTGAAAATGTATACAATTGTAATATTTCCTTTTTTCCCTTTGAAAGTATAACATATGTGGTGTGAGAAAGAGGTCCTCATTTAATTGCATGAAACTCTGGCACTGGCGCAACAAACTGAACAAAGTTCAAGGGGGTATACGCTTTCTGTAGACACTTTATTTCCTCTTTTTCCATACTCTAAGAAATGATTTGGGAAACCTGTGGGACACTGGAGGTCATTATACATGAGCCTCTTTCTGCACCTTTTAAGCCATTGAAACCTAGTTGCCTTGTTACAAGGTCTAATATTACAGTAGGTGTGGTTTCCGTCTCCTAATTTCTGAGAATGATCAAATTGGGGAATAAGTTGTAGGGAATACCACTCTTGCACTTCTAAGAAAAGACTATCTCAAATGAAACTCGCTATAGAAAGACATCTTGTTGAAAAATTCTTTATTTTTTGTCATTTCTAAAGAAAAAACATTCATCAAGTCCTTCACAAATGTTTTGTTTGTGACTTTCTCTGTTGTTCCCTTTCACACTCAACTGAACTATGTGTTATGTCTTGTAAACGTAATCAAACATTTCACTTAGGTGTGTGGGTTAACACAAACCCATATTGTATGAAACATTCAGTTTTTCATTCAAGTTTTTTCTAACAATTGCATCCATGCTAGGACTACAGTAAACAACACTTTTTACTAAAGTAAATGAAATTGTTCATTTAACAAGACACATTGTTTTAAATGTATGCAATACGACGACACTAAAAACAACACTGAAACTTTTCATTGAAATACTGGACGAGATTGTGCATATTCAATGGATTTCTCCTGGTGCTTTTTTTCATCAGTCTTTTCATATTCTTGTTCTCTACTCAGGTGTCTCCTGTTCCTTTGGTGATGTCTGCTGTATACACATGGTATCATACACTTGAGCAAAGTGTGATACCACCGTTTGTTCTTCTCCTAAAATAAAGATGAACATTGACAAAAGTCAGAAGCACTCTTTTCTTTGACAGACGAACAAAACAATGCAAGAATAACCATACTCTCTGTTCCTTACTCATTTCTACCTACCTGTTTGACCACTTTGTCTGCTTCAATCATGACAGGGTGCTGGGGCTGACTCTGAGCAATCTGAGAAGAGCTCTCTGTGATCTTCTCCCCTACAGTGGCTACATTGTACTCTGTTTGAAATCCAGGTATCGCCTCCGGTAAGTTCCTCGGTCCTTTTTGGGACTTGAAAGGGTAGAATCATTTTGTGACTACATTTCCTTGTCATGCACTGATATGTTCTGGTTTGTGTTCGATTACTGCAGGCGTTCAAGTACTTTCTTTTTGTTCTAGATTGGCAGTGTTTGAGATGGTAGGAACTTGTCATATTCTCAACTCTGAATGCTCTGTAAACATACTATTTTAGCAATTCTTAGAAATCTGAAAGCAGTGTTACCTGTATCATTTTTTGTCTTGGTAGTAGTATTGCAGCTCCAACATCAGCACTTAAATAATGGTTTGTGATGTTACTTGTCCTTGGAGTTAGTATACTCCTGAGAAGTCAAGAGAAATCTTACGTAAGCATTAATTATGTTTCACTTTTGAAAGCAAAGTACGTGTCAAGTACTTTGAAGGCATTTGTTGATACTTTTAAGCACTTTCGTTGATTATTATTATCCTTCAATTAGTTATTACAAGTCCAACATTCTCTACATGATCTCACTCCATATTCCGAATGTGGGAATACAGTTGTTTTAAGGAAATGCCACTGAATAGATAGTAGCTGCACTCTACAAAGATGAATTTGCTAATTAATCAGTCAGGGACACAGCTTATACTTCAGTAGTCTTAGATCATGTAATGATGATTATTGTACTTTATAACTAGCAAAATCCCCATATCCTGTTCATTGCCCCTTTTTCAGTCATGTGGATTGACTTATCCCTGAAGTGGTTAATTCTCACCTTGACATCTCATAGAACAACTGAATCTCTACCAAGGGTGAATGTGTCCTTCCTCTTAATGTCTAAAAGAAAAGGTTAAAATTCATTGAAGCAAAATGCAACAACCCAAAATGTTGGGGAGGTCGTTTCCACAGTTATTTCATATGACAGTGCTTGGAGTGAAACTACATGACCATGGTGAAGAAGAAAAAACACTTTACCTTGTTCCTCCTGACTGATGTCCTTATGCGTGTTTTGCACAGTTGAGTGTTTTGTGTCTTGTCGTCTGTGTAGGCAACAGCCCTCTTCCCTGGGATAGAACTAGATGATATTTAGACACGTTAATTTGACTTCTCCATTGCTCACATTGATGTGGATATGATTATAATGCTCTGTTTTGTGGGCTTCCCAAGAAAACAATAAATCCCTTACTACTTGTTCGAAATGCAGTAGCACAGATCCTAACCAATACAAGAGAATATCATTCCTATTTTGAAAAAACTTCACTTTTCACCTGTATTATCTAGGATAAATTTGAAAGTTATTTTACTTGATTTTTAAGCTTTAAGCGACCTAGCACGTCTGTACCTTCCTGAATGTCTGTCTTCCTATGTTCCTATACGTGACCTGAGATCTGCACATACTGGCCTACTGCAAATACCACATGTGAAATGCAGAAAGAGTGGAGAGGCTGCTTTTTGTTTTTATGCTTCTAAATTATGAAACTCACTTCCACTTTTTATTAGGCAGTCAAGCTCGGTACATTGTTTTAAAAAACATTTGAAAATGTTGCTTTTAGTTAAAGTGGTTCTTTGTTCTTTCTATTTCTGTTTCTTTTTTTAATTCTCTTTAATTGTTCTTATTTTATTACGACTTTCCTAATTTTTATTTATTTAATTGACATGTATGTTGCTTTACTGTATTGCTGTATTTTCCTTGACAACTGAAAGTATATCTCTCAATTTTAATATTTTACTTTTACGCTTGGTTTTTAAAGCACCAAAGCACTATTTGTATGAAAGGTGCTCTATAAATAAAGTTTATTATTATTATTTTTAATATTATTATTATACTTTGTTACATTTTTGGTTAGGACAAAGATTCTAGTAGAGGTGACCTCTTTTACCCCGTTCCAAAAAATTGGAAAACTACCTTCAGAATACACTGACCATGACCATCTACTGTCTCCTTTAACTGTGTATTGTCATCATGCATATCTTGTGTATTATTTATTGTAGTTGGTTTTGTCATTCTGTAAAGAAGCCACCTTTCAAGGCACTATATAAAATAATGTTTGTTATTATTATTTACATTTTTCATCGTAAAATCTGGCGAAGAGTCTTAAGAGAATAACAAAGAACACGTTGCTCTTACCTTTCCATTCCAAGAAATGCCCTCAGCTCGGATTGCAGAGATTGACCTCTCTGTCTCAAATTCTGAGAAACATAGACTCGATTGAAAAATGACCATTTCCTAAGATTCACATAACATCACCAGTCAACATTTGCCACTTGACATCAATAGAAACCATAGAGTACATGACATTTCCAATCAGTTTTCTTTCAAGGTACAATACCAATCGCCTTGCCAGAAGAGTTATACTGCGGTAGATAAATATTACAAATGTCAGATACACGCAGAGTTGTTTGGATTACTATGAAAAGATTGGCAAATATATTTATGTTCATTATATTTCTTGGAGTGACCGAGCTAAAGAGAAAAAAATACTTACCTTTATCTCTGCAGACAGGATCGCAAGGGATTCCCTTATACTGGGTTCCTATATAACAAATAATACATTATTCAAAAAACATGATATTTCTCTGTCCATTGGCAGCATGATTGTTTATCATTACAGTTTTAGTTAGCTTTAATTTTGTAAACCCCAAGTAAACATAGTTTGTGCCTTTCTCTGAACTTTTTGGCTTTTCAATTCAGTTGTTTGTAAGCTTATTTTACAGTTGCTAGGTTGATGAAGTTCCTGAACCGTGCAGTATTTCTTTTGGGTTTGGTGCGAATCATATTCTAGTGGTTGGGGGAAAAAAGCACAGGTGCCATCCCACCATTTAACCCTGAAACTTACCTTAGCCGATTCTTCAACTAAACCAGACATGTTAACTAAGTGTTACAGTATGTTTCAAAGTGTGTATTTTAGCAAACACAACTGAAGTTCTTTTGTCTCCTTGGAGACACCTGGAACTGGTGTGATGCTGGTTCTATGACATCATTCGTTCTAAATGTAAATGCAGGTATTGGCACAACATAGTAAATTGGTGTAAAGTTATGGATCCATTTATGATTTTCACTCAGTTTGAAAGAGTTCCTGTCGTGTAGTTAAACTTTGTGTTACGGAGGGTTAACTGGGGTTCTGGCTACTAGTTAGGCTTGGTCATTCAGTCATCTGGTTCATGAAATAGGAAGCTAAGAGATCTGTGTTTTAGTTTTACTGTTTGTTTTTGTTCCATAGAATAAGAAATGTTTCATTAATATTAGTAATAAAGTAGCTGTTTCTCTAAACAGTGTGTGTCAGTTTGCACTGCAGGTGTGCCAGGTAGAGACCATTTAAGAACCCAAAAATATGCTGTCATTTACTGCCGTGGCTAATTTCTGTTAACCTTGTCTCTCACTCACTTTGATGAGCAAAATGTTCATACATAAAGCATACATTTCTGATTGGTCAGAAGAAGCTTCTTAACATATAAGGTATAAACAAAGTCAGAAAGTTAGGCACTTAGGTCAGCCTTAGGCAGTTAACCAAGCCCATAATCCGATAAGAAGCTATTCCCTTTCATGTTGCTAAATCACATGTAGGATACATGAGTTACACCTCCACTTAAGAGACCTTAAAGAGACCTTGGCCAGCCAGGAGTGTAGAAAACCGTAAAACAGTTCTTGAGGACCTAATTGTTAACTCTTAACAGGCAAAGGTTCCTTCAGTCCTATGAGAAATATTTTAGAATTGAACTAAAGTGTGTTTCCGATACAGGAGCATATGTCTGTCAGGGCCTGTTGGAGAGGCCCTGGATGAGAACCCCTGGCTGCAGTTCCACATCCCCCTGAAAGTAAATAGAGCCATAAGCACGGAGCTCAGGACACTGCTCCAGGACATGCTGGCTGTCGATCCTGACCAGCGACCAGAAGCCATCCAGCTGAAGAAGCAAGTCAGGCAAGCCATGGCACGAGAGAAAACATCTTTGTAGTGACTGATAGCAAGATGTCCGTGACCAAGGGCAAATCGTCTGAGTAAAGTCTGATTTCATTTTTATGTCCCGAAAGGCCACTGCCTTTGTGCTGTAGATTTCTGATTTAGACGGGCATTTCTATGGACAAATTTGACTTTTCTGTGGGTCCAATGAAAATAAGTTTTTTAACTTATTCTTTGTTACAGTTTTCGAAAGTTTAAAGACATTCACTGAGTTGACGATAAAGGAAAAGTTTCATCTTTCACCTCTTGGAAGGTAGGCCGGTCAGAGGTACAATATATGTCTTCATCCTCCATGTTTGTAACTACAGGTTTCACAGTGTTGAGCTAAGACACAAAAACACCTACAAATGGCAGTTCCAAATGTATCAAATGTATAAACCTGGGCTGAAAAAGTGTGTACAGTATATACTCTGTGTAGGTCTGATAAAAGTATTCGAGTCAAAGTGTCATATGGATACAAATTCTCATGATTTTGTATTGTGTGTTTTTTCTCTGTTCTGCTTTATTGAAAGAAATCAGATGCTCTTCCTGAAACTTACCTTAGCTGATTCTTCAGCTAAACCAGACAGACTTCTGAAATTCTCAAATATTATCAAATCTTGTTGGTTCAGAGGTGGTGGAGCCCATTACCAACAGACTCACAGCTGAAATTGCTGTGAAAAGGGCTTCTACCAAATATTAACATGTGGGTGAAAATGTATACAATTGTAATATTTCCTTTTTTCCCTTTGAAAGTATAACATATGTGGTGTGAGAAAGAGGTCCTCATTTAATTGCATGAAACTCTGGCACTGGCGCAACAAACTGAACAAAGTTCAAGGGGGTATACGCTTTCTGTAGACACTTTATTTCCTCTTTTTCCATACTCTAAGAAATGATTTGGGAAACCTGTGGGACACTGGAGGTCATTATACATGAGCCTCTTTCTGCACCTTTTAAGCCATTGAAACCTAGTTGCCTTGTTACAAGGTCTAATATTACAGTAGGTGTGGTTTCCGTCTCCTAATTTCTGAGAATGATCAAATTGGGGAATAAGTTGTAGGGAATACCACTCTTGCACTTCTAAGAAAAGACTATCTCAAATGAAACTCGCTATAGAAAGACATCTTGTTGAAAAATTCTTTATTTTTTGTCATTTCTAAAGAAAAAACATTCATCAAGTCCTTCACAAATGTTTTGTTTGTAAATTTCTCTGTTGTTCCCTTTCACACTCAACTGAACTATGTGTTATGTCTTGTAAACGTAATCAAACATTTCACTTAGGTGTGTGGGTTAACACAAACCCATATTGTATGAAACATTCAGTTTTTCATTCAAGTTTTTTCTAACAATTGCATCCATGCTAGGACTACAGTAAACAACACTTTTTACTAAAGTAAATGAAATTGTTCATTTAACAAGACACATTGTTTTAAATGTATGCAATACGACGACACTAAAAACAACACTGAAACTTTTCATTGAAATACTGGACGAGATTGTGCATATTCAATGGATTTCTCCTGGTGCTTTTTTTCATCAGTCTTTTCATATTCTTGTTCTCTACTCAGGTGTCTCCTGTTCCTTTGGTGATGTCTGCTGTATACACATGGTATCATACACTTGAGCAAAGTGTGATACCACCGTTTGTTCTTCTCCTAAAATAAAGATGAACATTGACAAAAGTCAGAAGCACTCTTTTCTTTGACAGACGAATAAAACAATGCAAGAATAACCATACTCTCTGTTCCTTACTCATTTCTACCTACCTGTTTGACCACTTTGTCTGCTTCAGTCAGGACAGGGTGCTGGGGCTGACTCTGAGCAATCTGAGAAGAGCTCTCTGTGATCTTCTCCCCTACAGTGGCTACATTGTACTCTGTTTGAAATCCAGGTATCGCCTCCGGTAAGTTCCTCGGTCCTTTTTGGGACTTGAAAGGGTAGAATCATTTTGTGACTACATTTCCTTGTCATGCACTGATATGTTCTGGTTTGTGTTCGATTACTGCAGGCGTTCAAGTACTTTCTTTTTGTTCTAGATTGGCAGTGTTTGAGATGGTAGGAACTTGTCATATTCTCAACTCTGAATGCTCTGTAAACATACTATTTTAGCAATTCTTAGAAATCTGAAAGCAGTGTTACCTGTATCATTTTTTGTCTTGGTAGTAGTATTGCAGCTCCAACATCAGCACTTAAATAATGGTTTGTGATGTTACTTGTCCTTGGAGTTAGTATACTCCTGAGAAGTCAAGAGAAATCTTACGTAAGCATTAATTATGTTTCACTTTTGAAAGCAAAGTACGTGTCAAGTACTTTGAAGGCATTTGTTGATACTTTTAAGCACTTTCGTTGATTATTATTATCCTTCAATTAGTTATTACAAGTCCAACATTCTCTACATGATCTCACTCCATATTCCGAATGTGGGAATACAGTTGTTTTAAGGAAATGCCACTGAATAGATAGTAGCTGCACTCTACAAAGATGAATTTGCTAATTAATCAGTCAGGGACACAGCTTATACTTCAGTAGTCTTAGATCATGTAATGATGATTATTGTACTTTATAACTAGCAAAATCCCCATATCCTGTTCATTGCCCCTTTTTCAGTTATGTGGATTGACTTATCCCTGAAGTGGTTAATTCTCACCTTGACATCTCATAGAACAACTGAATCTCTACCAAGGGTGAATGTGTCCTTCCTCTTAATGTCTAAAAGAAAAGGTTAAAATTCATTGAAGCAAAATGCAACAACCCAAAATGTTGGGGAGGTCGTTTCCACAGTTATTTCATATGACAGTGCTTGGAGTGAAACTACATGACCATGGTGAAGAAGAAAAAACACTTTACCTTGTTCCTCCTGACTGATGTCCTTATGCGTGTTTTGCACAGTTGAGTGTTTTGTGTCTTGTCGTCTGTGTAGGCAACAGCCCTCTTCCCTGGGATAGAACTAGATGATATTTAGACACGTTAATTTGACTTCTCCATTGCTCACATTGATGTGGATATGATTATAATGCTCTGTTTTGTGGGCTTCCCAAGAAAACAATAAATCCCTTACTACTTGTTCGAAATGCAGTAGCACAGATCCTAACCAATACAAGAAAGAGAATATCATTCCTATTTTGAAAAAACTTCACTTTTCACCTGTATTATCTAGGATAAATTTGAAAGTTATTTTACTTGATTTTTAAGCTTTAAGCGACCTAGCACGTCTGTACCTTCCTGAATGTCTGTCTTCCTATGTTCCTATACGTGACCTGAGATCTGCACATACTGGCCTACTGCAAATACCACATGTGAAATGCAGAAAGAGTGGAGAGGCTGCTTTTTGTTTTTATGCTTCTAAATTATGAAACTCACTTCCACTTTTTATTAGGCAGTCAAGCTCGGTACATTGTTTTAAAAAACATTTGAAAATGTTGCTTTTAGTTAAAGTGGTTCTTTGTTCTTTCTATTTCTGTTTCTTTTTTTAATTCTCTTTAATTGTTCTTATTTTATTACGACTTTCCTAATTTTTATTTATTTAATTGACATGTATGTTGCTTTACTGGATTGCTGTAATTTCCTTTACAACTGAAAGTATATCTCTCAATTTTAATATTTTACTTTTACGCTTGTTTTTTAAAGCACCAAAGCACTATTTGTATGAAAGGTGCTCTATAGATAAAGTTTATTATTATTATTTTTAATATTATTATTATACTTTGTTACATTTTTGGTTAGGACAAAGATTCTAGTAGAGGTGGCCTCTTTTACCCCGTTCCAAAAAATTGGAAAACTACCTTCAGAATACACTGACAATGACCATCTACTGTCTCCTTTAACTGTGTATTGTCATCATGCATATCTTGTGTGTTATTTATTGTAGTTGGTTTTGTCATTCTGTAAAGAAGCCACCTTTCAAGGCACTATATAAAATAATGTTTGTTATTATTATTTACATTTTTCATCGTTAAATCTGGCGAAGAGTCTTAAGAGAATATCAAAGAACAAGTTGCTCTTACCTTTCCATTCCAAGAAATGCCCTCAGCTCGGATTGCAGAGATTGACCTCTCTGTCTCAAATTCTGAGAAACATAGACTCGATTGAAAAATGACCATTTCCTAAGATTCACATAACATCACCAGTCAACATTTGCCACTTGACATCAATAGAAACCATAGAGTACATGACATTTCCAATCAGTTTTCTTTCAAGGTACAATACCAATCGCCTTGCCAGAAGAGTTATACTGCGGTAGATAAATATTACAAATGTCAGATACACGCAGAGTTGTTTGGATTACTATGAAAAGATTGGCAAATATATTTATGTTCATTATATTTCTTGGAGTGACAGAGCTAAAGAGAAAACAATACTTACCTTTATCTCTGCAGACAGGATCGCAAGGGATTCCCTTATACTGGGTTCCTATGTAACAAATAATACATTATTCAAAAAACATGATATTTCTCTGTCCATTGGCAGCATGATTGTTTATCATTACAGTTTTAGTTAGCTTTAATTTTGTAAACCCCAAGTAAACATAGTTTGTGCCTTTCTCTGAACTTTTTGGCATTTCAATTCAGTTGTTTGTAAGCTTATTTTACAGTTGCTAGGTTGATGAAGTTCCTGAACTGTGCAGTATTTCTTTTGGGTTTGGTGCGAATCATATTCTAGCGGTTGGGGGAAAAAAGCACAGGTGCCATCCCACCATTAACCCTGAAACTTACCTTAGCCGATTCTTCAACTAAACCAGACATGTTAACTAAGTGTTACAGTATGTTTCAAAGTGTGTATTTTAGCAAACACAACTGAAGTTCTGTTGTCTCCTTGGAGACACCTGGAACTGGTGTGATGCTGGTTCTATGACATCATTCGTTCTAAGTGTAAATGCAGGTATTGGCACAACATAGTAAATTGATGTAAAGTTATGGATCCATTTATGATTTTCACTCAGTTTGAAAGAGTTCCTGTCGTGTGGTTAAACTTTGTGTTTGTGTTACGGAGGGTTAACTGGGGTTCTGGCTACTAGTTAGGCTTGGTCATTCAGTCACCTGGTTCATGAAATAGGAAGCTAAGAGATCTGTGTTTTAGTTTTACTGTTTGTTTTTGTTCCATAGAATCAGAAATGTTTCATTAATATTAGTAATAGAGTAGCTGTTTCTCTAAACAGTGTGTGTCAGTTTGCACTGCAGGTGTGCCAGGTAGAGACCATTTAAGAACCCAAAAATATGCTGTCATTTACTGCCGTGGCTAATTTCTGTTAACCTTGTCTCTCACTCACTTTGATGAGCAAAATGTTCATACATAAAGCATACATTTCTGATTGGTCAGAAGAAGCTTCTTAACATATAAGGTATAAAGAAAGTCAGAAAGTTAGGCACTTAGGTCAGCCTTAGGCAGTTAACAAAGACCATAATCCGATAAGAAGCTATTCCCTTTCATGTTGCTAAATCACATGTTGGATACATGAGTTACACCTCCACTTAAGAGACCTTAAAGAGACCTTGGCCAGCCAGGAGTTGAGAAAACCGTAAAACAGTTCTTGAGGACCTAATTGTTAACTCTTAACAGGCAAAGGTTCCTTCAGTCCTATGAGAAATATTTTAGAATTGAACTAAAGTGTGTTTCCGATACAGGAGCATATGTCTGTCAGGGCCTGTTGGAGAGGCCCTGGATGAGAACCCCTGGCTGCAGTTCCACATCCCCCTGAAAGTAAATAGAGCCATAAGCACGGAGCTAAGGACACTGCTCCAGGACATGCTGGCTGTCGATCCTGACCAGCGACCAGAAGCCATCCAGCAGAAGAAGCAAGTCAGGCAAGCCATGGCACGAGAGAAAACATCTTTGTAGTGACTGATAGCAAGATGTCCGTGACCAAGGGCAATTCGTCTGAGTAAAGTCTGATTTCATTTTTATGTCCCGAAAGGCCACTGCCTTTGTGCTGTAGATTTCTGATTTAGACGGGCATTTCTATGGACAACTTTGACTTTTCTGTGGGTCCAATGAAAATAAGTTTTTTAACTTATTCTTTGTTACAGTTTTCGAAAGTTTAAAGACATTCACTGAGTTGACGGTAAAGGAAAAGTTTCATCTTTCACCTCTTGGAAGGTAGGCCGGTCAGAGGTACAATATATGTCTTCATGTCTTCATCCTCCATGTTTGTAACTACAGGTTTCACAGTGTTGAGCTAAGACACAAAAACACCTACAAATGGCAGTTCCAAATGTATCAAATGTATAAACCTGGGCTGAAAAAGTGTGTACAGTATATACTCTGTGTAGGTCTGATAAAAGTATTCGAGTCAAAGTGTCATATGGATACAAATTCTCATGATTTTGTATTGTGTGTTTTTTCTCTGTTCTGCTTTATTGAAAGAAATCAGATGCTCTTCCTGAAACTTACCTTAGCTGATTCTTCAGCTAAACCAGACAGACTTCTGAAATTCTCAAATATTATCAAATCTTGTTGGTTCAGAGGTGGTGGAGCCCATTACCAACAGACTCACAGCTGAAATTGCTGTGAAAAGGGCTTCTACCAAATATTAACATGTGGGTGAAAATGTATACAATTGTAATATTTCCTTTTTTCCCTTTGAAAGTATAACATGTGGTGTGAGAAAGAGGTCCTCATTTAATTGCATGAAACTCTGGCACTGGCGCAACAAACTGAACAAAGTTCAAGGGGGTATACGCTTTCTGTAGACACTTTATTTCCTCTTTTTCCATACTCTAAGAAATGATTTGGGAAACCTGTGGGACACTGGAGGTCATTATACATGAGCCTCTTTCTGCACCTTTTAAGCCATTGAAACCTAGTTGCCTTGTTACAAGGTCTAATATTACAGTAGGTGTGGTTTCCGTCTCCTAATTTCTGAGAATGATCAAATTGGGGAATAAGTTGTAGGGAATACCACTCTTGCACTTCTAAGAAAAGACTATCTCAAATGAAACTCGCTATAGAAAGACATCTTGTTGAAAAATTCTTTATTTTTTGTCATTTCTAAAGAAAAAACATTCATCAAGTCCTTCACAAATGTTTTGTTTGTGACTTTCTCTGTTGTTCCCCTTCACACTCAACTGAACTATGTGTTATGTCTTGTAAACGTAATCAAACATTTCACTTAGGTGTGTGGGTTAACACAAACCCATATTGTATGAAACATTCAGTTTTTCATTCAAGTTTTTTCTAACAATTGCATCCATGCTAGGACTACAGTAAACAACACTTTTTACTAAAGTAAATGAAATTGTTCATTTAACAAGACACATTGTTTTAAATGTATGCAATACGACGACACTAAAAACAACACTGAAACTTTTCATTGAAATACTGGACGAGATTGTGCATATTCAATGGATTTCTCCTGGTGCTTTTTTTCATCAGTCTTTTCATATTCTTGTTCTCTACTCAGGTGTCTCCTGTTCCTTTGGTGATGTCTGCTGTATACACATGGTATCATACACTTGAGCAAAGTGTGATACCACCGTTTGTTCTTCTCCTAAAATAAAGATGAACATTGACAAAAGTCAGAAGCACTCTTTTCTTTGACAGACGAACAAAACAATGCAAGAATAACCATACTCTCTGTTCCTTACTCATTTCTACCTACCTGTTTGACCACTTTGTCTGCTTCAGTCAGGACAGGGTGCTGGGGCTGACTCTGAGCAATCTGAGAAGAGCTCTCTGTGATCTTCTCCCCTACAGTGGCTGCATTGTACTCTGTTTGAAATCCAGGTATCGCCTCCGGTAAGTTCCTCTGTCCTTTTTGGGACTTGAAAGGGTAGAATCATTTTGTGACTACATTTCCTTGTCATGCACTGATATGTTCTGGTTTGTGTTCGATTACTGCAGGCGTTCAAGTACTTTCTTTTTGTTCTAGATTGGCAGTGTTTGAGATGGTAGGAACTTGTCATATTCTCAACTCTGAATGCTCTGTAAACATACTATTTTAGCAATTCTTAGAAATCTGAAAGCAGTGTTACCTGTATCATTTTTTGTCTTGGTAGTAGTATTGCAGCTCCAACATCAGCACTTAAATAATGGTTTGTGATGTTACTTGTCCTTGGAGTTAGTATACTCCTGAGAAGTCAAGAGAAATCTTACGTAAGCATTAATTATGTTTCACTTTTGAAAGCAAAGTACGTGTCAAGTACTTTGAAGGCATTTGTTGATACTTTTAAGCACTTTCGTTGATTATTATTATCCTTCAATTAGTTATTACAAGTCCAACATTCTCTACATGATCTCACTCCATATTCCGAATGTGGGAATACAGTTGTTTTAAGGAAATGCCACTGAATAGATAGTAGCTGCACTCTACAAAGATGAATTTGCTAATTAATCAGTCAGGGACACAGCTTATACTTCAGTAGTCTTAGATCATGTAATGATGATTATTGTACTTTATAACTAGCAAAATCCCCATATCCTGTTCATTGCCCCTTTTTCAGTTATGTGGATTGACTTATCCCTGAAGTGGTTAATTCTCACCTTGACATCTCATAGAACAACTGAATCTCTACCAAGGGTGAATGTGTCCTTCCTCTTAATGTCTAAAAGAAAAGGTTAAAATTCATTGAAGCAAAATGCAACAACCCAAAATGTTGGGGAGGTCGTTTCCACAGTTATTTCATATGACAGTGCTTGGAGTGAAACTACATGACCATGGTGAAGAAGAAAAAACACTTTACCTTGTTCCTCCTGACTGATGTCCTTATGCGTGTTTTGCACAGTTGAGTGTTTTGTGTCTTGTCGTCTGTGTAGGCAACAGCCCTCTTCCCTGGGATAGAACTAGATGATATTTAGACACGTTAATTTGACTTCTCCATTGCTCACATTGATGTGGATATGATTATAATGCTCTGTTTTGTGGGCTTCCCAAGAAAACAATAAATCCCTTACTACTTGTTCGAAATGCAGTAGCACAGATCCTAACCAATACAAGAAAGAGAATATCATTCCTATTTTGAAAAAACTTCACTTTTCACCTGTATTATCTAGGATAAATTTGAAAGTTATTTTACTTGATTTTTAAGCTTTAAGCGACCTAGCACGTCTGTACCTTCCTGAATGTCTGTCTTCCTATGTTCCTATACGTGACCTGAGATCTGCACATACTGGCCTACTGCAAATACCACATGTGAAATGCAGAAAGAGTGGAGAGGCTGCTTTTTGTTTTTATGCTTCTAAATTATGAAACTCACTTCCACTTTTTATTAGGCAGTCAAGCTCGGTACATTGTTTTAAAAAACATTTGAAAATGTTGCTTTTAGTTAAAGTGGTTCTTTGTTCTTTCTATTTCTGTTTCTTTTTTTAATTCTCTTTAATTGTTCTTATTTTATTACGACTTTCCTAATTTTTATTTATTTAATTGACATGTATGTTGCTTTACTGGATTGCTGTAATTTCCTTTACAACTGAAAGTATATCTCTCAATTTTAATATTTTACTTTTACGCTTGTTTTTTAAAGCACCAAAGCACTATTTGTATGAAAGGTGCTCTATAGATAAAGTTTATTATTATTATTTTTAATATTATTATTATACTTTGTTACATTTTTGGTTAGGACAAAGATTCTAGTAGAGGTGGCCTCTTTTACCCCGTTCCAAAAAATTGGAAAACTACCTTCAGAATACACTGACAATGACCATCTACTGTCTCCTTTAACTGTGTATTGTCATCATGCATATCTTGTGTGTTATTTATTGTAGTTGGTTTTGTCATTCTGTAAAGAAGCCACCTTTCAAGGCACTATATAAAATAATGTTTGTTATTATTATTTACATTTTTCATCGTTAAATCTGGCGAAGAGTCTTAAGAGAATATCAAAGAACAAGTTGCTCTTACCTTTCCATTCCAAGAAATGCCCTCAGCTCGGATTGCAGAGATTGACCTCTCTGTCTCAAATTCTGAGAAACATAGACTCGATTGAAAAATGACCATTTCCTAAGATTCACATAACATCACCAGTCAACATTTGCCACTTGACATCAATAGAAACCATAGAGTACATGACATTTCCAATCAGTTTTCTTTCAAGGTACAATACCAATCGCCTTGCCAGAAGAGTTATACTGCGGTAGATAAATATTACAAATGTCAGATACACGCAGAGTTGTTTGGATTACTATGAAAAGATTGGCAAATATATTTATGTTCATTATATTTCTTGGAGTGACAGAGCTAAAGAGAAAACAATACTTACCTTTATCTCTGCAGACAGGATCGCAAGGGATTCCCTTATACTGGGTTCCTATGTAACAAATAATACATTATTCAAAAAACATGATATTTCTCTGTCCATTGGCAGCATGATTGTTTATCATTACAGTTTTAGTTAGCTTTAATTTTGTAAACCCCAAGTAAACATAGTTTGTGCCTTTCTCTGAACTTTTTGGCATTTCAATTCAGTTGTTTGTAAGCTTATTTTACAGTTGCTAGGTTGATGAAGTTCCTGAACTGTGCAGTATTTCTTTTGGGTTTGGTGCGAATCATATTCTAGCGGTTGGGGGAAAAAAGCACAGGTGCCATCCCACCATTAACCCTGAAACTTACCTTAGCCGATTCTTCAACTAAACCAGACATGTTAACTAAGTGTTACAGTATGTTTCAAAGTGTGTATTTTAGCAAACACAACTGAAGTTCTGTTGTCTCCTTGGAGACACCTGGAACTGGTGTGATGCTGGTTCTATGACATCATTCGTTCTAAGTGTAAATGCAGGTATTGGCACAACATAGTAAATTGATGTAAAGTTATGGATCCATTTATGATTTTCACTCAGTTTGAAAGAGTTCCTGTCGTGTGGTTAAACTTTGTGTTTGTGTTACGGAGGGTTAACTGGGGTTCTGGCTACTAGTTAGGCTTGGTCATTCAGTCATCTGGTTCATGAAATAGGAAGCTAAGAGATCTGTGTTTTAGTTTTACTGTTTGTTTTTGTTCCATAGAATCAGAAATGTTTCATTAATATTAGTAATAGAGTAGCTGTTTCTCTAAACAGTGTGTGTCAGTTTGCACTGCAGGTGTGCCAGGTAGAGACCATTTAAGAACCCAAAAATATGCTGTCATTTACTGCCGTGGCTAATTTCTGTTAACCTTGTCTCTCACTCACTTTGATGAGCAAAATGTTCATACATAAAGCATACATTTCTGATTGGTCAGAAGAAGCTTCTTAACATATAAGGTATAAAGAAAGTCAGAAAGTTAGGCACTTAGGTCAGCCTTAGGCAGTTAACCAAGACCATAATCCGATAAGAAGCTATTCCCTTTCATGTTGCTAAATCACATGTTGGATACATGAGTTACACCTCCACTTAAGAGACCTTAAAGAGACCTTGGCCAGCCAGGAGTTGAGAAAACCGTAAAACAGTTCTTGAGGACCTAATTGTTAACTCTTAACAGGCAAAGGTTCCTTCAGTCCTATGAGAAATATTTTAGAATTGAACTAAAGTGTGTTTCCGATACAGGAGCATATGTCTGTCAGGGCCTGTTGGAGAGGCCCTGGATGAGAACCCCTGGCTGCAGTTCCACATCCCCCTGAAAGTAAATAGAGCCATAAGCACGGAGCTAAGGACACTGCTCCAGGACATGCTGGCTGTCGATCCTGACCAGCGACCAGAAGCCATCCAGCAGAAGAAGCAAGTCAGGCAAGCCATGGCACGAGAGAAAACATCTTTGTAGTGACTGATAGCAAGATGTCCGTGACCAAGGGCAATTCGTCTGAGTAAAGTCTGATTTCATTTTTATGTCCCGAAAGGCCACTGCCTTTGTGCTGTAGATTTCTGATTTAGACGGGCATTTCTATGGACAACTTTGACTTTTCTGTGGGTCCAATGAAAATAAGTTTTTTAACTTATTCTTTGTTACAGTTTTCGAAAGTTTAAAGACATTCACTGAGTTGACGATAAAGGAAAAGTTTCATCTTTCACCTCTTGGAAGGTAGGCCGGTCAGAGGTACAATATATGTCTTCATGTCTTCATCCTCCATGTTTGTAACTACAGGTTTCACAGTGTTGAGCTAAGACACAAAAACACCTACAAATGGCAGTTCCAAATGTATCAAATGTATAAACCTGGGCTGAAAAAGTGTGTACAGTATATACTCTGTGTAGGTCTGATAAAAGTATTCGAGTCAAAGTGTCATATGGATACAAATTCTCATGATTTTGTATTGTGTGTTTTTTCTCTGTTCTGCTTTATTGAAAGAAATCAGATGCTCTTCCTGAAACTTACCTTAGCTGATTCTTCAGCTAAACCAGACAGACTTCTGAAATTCTCAAATATTATCAAATCTTGTTGGTTCAGAGGTGGTGGAGCCCATTACCAACAGACTCACAGCTGAAATTGCTGTGAAAAGGGCTTCTACCAAATATTAACATGTGGGTGAAAATGTATACAATTGTAATATTTCCTTTTTTCCCTTTGAAAGTATAACATGTGGTGTGAGAAAGAGGTCCTCATTTAATTGCATGAAACTCTGGCACTGGCGCAACAAACTGAACAAAGTTCAAGGGGGTATACGCTTTCTGTAGACACTTTATTTCCTCTTTTTCCATACTCTAAGAAATGATTTGGGAAACCTGTGGGACACTGGAGGTCATTATACATGAGCCTCTTTCTGCACCTTTTAAGCCATTGAAACCTAGTTGCCTTGTTACAAGGTCTAATATTACAGTAGGTGTGGTTTCCGTCTCCTAATTTCTGAGAATGATCAAATTGGGGAATAAGTTGTAGGGAATACCACTCTTGCACTTCTAAGAAAAGACTATCTCAAATGAAACTCGCTATAGAAAGACATCTTGTTGAAAAATTCTTTATTTTTTGTCATTTCTAAAGAAAAAACATTCATCAAGTCCTTCACAAATGTTTTGTTTGTGACTTTCTCTGTTGTTCCCCTTCACACTCAACTGAACTATGTGTTATGTCTTGTAAACGTAATCAAACATTTCACTTAGGTGTGTGGGTTAACACAAACCCATATTGTATGAAACATTCAGTTTTTCATTCAAGTTTTTTCTAACAATTGCATCCATGCTAGGACTACAGTAAACAACACTTTTTACTAAAGTAAATGAAATTGTTCATTTAACAAGACACATTGTTTTAAATGTATGCAATACGACGACACTAAAAACAACACTGAAACTTTTCATTGAAATACTGGACGAGATTGTGCATATTCAATGGATTTCTCCTGGTGCTTTTTTTCATCAGTCTTTTCATATTCTTGTTCTCTACTCAGGTGTCTCCTGTTCCTTTGGTGATGTCTGCTGTATACACATGGTATCATACACTTGAGCAAAGTGTGATACCACCGTTTGTTCTTCTCCTAAAATAAAGATGAACATTGACAAAAGTCAGAAGCACTCTTTTCTTTGACAGACGAACAAAACAATGCAAGAATAACCATACTCTCTGTTCCTTACTCATTTCTACCTACCTGTTTGACCACTTTGTCTGCTTCAGTCAGGACAGGGTGCTGGGGCTGACTCTGAGCAATCTGAGAAGAGCTCTCTGGGATCTTCTCCCCTACAGTGGCTGCATTGTACTCTGTTTGAAATCCAGGTATCGCCTCCGGTAAGTTCCTCTGTCCTTTTTGGGACTTGAAAGGGTAGAATCATTTTGTGACTACATTTCCTTGTCATGCACTGATATGTTCTGGTTTGTGTTCGATTACTGCAGGCGTTCAAGTACTTTCTTTTTGTTCTAGATTGGCAGTGTTTGAGATGGTAGGAACTTGTCATATTCTCAACTCTGAATGCTCTGTAAACATACTATTTTAGCAATTCTTAGAAATCTGAAAGCAGTGTTACCTGTATCATTTTTTGTCTTGGTAGTAGTATTGCAGCTCCAACATCAGCACTTAAATAATGGTTTGTGATGTTACTTGTCCTTGGAGTTAGTATACTCCTGAGAAGTCAAGAGAAATCTTACGTAAGCATTAATTATGTTTCACTTTTGAAAGCAAAGTACGTGTCAAGTACTTTGAAGGCATTTGTTGATACTTTTAAGCACTTTCGTTGATTATTATTATCCTTCAATTAGTTATTACAAGTCCAACATTCTCTACATGATCTCACTCCATATTCCGAATGTGGGAATACAGTTGTTTTAAGGAAATGCCACTGAATAGATAGTAGCTGCACTCTACAAAGATGAATTTGCTAATTAATCAGTCAGGGACACAGCTTATACTTCAGTAGTCTTAGATCATGTAATGATGATTATTGTACTTTATAACTAGCAAAATCCCCATATCCTGTTCATTGCCCCCTTTTCAGTTATGTGGATTGACTTATCCCTGAAGTGGTTAATTCTCACCTTGACATCTCATAGAACAACTGAATCTCTACCAAGGGTGAATGTGTCCTTCCTCTTAATGTCTAAAAGAAAAGGTTAAAATTCATTGAAGCAAAATGCAACAACCCAAAATGTTGGGGAGGTCGTTTCCACAGTTATTTCATATGACAGTGCTTGGAGTGAAACTACATGACCATGGTGAAGAAGAAAAAACACTTTACCTTGTTCCTCCTGACTGATGTCCTTATGCGTGTTTTGCACAGTTGAGTGTTTTGTGTCTTGTCGTCTGTGTAGGCAACAGCCCTCTTCCCTGGGATAGAACTAGATGATATTTAGACACGTTAATTTGACTTCTCCATTGCTCACATTGATGTGGATATGATTATAATGCTCTGTTTTGTGGGCTTCCCAAGAAAACAATAAATCCCTTACTACTTGTTCGAAATGCAGTAGCACAGATCCTAACCAATACAAGAAAGAGAATATCATTCCTATTTTGAAAAAACTTCACTTTTCACCTGTATTATCTAGGATAAATTTGAAAGTTATTTTACTTGATTTTTAAGCTTTAAGCGACCTAGCACGTCTGTACCTTCCTGAATGTCTGTCTTCCTATGTTCCTATACGTGACCTGAGATCTGCACATACTGGCCTACTGCAAATACCACATGTGAAATGCAGAAAGAGTGGAGAGGCTGCTTTTTGTTTTTATGCTTCTAAATTATGAAACTCACTTCCACTTTTTATTAGGCAGTCAAGCTCGGTACATTGTTTTAAAAAACATTTGAAAATGTTGCTTTTAGTTAAAGTGGTTCTTTGTTCTTTCTATTTCTGTTTCTTTTTTTAATTCTCTTTAATTGTTCTTATTTTATTACGACTTTCCTAATTTTTATTTATTTAATTGACATGTATGTTGCTTTACTGGATTGCTGTAATTTCCTTTACAACTGAAAGTATATCTCTCAATTTTAATATTTTACTTTTACGCTTGTTTTTTAAAGCACCAAAGCACTATTTGTATGAAAGGTGCTCTATAGATAAAGTTTATTATTATTATTTTTAATATTATTATTATACTTTGTTACATTTTTGGTTAGGACAAAGATTCTAGTAGAGGTGGCCTCTTTTACCCCGTTCCAAAAAATTGGAAAACTACCTTCAGAATACACTGACAATGACCATCTACTGTCTCCTTTAACTGTGTATTGTCATCATGCATATCTTGTGTGTTATTTATTGTAGTTGGTTTTGTCATTCTGTAAAGAAGCCACCTTTCAAGGCACTATATAAAATAATGTTTGTTATTATTATTTACATTTTTCATCGTTAAATCTGGCGAAGAGTCTTAAGAGAATATCAAAGAACAAGTTGCTCTTACCTTTCCATTCCAAGAAATGCCCTCAGCTCGGATTGCAGAGATTGACCTCTCTGTCTCAAATTCTGAGAAACATAGACTCGATTGAAAAATGACCATTTCCTAAGATTCACATAACATCACCAGTCAACATTTGCCACTTGACATCAATAGAAACCATAGAGTACATGACATTTCCAATCAGTTTTCTTTCAAGGTACAATACCAATCGCCTTGCCAGAAGAGTTATACTGCGGTAGATAAATATTACAAATGTCAGATACACGCAGAGTTGTTTGGATTACTATGAAAAGATTGGCAAATATATTTATGTTCATTATATTTCTTGGAGTGACAGAGCTAAAGAGAAAACAATACTTACCTTTATCTCTGCAGACAGGATCGCAAGGGATTCCCTTATACTGGGTTCCTATGTAACAAATAATACATTATTCAAAAAACATGATATTTCTCTGTCCATTGGCAGCATGATTGTTTATCATTACAGTTTTAGTTAGCTTTAATTTTGTAAACCCCAAGTAAACATAGTTTGTGCCTTTCTCTGAACTTTTTGGCATTTCAATTCAGTTGTTTGTAAGCTTATTTTACAGTTGCTAGGTTGATGAAGTTCCTGAACTGTGCAGTATTTCTTTTGGGTTTGGTGCGAATCATATTCTAGCGGTTGGGGGAAAAAAGCACAGGTGCCATCCCACCATTAACCCTGAAACTTACCTTAGCCGATTCTTCAACTAAACCAGACATGTTAACTAAGTGTTACAGTATGTTTCAAAGTGTGTATTTTAGCAAACACAACTGAAGTTCTGTTGTCTCCTTGGAGACACCTGGAACTGGTGTGATGCTGGTTCTATGACATCATTCGTTCTAAGTGTAAATGCAGGTATTGGCACAACATAGTAAATTGATGTAAAGTTATGGATCCATTTATGATTTTCACTCAGTTTGAAAGAGTTCCTGTCGTGTGGTTAAACTTTGTGTTTGTGTTACGGAGGGTTAACTGGGGTTCTGGCTACTAGTTAGGCTTGGTCATTCAGTCATCTGGTTCATGAAATAGGAAGCTAAGAGATCTGTGTTTTAGTTTTACTGTTTGTTTTTGTTCCATAGAATCAGAAATGTTTCATTAATATTAGTAATAGAGTAGCTGTTTCTCTAAACAGTGTGTGTCAGTTTGCACTGCAGGTGTGCCAGGTAGAGACCATTTAAGAACCCAAAAATATGCTGTCATTTACTGCCGTGGCTAATTTCTGTTAACCTTGTCTCTCACTCACTTTGATGAGCAAAATGTTCATACATAAAGCATACATTTCTGATTGGTCAGAAGAAGCTTCTTAACATATAAGGTATAAAGAAAGTCAGAAAGTTAGGCACTTAGGTCAGCCTTAGGCAGTTAACCAAGACCATAATCCGATAAGAAGCTATTCCCTTTCATGTTGCTAAATCACATGTTGGATACATGAGTTACACCTCCACTTAAGAGACCTTAAAGAGACCTTGGCCAGCCAGGAGTTGAGAAAACCGTAAAACAGTTCTTGAGGACCTAATTGTTAACTCTTAACAGGCAAAGGTTCCTTCAGTCCTATGAGAAATATTTTAGAATTGAACTAAAGTGTGTTTCCGATACAGGAGCATATGTCTGTCAGGGCCTGTTGGAGAGGCCCTGGATGAGAACCCCTGGCTGCAGTTCCACATCCCCCTGAAAGTAAATAGAGCCATAAGCACGGAGCTAAGGACACTGCTCCAGGACATGCTGGCTGTCGATCCTGACCAGCGACCAGAAGCCATCCAGCAGAAGAAGCAAGTCAGGCAAGCCATGGCACGAGAGAAAACATCTTTGTAGTGACTGATAGCAAGATGTCCGTGACCAAGGGCAATTCGTCTGAGTAAAGTCTGATTTCATTTTTATGTCCCGAAAGGCCACTGCCTTTGTGCTGTAGATTTCTGATTTAGACGGGCATTTCTATGGACAACTTTGACTTTTCTGTGGGTCCAATGAAAATAAGTTTTTTAACTTATTCTTTGTTACAGTTTTCGAAAGTTTAAAGACATTCACTGAGTTGACGATAAAGGAAAAGTTTCATCTTTCACCTCTTGGAAGGTAGGCCGGTCAGAGGTACAATATATGTCTTCATGTCTTCATCCTCCATGTTTGTAACTACAGGTTTCACAGTGTTGAGCTAAGACACAAAAACACCTACAAATGGCAGTTCCAAATGTATCAAATGTATAAACCTGGGCTGAAAAAGTGTGTACAGTATATACTCTGTGTAGGTCTGATAAAAGTATTCGAGTCAAAGTGTCATATGGATACAAATTCTCATGATTTTGTATTGTGTGTTTTTTCTCTGTTCTGCTTTATTGAAAGAAATCAGATGCTCTTCCTGAAACTTACCTTAGCTGATTCTTCAGCTAAACCAGACAGACTTCTGAAATTCTCAAATATTATCAAATCTTGTTGGTTCAGAGGTGGTGGAGCCCATTACCAACAGACTCACAGCTGAAATTGCTGTGAAAAGGGCTTCTACCAAATATTAACATGTGGGTGAAAATGTATACAATTGTAATATTTCCTTTTTTCCCTTTGAAAGTATAACATGTGGTGTGAGAAAGAGGTCCTCATTTAATTGCATGAAACTCTGGCACTGGCGCAACAAACTGAACAAAGTTCAAGGGGGTATACGCTTTCTGTAGACACTTTATTTCCTCTTTTTCCATACTCTAAGAAATGATTTGGGAAACCTGTGGGACACTGGAGGTCATTATACATGAGCCTCTTTCTGCACCTTTTAAGCCATTGAAACCTAGTTGCCTTGTTACAAGGTCTAATATTACAGTAGGTGTGGTTTCCGTCTCCTAATTTCTGAGAATGATCAAATTGGGGAATAAGTTGTAGGGAATACCACTCTTGCACTTCTAAGAAAAGACTATCTCAAATGAAACTCGCTATAGAAAGACATCTTGTTGAAAAATTCTTTATTTTTTGTCATTTCTAAAGAAAAAACATTCATCAAGTCCTTCACAAATGTTTTGTTTGTGACTTTCTCTGTTGTTCCCCTTCACACTCAACTGAACTATGTGTTATGTCTTGTAAACGTAATCAAACATTTCACTTAGGTGTGTGGGTTAACACAAACCCATATTGTATGAAACATTCAGTTTTTCATTCAAGTTTTTTCTAACAATTGCATCCATGCTAGGACTACAGTAAACAACACTTTTTACTAAAGTAAATGAAATTGTTCATTTAACAAGACACATTGTTTTAAATGTATGCAATACGACGACACTAAAAACAACACTGAAACTTTTCATTGAAATACTGGACGAGATTGTGCATATTCAATGGATTTCTCCTGGTGCTTTTTTTCATCAGTCTTTTCATATTCTTGTTCTCTACTCAGGTGTCTCCTGTTCCTTTGGTGATGTCTGCTGTATACACATGGTATCATACACTTGAGCAAAGTGTGATACCACCGTTTGTTCTTCTCCTAAAATAAAGATGAACATTGACAAAAGTCAGAAGCACTCTTTTCTTTGACAGACGAACAAAACAATGCAAGAATAACCATACTCTCTGTTCCTTACTCATTTCTACCTACCTGTTTGACCACTTTGTCTGCTTCAGTCAGGACAGGGTGCTGGGGCTGACTCTGAGCAATCTGAGAAGAGCTCTCTGGGATCTTCTCCCCTACAGTGGCTGCATTGTACTCTGTTTGAAATCCAGGTATCGCCTCCGGTAAGTTCCTCTGTCCTTTTTGGGACTTGAAAGGGTAGAATCATTTTGTGACTACATTTCCTTGTCATGCACTGATATGTTCTGGTTTGTGTTCGATTACTGCAGGCGTTCAAGTACTTTCTTTTTGTTCTAGATTGGCAGTGTTTGAGATGGTAGGAACTTGTCATATTCTCAACTCTGAATGCTCTGTAAACATACTATTTTAGCAATTCTTAGAAATCTGAAAGCAGTGTTACCTGTATCATTTTTTGTCTTGGTAGTAGTATTGCAGCTCCAACATCAGCACTTAAATAATGGTTTGTGATGTTACTTGTCCTTGGAGTTAGTATACTCCTGAGAAGTCAAGAGAAATCTTACGTAAGCATTAATTATGTTTCACTTTTGAAAGCAAAGTACGTGTCAAGTACTTTGAAGGCATTTGTTGATACTTTTAAGCACTTTCGTTGATTATTATTATCCTTCAATTAGTTATTACAAGTCCAACATTCTCTACATGATCTCACTCCATATTCCGAATGTGGGAATACAGTTGTTTTAAGGAAATGCCACTGAATAGATAGTAGCTGCACTCTACAAAGATGAATTTGCTAATTAATCAGTCAGGGACACAGCTTATACTTCAGTAGTCTTAGATCATGTAATGATGATTATTGTACTTTATAACTAGCAAAATCCCCATATCCTGTTCATTGCCCCCTTTTCAGTTATGTGGATTGACTTATCCCTGAAGTGGTTAATTCTCACCTTGACATCTCATAGAACAACTGAATCTCTACCAAGGGTGAATGTGTCCTTCCTCTTAATGTCTAAAAGAAAAGGTTAAAATTCATTGAAGCAAAATGCAACAACCCAAAATGTTGGGGAGGTCGTTTCCACAGTTATTTCATATGACAGTGCTTGGAGTGAAACTACATGACCATGGTGAAGAAGAAAAAACACTTTACCTTGTTCCTCCTGACTGATGTCCTTATGCGTGTTTTGCACAGTTGAGTGTTTTGTGTCTTGTCGTCTGTGTAGGCAACAGCCCTCTTCCCTGGGATAGAACTAGATGATATTTAGACACGTTAATTTGACTTCTCCATTGCTCACATTGATGTGGATATGATTATAATGCTCTGTTTTGTGGGCTTCCCAAGAAAACAATAAATCCCTTACTACTTGTTCGAAATGCAGTAGCACAGATCCTAACCAATACAAGAAAGAGAATATCATTCCTATTTTGAAAAAACTTCACTTTTCACCTGTATTATCTAGGATAAATTTGAAAGTTATTTTACTTGATTTTTAAGCTTTAAGCGACCTAGCACGTCTGTACCTTCCTGAATGTCTGTCTTCCTATGTTCCTATACGTGACCTGAGATCTGCACATACTGGCCTACTGCAAATACCACATGTGAAATGCAGAAAGAGTGGAGAGGCTGCTTTTTGTTTTTATGCTTCTAAATTATGAAACTCACTTCCACTTTTTATTAGGCAGTCAAGCTCGGTACATTGTTTTAAAAAACATTTGAAAATGTTGCTTTTAGTTAAAGTGGTTCTTTGTTCTTTCTATTTCTGTTTCTTTTTTTAATTCTCTTTAATTGTTCTTATTTTATTACGACTTTCCTAATTTTTATTTATTTAATTGACATGTATGTTGCTTTACTGGATTGCTGTAATTTCCTTTACAACTGAAAGTATATCTCTCAATTTTAATATTTTACTTTTACGCTTGTTTTTTAAAGCACCAAAGCACTATTTGTATGAAAGGTGCTCTATAGATAAAGTTTATTATTATTATTTTTAATATTATTATTATACTTTGTTACATTTTTGGTTAGGACAAAGATTCTAGTAGAGGTGGCCTCTTTTACCCCGTTCCAAAAAATTGGAAAACTACCTTCAGAATACACTGACAATGACCATCTACTGTCTCCTTTAACTGTGTATTGTCATCATGCATATCTTGTGTGTTATTTATTGTAGTTGGTTTTGTCATTCTGTAAAGAAGCCACCTTTCAAGGCACTATATAAAATAATGTTTGTTATTATTATTTACATTTTTCATCGTTAAATCTGGCGAAGAGTCTTAAGAGAATATCAAAGAACAAGTTGCTCTTACCTTTCCATTCCAAGAAATGCCCTCAGCTCGGATTGCAGAGATTGACCTCTCTGTCTCAAATTCTGAGAAACATAGACTCGATTGAAAAATGACCATTTCCTAAGATTCACATAACATCACCAGTCAACATTTGCCACTTGACATCAATAGAAACCATAGAGTACATGACATTTCCAATCAGTTTTCTTTCAAGGTACAATACCAATCGCCTTGCCAGAAGAGTTATACTGCGGTAGATAAATATTACAAATGTCAGATACACGCAGAGTTGTTTGGATTACTATGAAAAGATTGGCAAATATATTTATGTTCATTATATTTCTTGGAGTGACAGAGCTAAAGAGAAAACAATACTTACCTTTATCTCTGCAGACAGGATCGCAAGGGATTCCCTTATACTGGGTTCCTATGTAACAAATAATACATTATTCAAAAAACATGATATTTCTCTGTCCATTGGCAGCATGATTGTTTATCATTACAGTTTTAGTTAGCTTTAATTTTGTAAACCCCAAGTAAACATAGTTTGTGCCTTTCTCTGAACTTTTTGGCATTTCAATTCAGTTGTTTGTAAGCTTATTTTACAGTTGCTAGGTTGATGAAGTTCCTGAACTGTGCAGTATTTCTTTTGGGTTTGGTGCGAATCATATTCTAGCGGTTGGGGGAAAAAAGCACAGGTGCCATCCCACCATTAACCCTGAAACTTACCTTAGCCGATTCTTCAACTAAACCAGACATGTTAACTAAGTGTTACAGTATGTTTCAAAGTGTGTATTTTAGCAAACACAACTGAAGTTCTGTTGTCTCCTTGGAGACACCTGGAACTGGTGTGATGCTGGTTCTATGACATCATTCGTTCTAAGTGTAAATGCAGGTATTGGCACAACATAGTAAATTGATGTAAAGTTATGGATCCATTTATGATTTTCACTCAGTTTGAAAGAGTTCCTGTCGTGTGGTTAAACTTTGTGTTTGTGTTACGGAGGGTTAACTGGGGTTCTGGCTACTAGTTAGGCTTGGTCATTCAGTCATCTGGTTCATGAAATAGGAAGCTAAGAGATCTGTGTTTTAGTTTTACTGTTTGTTTTTGTTCCATAGAATCAGAAATGTTTCATTAATATTAGTAATAGAGTAGCTGTTTCTCTAAACAGTGTGTGTCAGTTTGCACTGCAGGTGTGCCAGGTAGAGACCATTTAAGAACCCAAAAATATGCTGTCATTTACTGCCGTGGCTAATTTCTGTTAACCTTGTCTCTCACTCACTTTGATGAGCAAAATGTTCATACATAAAGCATACATTTCTGATTGGTCAGAAGAAGCTTCTTAACATATAAGGTATAAAGAAAGTCAGAAAGTTAGGCACTTAGGTCAGCCTTAGGCAGTTAACCAAGACCATAATCCGATAAGAAGCTATTCCCTTTCATGTTGCTAAATCACATGTTGGATACATGAGTTACACCTCCACTTAAGAGACCTTAAAGAGACCTTGGCCAGCCAGGAGTTGAGAAAACCGTAAAACAGTTCTTGAGGACCTAATTGTTAACTCTTAACAGGCAAAGGTTCCTTCAGTCCTATGAGAAATATTTTAGAATTGAACTAAAGTGTGTTTCCGATACAGGAGCATATGTCTGTCAGGGCCTGTTGGAGAGGCCCTGGATGAGAACCCCTGGCTGCAGTTCCACATCCCCCTGAAAGTAAATAGAGCCATAAGCACGGAGCTAAGGACACTGCTCCAGGACATGCTGGCTGTCGATCCTGACCAGCGACCAGAAGCCATCCAGCAGAAGAAGCAAGTCAGGCAAGCCATGGCACGAGAGAAAACATCTTTGTAGTGACTGATAGCAAGATGTCCGTGACCAAGGGCAATTCGTCTGAGTAAAGTCTGATTTCATTTTTATGTCCCGAAAGGCCACTGCCTTTGTGCTGTAGATTTCTGATTTAGACGGGCATTTCTATGGACAACTTTGACTTTTCTGTGGGTCCAATGAAAATAAGTTTTTTAACTTATTCTTTGTTACAGTTTTCGAAAGTTTAAAGACATTCACTGAGTTGACGATAAAGGAAAAGTTTCATCTTTCACCTCTTGGAAGGTAGGCCGGTCAGAGGTACAATATATGTCTTCATGTCTTCATCCTCCATGTTTGTAACTACAGGTTTCACAGTGTTGAGCTAAGACACAAAAACACCTACAAATGGCAGTTCCAAATGTATCAAATGTATAAACCTGGGCTGAAAAAGTGTGTACAGTATATACTCTGTGTAGGTCTGATAAAAGTATTCGAGTCAAAGTGTCATATGGATACAAATTCTCATGATTTTGTATTGTGTGTTTTTTCTCTGTTCTGCTTTATTGAAAGAAATCAGATGCTCTTCCTGAAACTTACCTTAGCTGATTCTTCAGCTAAACCAGACAGACTTCTGAAATTCTCAAATATTATCAAATCTTGTTGGTTCAGAGGTGGTGGAGCCCATTACCAACAGACTCACAGCTGAAATTGCTGTGAAAAGGGCTTCTACCAAATATTAACATGTGGGTGAAAATGTATACAATTGTAATATTTCCTTTTTTCCCTTTGAAAGTATAACATGTGGTGTGAGAAAGAGGTCCTCATTTAATTGCATGAAACTCTGGCACTGGCGCAACAAACTGAACAAAGTTCAAGGGGGTATACGCTTTCTGTAGACACTTTATTTCCTCTTTTTCCATACTCTAAGAAATGATTTGGGAAACCTGTGGGACACTGGAGGTCATTATACATGAGCCTCTTTCTGCACCTTTTAAGCCATTGAAACCTAGTTGCCTTGTTACAAGGTCTAATATTACAGTAGGTGTGGTTTCCGTCTCCTAATTTCTGAGAATGATCAAATTGGGGAATAAGTTGTAGGGAATACCACTCTTGCACTTCTAAGAAAAGACTATCTCAAATGAAACTCGCTATAGAAAGACATCTTGTTGAAAAATTCTTTATTTTTTGTCATTTCTAAAGAAAAAACATTCATCAAGTCCTTCACAAATGTTTTGTTTGTGACTTTCTCTGTTGTTCCCCTTCACACTCAACTGAACTATGTGTTATGTCTTGTAAACGTAATCAAACATTTCACTTAGGTGTGTGGGTTAACACAAACCCATATTGTATGAAACATTCAGTTTTTCATTCAAGTTTTTTCTAACAATTGCATCCATGCTAGGACTACAGTAAACAACACTTTTTACTAAAGTAAATGAAATTGTTCATTTAACAAGACACATTGTTTTAAATGTATGCAATACGACGACACTAAAAACAACACTGAAACTTTTCATTGAAATACTGGACGAGATTGTGCATATTCAATGGATTTCTCCTGGTGCTTTTTTTCATCAGTCTTTTCATATTCTTGTTCTCTACTCAGGTGTCTCCTGTTCCTTTGGTGATGTCTGCTGTATACACATGGTATCATACACTTGAGCAAAGTGTGATACCACCGTTTGTTCTTCTCCTAAAATAAAGATGAACATTGACAAAAGTCAGAAGCACTCTTTTCTTTGACAGACGAACAAAACAATGCAAGAATAACCATACTCTCTGTTCCTTACTCATTTCTACCTACCTGTTTGACCACTTTGTCTGCTTCAGTCAGGACAGGGTGCTGGGGCTGACTCTGAGCAATCTGAGAAGAGCTCTCTGGGATCTTCTCCCCTACAGTGGCTGCATTGTACTCTGTTTGAAATCCAGGTATCGCCTCCGGTAAGTTCCTCTGTCCTTTTTGGGACTTGAAAGGGTAGAATCATTTTGTGACTACATTTCCTTGTCATGCACTGATATGTTCTGGTTTGTGTTCGATTACTGCAGGCGTTCAAGTACTTTCTTTTTGTTCTAGATTGGCAGTGTTTGAGATGGTAGGAACTTGTCATATTCTCAACTCTGAATGCTCTGTAAACATACTATTTTAGCAATTCTTAGAAATCTGAAAGCAGTGTTACCTGTATCATTTTTTGTCTTGGTAGTAGTATTGCAGCTCCAACATCAGCACTTAAATAATGGTTTGTGATGTTACTTGTCCTTGGAGTTAGTATACTCCTGAGAAGTCAAGAGAAATCTTACGTAAGCATTAATTATGTTTCACTTTTGAAAGCAAAGTACGTGTCAAGTACTTTGAAGGCATTTGTTGATACTTTTAAGCACTTTCGTTGATTATTATTATCCTTCAATTAGTTATTACAAGTCCAACATTCTCTACATGATCTCACTCCATATTCCGAATGTGGGAATACAGTTGTTTTAAGGAAATGCCACTGAATAGATAGTAGCTGCACTCTACAAAGATGAATTTGCTAATTAATCAGTCAGGGACACAGCTTATACTTCAGTAGTCTTAGATCATGTAATGATGATTATTGTACTTTATAACTAGCAAAATCCCCATATCCTGTTCATTGCCCCCTTTTCAGTTATGTGGATTGACTTATCCCTGAAGTGGTTAATTCTCACCTTGACATCTCATAGAACAACTGAATCTCTACCAAGGGTGAATGTGTCCTTCCTCTTAATGTCTAAAAGAAAAGGTTAAAATTCATTGAAGCAAAATGCAACAACCCAAAATGTTGGGGAGGTCGTTTCCACAGTTATTTCATATGACAGTGCTTGGAGTGAAACTACATGACCATGGTGAAGAAGAAAAAACACTTTACCTTGTTCCTCCTGACTGATGTCCTTATGCGTGTTTTGCACAGTTGAGTGTTTTGTGTCTTGTCGTCTGTGTAGGCAACAGCCCTCTTCCCTGGGATAGAACTAGATGATATTTAGACACGTTAATTTGACTTCTCCATTGCTCACATTGATGTGGATATGATTATAATGCTCTGTTTTGTGGGCTTCCCAAGAAAACAATAAATCCCTTACTACTTGTTCGAAATGCAGTAGCACAGATCCTAACCAATACAAGAAAGAGAATATCATTCCTATTTTGAAAAAACTTCACTTTTCACCTGTATTATCTAGGATAAATTTGAAAGTTATTTTACTTGATTTTTAAGCTTTAAGCGACCTAGCACGTCTGTACCTTCCTGAATGTCTGTCTTCCTATGTTCCTATACGTGACCTGAGATCTGCACATACTGGCCTACTGCAAATACCACATGTGAAATGCAGAAAGAGTGGAGAGGCTGCTTTTTGTTTTTATGCTTCTAAATTATGAAACTCACTTCCACTTTTTATTAGGCAGTCAAGCTCGGTACATTGTTTTAAAAAACATTTGAAAATGTTGCTTTTAGTTAAAGTGGTTCTTTGTTCTTTCTATTTCTGTTTCTTTTTTTAATTCTCTTTAATTGTTCTTATTTTATTACGACTTTCCTAATTTTTATTTATTTAATTGACATGTATGTTGCTTTACTGGATTGCTGTAATTTCCTTTACAACTGAAAGTATATCTCTCAATTTTAATATTTTACTTTTACGCTTGTTTTTTAAAGCACCAAAGCACTATTTGTATGAAAGGTGCTCTATAGATAAAGTTTATTATTATTATTTTTAATATTATTATTATACTTTGTTACATTTTTGGTTAGGACAAAGATTCTAGTAGAGGTGGCCTCTTTTACCCCGTTCCAAAAAATTGGAAAACTACCTTCAGAATACACTGACAATGACCATCTACTGTCTCCTTTAACTGTGTATTGTCATCATGCATATCTTGTGTGTTATTTATTGTAGTTGGTTTTGTCATTCTGTAAAGAAGCCACCTTTCAAGGCACTATATAAAATAATGTTTGTTATTATTATTTACATTTTTCATCGTTAAATCTGGCGAAGAGTCTTAAGAGAATATCAAAGAACAAGTTGCTCTTACCTTTCCATTCCAAGAAATGCCCTCAGCTCGGATTGCAGAGATTGACCTCTCTGTCTCAAATTCTGAGAAACATAGACTCGATTGAAAAATGACCATTTCCTAAGATTCACATAACATCACCAGTCAACATTTGCCACTTGACATCAATAGAAACCATAGAGTACATGACATTTCCAATCAGTTTTCTTTCAAGGTACAATACCAATCGCCTTGCCAGAAGAGTTATACTGCGGTAGATAAATATTACAAATGTCAGATACACGCAGAGTTGTTTGGATTACTATGAAAAGATTGGCAAATATATTTATGTTCATTATATTTCTTGGAGTGACAGAGCTAAAGAGAAAACAATACTTACCTTTATCTCTGCAGACAGGATCGCAAGGGATTCCCTTATACTGGGTTCCTATGTAACAAATAATACATTATTCAAAAAACATGATATTTCTCTGTCCATTGGCAGCATGATTGTTTATCATTACAGTTTTAGTTAGCTTTAATTTTGTAAACCCCAAGTAAACATAGTTTGTGCCTTTCTCTGAACTTTTTGGCATTTCAATTCAGTTGTTTGTAAGCTTATTTTACAGTTGCTAGGTTGATGAAGTTCCTGAACTGTGCAGTATTTCTTTTGGGTTTGGTGCGAATCATATTCTAGCGGTTGGGGGAAAAAAGCACAGGTGCCATCCCACCATTAACCCTGAAACTTACCTTAGCCGATTCTTCAACTAAACCAGACATGTTAACTAAGTGTTACAGTATGTTTCAAAGTGTGTATTTTAGCAAACACAACTGAAGTTCTGTTGTCTCCTTGGAGACACCTGGAACTGGTGTGATGCTGGTTCTATGACATCATTCGTTCTAAGTGTAAATGCAGGTATTGGCACAACATAGTAAATTGATGTAAAGTTATGGATCCATTTATGATTTTCACTCAGTTTGAAAGAGTTCCTGTCGTGTGGTTAAACTTTGTGTTTGTGTTACGGAGGGTTAACTGGGGTTCTGGCTACTAGTTAGGCTTGGTCATTCAGTCATCTGGTTCATGAAATAGGAAGCTAAGAGATCTGTGTTTTAGTTTTACTGTTTGTTTTTGTTCCATAGAATCAGAAATGTTTCATTAATATTAGTAATAGAGTAGCTGTTTCTCTAAACAGTGTGTGTCAGTTTGCACTGCAGGTGTGCCAGGTAGAGACCATTTAAGAACCCAAAAATATGCTGTCATTTACTGCCGTGGCTAATTTCTGTTAACCTTGTCTCTCACTCACTTTGATGAGCAAAATGTTCATACATAAAGCATACATTTCTGATTGGTCAGAAGAAGCTTCTTAACATATAAGGTATAAAGAAAGTCAGAAAGTTAGGCACTTAGGTCAGCCTTAGGCAGTTAACCAAGACCATAATCCGATAAGAAGCTATTCCCTTTCATGTTGCTAAATCACATGTTGGATACATGAGTTACACCTCCACTTAAGAGACCTTAAAGAGACCTTGGCCAGCCAGGAGTTGAGAAAACCGTAAAACAGTTCTTGAGGACCTAATTGTTAACTCTTAACAGGCAAAGGTTCCTTCAGTCCTATGAGAAATATTTTAGAATTGAACTAAAGTGTGTTTCCGATACAGGAGCATATGTCTGTCAGGGCCTGTTGGAGAGGCCCTGGATGAGAACCCCTGGCTGCAGTTCCACATCCCCCTGAAAGTAAATAGAGCCATAAGCACGGAGCTAAGGACACTGCTCCAGGACATGCTGGCTGTCGATCCTGACCAGCGACCAGAAGCCATCCAGCAGAAGAAGCAAGTCAGGCAAGCCATGGCACGAGAGAAAACATCTTTGTAGTGACTGATAGCAAGATGTCCGTGACCAAGGGCAATTCGTCTGAGTAAAGTCTGATTTCATTTTTATGTCCCGAAAGGCCACTGCCTTTGTGCTGTAGATTTCTGATTTAGACGGGCATTTCTATGGACAACTTTGACTTTTCTGTGGGTCCAATGAAAATAAGTTTTTTAACTTATTCTTTGTTACAGTTTTCGAAAGTTTAAAGACATTCACTGAGTTGACGATAAAGGAAAAGTTTCATCTTTCACCTCTTGGAAGGTAGGCCGGTCAGAGGTACAATATATGTCTTCATGTCTTCATCCTCCATGTTTGTAACTACAGGTTTCACAGTGTTGAGCTAAGACACAAAAACACCTACAAATGGCAGTTCCAAATGTATCAAATGTATAAACCTGGGCTGAAAAAGTGTGTACAGTATATACTCTGTGTAGGTCTGATAAAAGTATTCGAGTCAAAGTGTCATATGGATACAAATTCTCATGATTTTGTATTGTGTGTTTTTTCTCTGTTCTGCTTTATTGAAAGAAATCAGATGCTCTTCCTGAAACTTACCTTAGCTGATTCTTCAGCTAAACCAGACAGACTTCTGAAATTCTCAAATATTATCAAATCTTGTTGGTTCAGAGGTGGTGGAGCCCATTACCAACAGACTCACAGCTGAAATTGCTGTGAAAAGGGCTTCTACCAAATATTAACATGTGGGTGAAAATGTATACAATTGTAATATTTCCTTTTTTCCCTTTGAAAGTATAACATGTGGTGTGAGAAAGAGGTCCTCATTTAATTGCATGAAACTCTGGCACTGGCGCAACAAACTGAACAAAGTTCAAGGGGGTATACGCTTTCTGTAGACACTTTATTTCCTCTTTTTCCATACTCTAAGAAATGATTTGGGAAACCTGTGGGACACTGGAGGTCATTATACATGAGCCTCTTTCTGCACCTTTTAAGCCATTGAAACCTAGTTGCCTTGTTACAAGGTCTAATATTACAGTAGGTGTGGTTTCCGTCTCCTAATTTCTGAGAATGATCAAATTGGGGAATAAGTTGTAGGGAATACCACTCTTGCACTTCTAAGAAAAGACTATCTCAAATGAAACTCGCTATAGAAAGACATCTTGTTGAAAAATTCTTTATTTTTTGTCATTTCTAAAGAAAAAACATTCATCAAGTCCTTCACAAATGTTTTGTTTGTGACTTTCTCTGTTGTTCCCCTTCACACTCAACTGAACTATGTGTTATGTCTTGTAAACGTAATCAAACATTTCACTTAGGTGTGTGGGTTAACACAAACCCATATTGTATGAAACATTCAGTTTTTCATTCAAGTTTTTTCTAACAATTGCATCCATGCTAGGACTACAGTAAACAACACTTTTTACTAAAGTAAATGAAATTGTTCATTTAACAAGACACATTGTTTTAAATGTATGCAATACGACGACACTAAAAACAACACTGAAACTTTTCATTGAAATACTGGACGAGATTGTGCATATTCAATGGATTTCTCCTGGTGCTTTTTTTCATCAGTCTTTTCATATTCTTGTTCTCTACTCAGGTGTCTCCTGTTCCTTTGGTGATGTCTGCTGTATACACATGGTATCATACACTTGAGCAAAGTGTGATACCACCGTTTGTTCTTCTCCTAAAATAAAGATGAACATTGACAAAAGTCAGAAGCACTCTTTTCTTTGACAGACGAACAAAACAATGCAAGAATAACCATACTCTCTGTTCCTTACTCATTTCTACCTACCTGTTTGACCACTTTGTCTGCTTCAGTCAGGACAGGGTGCTGGGGCTGACTCTGAGCAATCTGAGAAGAGCTCTCTGGGATCTTCTCCCCTACAGTGGCTGCATTGTACTCTGTTTGAAATCCAGGTATCGCCTCCGGTAAGTTCCTCTGTCCTTTTTGGGACTTGAAAGGGTAGAATCATTTTGTGACTACATTTCCTTGTCATGCACTGATATGTTCTGGTTTGTGTTCGATTACTGCAGGCGTTCAAGTACTTTCTTTTTGTTCTAGATTGGCAGTGTTTGAGATGGTAGGAACTTGTCATATTCTCAACTCTGAATGCTCTGTAAACATACTATTTTAGCAATTCTTAGAAATCTGAAAGCAGTGTTACCTGTATCATTTTTTGTCTTGGTAGTAGTATTGCAGCTCCAACATCAGCACTTAAATAATGGTTTGTGATGTTACTTGTCCTTGGAGTTAGTATACTCCTGAGAAGTCAAGAGAAATCTTACGTAAGCATTAATTATGTTTCACTTTTGAAAGCAAAGTACGTGTCAAGTACTTTGAAGGCATTTGTTGATACTTTTAAGCACTTTCGTTGATTATTATTATCCTTCAATTAGTTATTACAAGTCCAACATTCTCTACATGATCTCACTCCATATTCCGAATGTGGGAATACAGTTGTTTTAAGGAAATGCCACTGAATAGATAGTAGCTGCACTCTACAAAGATGAATTTGCTAATTAATCAGTCAGGGACACAGCTTATACTTCAGTAGTCTTAGATCATGTAATGATGATTATTGTACTTTATAACTAGCAAAATCCCCATATCCTGTTCATT